>NC_138173.1:70467443-71045368 GCF_964165515.1 Mesoplodon bidens
GGGCACGAACCCGTGTCCCCTGCATCGGCAGGCGGACTCTCAACCACTGCGCCACCAGGGAAGCCCCAAACAGTGAATCTTTTTATTTCTTCCATTAGATTGTCATTAGAGGTACTAGATTAAATAGCTAAATGACTTCATAATTCAGACAAAAATCTTGTCCTTTTTCTCTGGGCTGTATCACTGCCTTTGAAATTACACTATTTAAAAAAAAATAGTTCATATATCCTCGTCTTAGCAATTCAGGAACCCCAAGATGTTCCAGCATGCCAAACCTAACAACCTCCTCTCCCACTAATTACCCAGGGTTTTCTGGACACGGTCCTAATCGTCACACTCACTGATTGCAGACATGTGCCCCTAGCTGAGGCTCACTTCCTGAATAACAGGAGGTAATATAAACTAGATAAGTATAGCCCCAAGCGGTACGTAAAAATCACTGGATGTATTATTTTCTTAAATAAAAGGGTCAGCTTTAAACAAACAAAAACTACCCTGTTTCTAAATGATGGTGTACCAGGCCACTGTCACTAGGAAAACAATTCCACCTAAATGATTGAGAAGGAACAATTCATTCATGTTAACCAGTATTCCATGGGGCAAATCTCTCAAGACAGAGAAAACATGTAAGACAAGACATCAGGCAGTATTTTCATGGAAACAGTGCTGTGCTTGGAATTGGGAGTCCAGGATTCAAATCCCAAGTCCTTACATTTCCTCCATGGGTTTTTTTTGGGAGTTCCCAAGCATCCTTAATCTTCATTATTGCCGTCCAAAAACACAGGGCTAAAAGATCTAGCACTCCAGAAAATAAGGGGAATAAATAAATAAATAAACATAGACGGGAAAAAATCAACAGCTCTTCTTACATATATATATATATTTTTTTCAAATATAGGGCTCATGAGAGCACTGTGTTACCTATCATTGTAGACTATTAGTGCTGAGAGAGACCTCAGGGCTCATGAGTCCAGAGGTTTTCAACCTGGAGCAATGCACCTCTAGGGGTTCCATAGATACACAGCCTTCAAATGTGAGATGGACGTCTGCAGTCTTTGCCTTTCCAGTATGCACTGTCCCATCTCATGGAAACAATATCCTAACTTTGAGGGAGAAAACCACCCCATTTCACTCTCCATGTGGTTCGAGTGGAGCCTGCCCTCGCCATGTTACAGTGACAGGCGTGTGGCCAGTACAGCATCCATCCCTCTATCCACAGGGTAAACATCAGACCTGGGCTGGACTTCTGACAGAACCATGAGAAAAAGTTGTGCCCTTTATATTGGGGTTGCTCAGCTGCTGGACTGTCAGCCTGAGTTGCTGATGGACATATTTGCCACCACGTGGGGAGACCCTTCCTAAAAAGAAAGTCAACAACTCAAACAGCAGTGTCAAAAGGTAGAAAGAGATAGGTTCCTAATGGCATCCCTTGGGCTCCTGGATCCAGCCAAGCCTAAAGCTGAAGCTTCTCCAAAACTTTTGAGAACCATAGACACGACATTGCCTTTCGGTATACACCAGTTTCAGGTGGGCCCCTGAAACCAAAAGAACCCTGACCAATACATGAGATTTCAGGAATTCCTTGAAATAGTACGCAAGCTTTCTGTAAATATGCAGAGGTATATTTTCCTAGAGAGAGGATCAGTATTCATAATGAGTTCCTGAACTAAAAAGATTAAAACTGACCGTTCACATCTTACAGTTGAGAAAGCAGAGACCCAAGTCACGAGTAACTCGCTCCGCATCACACAACAAGTTGGTGACAGAACATAGACCAGAATTCAGTTCTGCTGACTCATCATAACCCGACATCTTCCTCCTTACCAGTGGAGCCCACCTCTGACCACTCAGACTCATTAGGGAGCTGATAACCATCACCACGTGCAGGCTTTCCCTTAGACCAAGTGAGTCAGATAATCTAGGGATGCAGATTTGAGCAGGTATTTTAAAAATCTCCCTGGAAGATTCTAATGTGCACTGAGGATGGGAACTCCTGCCTTACAACATGAAAACAATGAAGCATACACAACCCAATGTGTCCAGTATTCATTAATAAACTTAAATAAACACCTTACTAACATAAAATTAAACATCTGACTCTACTCATGCACTATGCTGGGTGTTAAGCTGCAAAATTGAAAAAGACATAGGTCTTGCCCTCACAACCACTTCATCTCTCATGCAAAAGAAAGTAAAAACCATCCATCAAGAAAAGGGGGTGGAGGGCTACTTTTCATCTGCAGCAGAATGGAATTCTTGGCAGCTCTGCCTTCAAGCTCTCAGCCACCTAACTCTTCCTTGGTCTCTCAAATTAAGTAAGGAGTTCCTTTAGAAGATACAATCAAGTGTTTGCATCTGTTTGAAACAGTTTCATTTAGGCAATGTAAGGCATTTGAGTATATTTACAAAAATTTCCTTTAAGGGTAGAGTTTTTCTGTGATCGAAGTTAAATTGCTATCAGCATAATATGCACTGTTATATCTATAAGATGTTTTATGTAAGCCTCAAGGTAACCACATAGCAAAAACCAGACTATTTTCATGTAGATTCACAAAATATAAAGAGAAGAGAATGAAAGCTTACCACCACAGAAAATCATCAGTTCACAAAGGAAGGCAGCAAGAAAGGAAGAATGAACAAGGAAACTACAAAATAGCCAGAAAACAATTAATAAGATAGTGTTAGTAAGCCCTTACCTATCAATAATTACTCTAAATGTAAATAGATTGACTTTTCCAATCAAAAATGACACAGAGTGGATGGATGCATTAAAAACAAAAAACAGAAAACAGAAAACAAAAAACAGGACCTAGCTATATTCTGCCTACAAGAGACTTACCTCAGCTTTAAGGACACACATAGGTTCAAAGTGAAGGGATGGAAAATATTATTTTATGGAAGTTGAAGTAAAAAAGGAGGAGGGATAGCTATGCTTATAGCAGACAAAACAGACTTTAAGCCAAAAACAGGAACAAGATACAAGTTTATTATGTAATGATAAAGGAGTCAGTTCATCAAGAAGCTATAACAATCATAAATACATATGCAGTCAACATCAAAGCACCTAAACATATTAAGCAAACACTAAAATATCTGAGATCTCTACACTAAAAACTATAAGACTTTGATGAAAGAAATTGAAAAAGATACAAATAAATGGAATGTTACCCCCATTTATAGATCAAATAGTTGATACTGTTAAAATACCCATGCTACCCAAAGCCATGTATAGATTAATAGAGCCCCTATGAAAATTCTAATGGCATTTTTCACAGAAGTAGAGAAATCAATCCTAAAATTTGCATGGAACTATAAAAGAGCTTGACTAGCCAAAGCAATTCTGAGAAAGAAGAGCAAAGCTGGAGGCATCACACTTCCTGATTTCAAACTATACTGCAAAGCTATTGTAATCAAAATAGTATGGTACTGGCCTATCAACAGACACATAGCCCAATGGAACAGAATATAGAGACTAGAATAAACCCTCACATATATGGTCAAAATATTAATTTGACAGACACATAGCCCAATGGAAGAGAATATAGAGCCTAGAAGTAAACCCTCACATATATGGTCAACTAATATTTGACACTAGAGCCAAGGATACTCATTAGGAAAAGGACAGGCCCTTCAATAAATAGTGCTGAAAAAAAAACTGGATAACCACATGCAGAATGAAATTGGACCTGCATCTTACACCATGTGCAAAAATTAATTCAAAAAGGCTTAAAGACTAAGAACTCAAATAGTAAAATCCTAGGAAAAAAAAAAAGAACAGGAAAAAGTTCCTTGACATTGGTCTTTTTTGGATATGATACCAAAAGCACAAGTAACAAAAGCAAAAATTAATAAGTGGGACCACATCAAACTGAAAAGCTTATTCACAGCACAAGAAACAATCAACATTGGCTTTCCTGGTGGTGCAGTGGTTAAGAATCCACTCACCAGTGCAGGGGACATGGGTTTGAGCCCTGGTCTGGGAAGATCTCACATGCTGCAGAGCAACTAAGCCCGTGCACCACAACTACTGAGCCTAAGCTCTAGAGCCCAAGAACCACAACTACTGAGCCCGTGTGCCACAACTACTGAAGCCCATGTGCCTAAAGCCCGTGCTCTGCAAGAGAAGCCACTGCAATGAGAAGCCCGTGCACCACAAGGAAGGGCAGCCCCCGCTCACCACAACTAGAGAAAGCCCGCCTGCAGCAACAAAGACCCAATGCAGCCAAACATAAATAAATAAAAAATAATAATTAAAAAAAAACAATCAACAAAATGGAAAGATAACCTACAGAACGGGAGCAAATATTTGCAAACCTTTTATCTCCTAAGCAGTTAATATCCAAAGCATATAAAGAGCTCATACAACTCAATAGTAAACAAAAAAAATACAGTTAAGAAATGGGCAGAGGAACTGAACAGACATTTTTCCAAAGAAGACATAAAATGTCCAACAAGTACATGAAAAGGTGTTCATGTCACTAATCATCATGGAAATGCAAATCAAAACCACAATGAGATATCACCTCACACCTGTTAGAATGGCTATTATCAAAAAGAAAAAAGATAAATGTTGGTGAGGGTGGGGAGAAAAAGGAACCCTTGTTCACTGTTAATGGGAATATAAACTGGTGTAGCCACTATGGAAAACAGTATGGAGGTTCCTCAAAAACTAAAAATAGAACTACCATATGATCCAACAAGCCCACTTCTGGATGTATATCCATAGGAAGTGAAAACAGGTCCTTGAAGAGATATCCACATCCCTATGTTCATTGTAGCATTATTCACAGTAGCCAAGATATGGAGACAACTTAAGCATCCATTGGTGGATGAACGGATCAAGAAGATGTGAGATATGTAACACACGTATATATAGTTATAATTATATATTTATTATATATGCAGTTATATATAGTTATATATATTATATATATTTATACCTATTATATATACAGTTTTATACACACACACAGACACACATACAGGTGACCTTTCAATAACATGGGTTTGAACTATGCAAATCCACTTATATGCAGATTTTTTTTTTCTTTTTCTTTTTTTTGCAGTATGTGGGCTTCTCACTGCTGTGGCCTCTCCCGTTGCGGAGCACAGGCTCCAGACGCGCAGGCTCAGCGGCCATGGCTCACGGGCCCAGCCGCTCCGCGGCATGTGGGATCCTCCCAGACCGGGGCACGAACCCGTGTCCCCTGCATCGGCAGGCAGACTCTCAACCACTGCGCCACCAGGGAAGCCCTATATGCAGATTTTTGTTCAATAAATAGGTATAGTACTACACGATCCATGGTTGGTTGACTCTGTGGATGCAGAACCATGGATACAGAGGGCTGACTATGGGACTTGAGCATCCTCAGATTTGGTATACGTGGGGGTTCCTGGAACCAATCCCTCATGGATATGAATGAATGACTGAAAATACAGATATAGATATATAGCTATAGATATAGATAAATGGAATATTATTCAGCCCCAAGAAAGAAGGAAGTCCTACCATTTGCGACAACACAGGCGAAACTAGAGGGCGTTATGCTAAGTCAGGCAGAGAAAGACAAAAACTGTATGATATCACTTTTATTTGGATTCTATAAAAGCCATACTCATAGAAACAGAAACTAGAGTGGTGGTTACCAAGCACTGGGGTGGGGAATGTTGGTCAAAGGGGTACAAACTTCTAGTTATAAGATGAATAGGTTCTGGGGAACTAATGTACAGCATGGTGATTATAGTTAATAATACTGTATTATATACTTGAAAGTTGCTCAGAGAATAGATTCTTAAATGTTCTCATCACAAAAAAGAAACGGTAATTATGTGCTGTGATGGTGGTGTAAGCTGACGCTAAGGGGAATAATCATTTTGCAACACATAAGGGTGTCAAATCAGCACATCAAATGGCTTTAAACTTACACAATGTTATATGTCAATTATATTTCAATAAGTTGAAAAAATATGTTAAGAATTTTAAAATTCTCTTTAAAGAATGTGATATACAAATAAGTTTACCCCTTGTGCTTTTCTAAAGACACCTACTGACTTTCACTAGATTTAATTTTACATCACCCTCTGGGAATTGTCCCACCCTACCTCCAACTCTGTTCTTCTCCCATTATAGGGACTTTAACTCAATAAGCATGTACTAATCAGCTCTCTCTAAGTCAGCTAAATCTTCCATAATAGAGTACCATAGACTGAGTGGTATAAACAACAGCCATCCCTTTTCTCGCAGTTCTGGAGATTGGAAGTCCAAGTTTCTGGTGAGAGCCATCTTCCTGGCTTTCAGAGAGTCACCTTCCTGCAGTGTTCTCACATGGTGTGAGGTGGGGTGGGGTACAAGGGAGAGAGGAGATGGAGGGGGGATGCAGGTGGGGGAGAGTGTCCTGGTGACTTTTCTTAGAAGGGCACTCATCCTATCAGGTCAGGGGCCCACCCTTATGACCTCATTTAACCTTTATTACTTCCTTAAAGTCCCCGTGTTCAAATACAGCCATCCTGGGTGTTAGGGCTTCAGCATATGAATTTGAGAGGGGATGCAAACATTCAGTGCATAACAAGCTCCATGACCCAAGCTCTATGTGAGTGTCTAAGGCTGGAAAGGATGAAAAACAATATCAGAAAGAAAAAAACACAATCGAAAAATGGACAGAAGACCTGAATAGACATTTTCCCAAAGAATTCATGCAGATGGCTAACAGGCACATGAAAAGATGCTCAACGTTACTAATCATCAGGGAAGTGCAAACCAAAACCACAGTGAGATATCACCTCACACTTGTCAGAATGACCATGATTAAAATGACCACAAATAACAAGTGTTGGTGAGGATGTGGAGAAAAGGGAACCGTAGTGCATTGTTGGTGAGAATGTAAATTGGTTCAGCCACTATGGAAAACAGTATGCAGCTCCCTCAAAAAAGCAAAAATAGAACTACCATATCATCTAGCAGTTCCACTCCTAGGTATACGTCAGAAGAAAATGAAAACACTAATTCAAAAGGGTACATGCACCCCATGTTTATAGCAGCAATGTTACAATACCCACAATATGGAAACAACCTAGGTGTCTGTCAACAAATGAGTGGATAAAGAATATGTGATATACATATATGAATATCATTCAACCATAAAAATGAATGAAATTTTGCCACTTGCAACAATACGAAGGGACCTTGGGGGTATTATGCTAAGCGAGATAAGTCAGACTGAGAAAGACAAACACTGTAGGTTATCATTCATATGTGGAATCTAAAACATAAAACAAACTAGTGACTATAACAAAACAGAAACAGGGAGGTTGGTGGTGTGATGAATTGGGAGATCGGGACTGACATATATACACTAATATGTATAAAATAGATAACTAATAAGAACCTGCTGTATAAAAAAATAAATAAAATAAAATTCAAAAATTCAAAAAAAAAAAAAGAAACAGACTCACAGATATAATGAACAAATTAATGGCTACCAGTGGAGAGAGGGAAGGGAGGAGCGGCAAGATAGGGGTTGGGGATTAAGAGACACAAAGTACTATATATAAAATAAATAAGACACAAGGATATATCGTACAGCACAGGGAATATAGCCAATATTTTATACTAACTTTAAATGGAATATAACTTATAAAAATTTTGAATCATTATATTGTACACATGAAACTAGTATAATATATCAACTATACCTCAATTTAAAAAAGAAAAAGGAAAAAGCACAGTTACTGCCCTCAAGGTGGTAATGGCCAAAATGAGGAGGGATCAGTAAATACACATTTATTTCTAATGAAAGCAAACTGTGATAAATATTATAATTATAGTTATATCCCCACTTATTAAGTGTCTACCACATTCCAGGTACCATGCTAAGCATTGTACATGCCTAATGGCATTCAGTCCTCACAGCAGCTGTTGACGACCTGCATTCTACAGGTAAGGAAACAGATTTGGACAAGTCTAGTCATTGGCCAACCCTCAGCTAGTTAGTGGCAGAGCCAGGATTGGCCCTGGGTTCTGTTAGCTCCAAACAGGTAGTATCCCTGGCTGGAGTAAGGAAAGTGTCAGGAACCAGGAAAGCCAGGTTCATTCCTGGAGCCACATTTATACCCACTAGCAATAAAAGGGGGGAAATCGAGAAACAAGATTCCTGCTCTTAAGGAGGTCAAGCCTAGAGGGGGAAGTCAAATGGCAATTTTAGAAAGTGTTAACCACTTTAAATAAAAGAATTGAGGGACTTCCCTGGTGGCACAGTGGTTAAGAATCTGCCTGCTGATGCAGGGGACACAGGTTCGAGCCCTGGTCCGGGAAGATCCCACATGCCGCAGAGCAACTAAGCCCATGCGCCACAGCTACTGAGCTTGTCCTCTAGGGTCCGTGAGCCACAACTACTGAGCTTGTCCTCTAGAGTCCGTGAGCCACAACTACTGAGGCCTCGTGCTGCAACTACTGAAGCCCATGCGCCTAGAGCCCATGCTCTGCAACAAGAGAAGCCACCGCAGTCAGAGGCCCGCGCACCACAACAAAGAATAGCCCCTGCTCGCCGCAACTAGAGAAAGCCTGCATGCAGAAACGAAGACCGAATGCAGCCAAAAATAAAAGTTAATTAATAAATTATTTTTAAAAAGATTTGATACCATAGAACATAGTACTAGGGAAAGCATAAGACATAGAATCCAGAGAAATTTTTTTATTTCAAAATTGGCCCAGGTGGACAAAATTCAGACAAGGGATGTAGAAATTGGGAGGCGGGTGTAGCTGATAATATTGGCACCTCACACTTGCAACCTTTTCCAGAGGCTCACCATTGGACACATCAGAGTCCCCTTACCTGGAGATGCACCACAGACAAGGATAAAAGACGCCCCACCCACTCAACCCAAATGTAGACATTGTGCAACCCAAGCTGGGCCAGCACTTCCGTCGCACATGCTTCATCCCATTGCATTTAATAAAGCCGCACGTGAGATGAAGTGACACCACCTAAGCTATAATATGTGCTGGGAATTGGAATGGAGTTACAAATGTAGTATTTCTGGAGCCCCTGAATGTCTGAATTCTGCCCTGCCAATGACCCCTCCCCACTGTAGAGGTCCCAATAGATCTACAAGAAAGAGTGGCCCCAAAGGAAATAAAATACCTTTCTGTTATTAGCTGGGCCAGCACCCAGCACCTGAACTCAGCACTCCCTGTTAAAGAGGAATTAACATAAACATGTTAGACCACAGACTAAGTGTAGCCTCTTCATCCCCAAAATTCCACATCCAAATTTTGACTTCTCCCACTGTTTCTTCCACATTAAAGGAGCAAAAATGTGGGACAGGCACTATGTTCAACGTGGCTTAATTAATACTGGTTTTCTAAATGGAAGTAATAAAGTTTATGAATGAAGCTGCCTGCCAGTCTTTTCTATTTGGTGCAGCTGTGTTGTCTGATACAGTAGCTATTAGCTACATGGGGATATTTATATTTAAAATTAAATTAATTAGAATTAGATAAAAATTCAACTCTTCAGTCACACTAGCCACATTTCAAGTGCTCAACAGCCACACACAGGGACTTCCCTGGTGGGGCAGTGGTTGAGAATCCACCTGCCAATGCAGGGGACATGGGTTTGAGCCCTGGTCTGGGAAGATCCCACATGCCGCGGAACGACTAAGCCCGTGCACCACAACTACTGAGCCTGCGCTCTAGAGCCCGCGTGCCACAACTACTGAAGCCCGCGTGCCTAGAGCCCATGCTCTACGAGGAGAGAAGCCACTGCAGTGAGAAGCCCCGTGCACCATAACGAAGAGTAGCCCCCGTTGACCGCAATTAGAGAAAGCCTGCATGCAGCAATGAAGACCCAATGCAGCCAAAAGTAAAATAACATTAAATAAATAAATAAATAATAGCCACGCACAAATGGCTGCCATATTGGACAGAGTAGATGTGCTACATGCCTATCACTGCAGAAAGTTCCACTACACAATGTTGACCATGGAGGAAACAAGAGGACAAGAGAGAGGAGAATGTCCTTAGGCAGGGCTCAGTTTATCTAACCAGCCCCTGGGGGAAAAAAGGAAGTCAGAAAGAGAGACGTGAAAACCAGTCTACCACCTTCAACACACCATGAACCCCCCAGCGATGAGCCCAGCCTAATCTGTGTTTCAGACTCTGACCAACAAACTCACATCACCCCCTCAAGGAGAAACAGAGATGAGACAGCAAGGGAAAGGGTCCTCTCTGCTTTCAAGATGGGTATGGGAGACTCCCATCAACCTAAAAAAATCAAATTAAAAAAAATGTGGTCTACAGCCTGGAGTAAGTCCGCTTGCCATCCAGAATAAGTATGGAATCCCAGAGAAGGACTGATAGACCCAGTTAGGGTCAGGTGCACCCCCCGCCTTGGATCAGTCACTCTAACAGAGGTTGTAAGAACATGGCAGCCAAAGAGGCAGCTTTGTGATTGGAGCATGACTGCTACTGAGATACGCAGACAGAAAGGCAGGGGTCCACCGCACTGAGGACACAGCCCTCATTTCACTTCTCACTTTGTTTAGCCAATCTTGACTTGCTTCTTCCTGGTCTTGAGATTTTTCGAGGGTAAGGAGCCCGTTTCCTCTGCTATGCCCAGCACAGCACCTGCCTCACAGTTGCCTCTTCTTCTCAATAAATATTTAAGTGAGTGATGGAAGATGGCATTTATTGGGCCCTGTCTTGGACCAGGGACATTGCTATGTGCTCTATATGTATTAACTCATTTAAGAATTACAGAAACACTATGTGATGGATTTTATTCACCCTGTTTTTTAGTTGAAAAGAACTGAGTCTCATCAAGTAACTTGTTCAACATCACACAACCAGTAAGTGATGGATGTGGAATTCAAACACCCATCTATAGGACTTCTCATGATGCTAAATATTTAAACTTAGTGAGCGAATGTTAGCATAATTGACTTGATTAAATACCAAAAACTACTCACAGAATAATTGTTTTAAATTGTACCCTACTAAAAATCAGATAAGTATGAGGCCACGTTCAAGAGGACTTCTGAGTATGAAAATTGATGTCTGTTTTCTGTAAATGCAAACCCACATTCACACCGTATTTTAGGAGCAAAAACGTGGGCTGGCACTATGTTAGACACAGCTTAATTAATAATGATATTCTAAATGGAAACAATGAAATTATAAATGAAGTTGCCTGCCAGCCTTTTCTACTTGGCACAGGCAGCCTATTCTTAGGCCCTTACCCATCTGCATTATATAGTTGACCTCTCAATGTCAGTGACTTACTGTCTATAACTGATGTACAATTAGCATCCAGCGTGCTCTGTAGCTTACATTTCTCTGCTCAAGCCAGTAGCTAAAGAGTAAAAGCGAATTCTAACTTCCTCAGTTTCTTAGTTTCTAACCCAAATACTCTGAGTACTGCCTCCTCCCAATACTCTTCAACAAGTGATCTACAATCTAGGCTGCTCACTAGTCCTAGAGCAGATCTTTCACATTCCTTCCTCTACAACTTTGCTCATACTGTTCCAGCAGTGGTATTGCTTTCTCACCTCACCTAGGACTCACTTAGCCCTTTGTTTTCTTCAAGGACCAATGAAACCCACACAAAGTGAATATGAGTAGTTTAAATACTCCTCTGCTACCACTGTCCTAGGAGATGTTTAATATTTGACATAGGAAGTGCCAAGGTGCTGCAAATTGGGAGCTCCATGTTCAACCTGAGCTTTGTACCAGTCAGTTTTGCTGTGTAACAAATAAGAACAAAAATCTCTGCATCGTATGACAGTACGCTTACACATCTACAGGGCATTTGGAGTTCTGTTGATCTAGGCAGAGCTTCTTCAGGTTTAGCCCCAAGTGCAAGTTGAGTCCAGGTGTGCTCCCCGTGTTCCTCATCTTCCTTGGTGTAGGCACTTCCTAAGGCATGTTATTCTCATGGTAAAAGGCAGGAGCACTAGTAAGCCCAACCATGTAAGCATAGTTCAAGCTTCTGTTCACAGCACATCTGTTAACATCCTATTTGCCAAAGCTAATCACGTGGCAAGGTCAAAGTCAGGGACTAGAGACAGTACTTTCCTCTCATGGGGGTAGAGGGAAGGGAGTGAATATTGCTGAACAGTAAATAATCTCTACAGGCACTAATGCATTTAAAATATCCCTTCTTTTGCCATAGCAGCCTGTAGAATGCAAATAAAGAGGCAGAAAACATGCCTAGAGCATTCAGATGACACAGAAACAGAGCAGAGCTGCAGTGCACAGAGCCTTTCCTCAGGTAACGAGTAAAGAAGATGGAGCACTTCGGAGGGCATGGGGGAGGGCAATAACATCTTCTCAGTAAGAGTGTGTTATTGTGGAGTTCCTTGGTGGTCCAGTGGTTAGGACTCAGCGCTTTCACTGCCATGGCCCAGGTTCAATCTTTGGTTGGGGAACTAAGATCCCACAAGCCATGGAGTGCAGCCAAAAATAAATAAAGAATGTGTTATTGGGGCTTCCCTGGTGGCGCAGTGGTTGAGAGTCCGCCTGCCGATGCAGGGGACACGGGTTCGTGCCCCGGTCTGGGAAGATCCCACATGCCGCGGAGCGGTTGGGCCCGTGAGCCATGGCCGTTGGGCCTGCGCGTCCGGAGCCTGTGCTCCGCAACGGGAGAGGCCACAACAGTGAGAGGCCCGCATACAGCAAAAAAAAAAAAAAAAAAAAAAAAAAAAGAGAAAAAAAAAGAATGTGTTATTGGCAGGGACTTGGAGGGAACTCCGCTCTGGTGTCATCATACACAGTGGATGGGGACATGAGCTGATGGAAACATTATATAGGGAAATTTGTCAGTATATCTCACAGTTAGTGAATGCACATGCCCTTTGCATTACTAAACCTAAAGCTAAACCTACAAAGTACACACAGATTATACTCATTTGTTTTTTATAGCAAAAAAAATTAATAAAAATAAACAAGAGTAGAAAAGAAAGAGTGAAAACAAATGGAGTATCCATCTCTAAAGGCCTGGTTAAGTAAGTTATGGTACATCATACGGGATGTAATAAAGCCATTAAAAAGAATAAGCTAAATCTATACATGCTAATTCATTGATTAAAAAAAAAAAGATTGTGTGTCTACTACATGCCAAATCCTGTTCTTGGCACTGGAGACGCAGCAGAAAATGAGCAGGGTCTCTCTTCTCAAGCAGAAAGAGTGGTGGGAGACAATTAATAAGCCAACAAGTAAATAAGATAATCTCAGGAAGTGATAAATGCTATGTGAAAATACAGCAGGATGATGTGCTAAAGGGAGCCTGGGAGAGAGGATACCTTTGAGGGGTGTCTATGGAATGCCTCTCTGAGCAAGTGATGTCTGAGCTGAGACCTGAAGGACAGGGGGCCAAACCTTTCTTGAAGAACACGAAGATCTAGGAGAACACTCTAGGGAGAGGAAACAGCAAGGGCAAAGGCCGTGAGGTGGGAATGAGCTTGGTTTATTCAAGGAAAGGACCAAATGCCAACATCATTAGAACAAAGTGGGGAGAACAGTGGTACAAGATGAGGTTGGAGAAATCCTAGGAGACCTGTCCGTCTTCTGTCCCACTCATTATATTTTTGTCCCTAGTTTCCCCATCTATAAAATTGTAAAATGGAGTTGCTAATCAGTGACAGCTTTTTTTTTTTTTTTTTTCTGGGCTGCATTGGATCTTCATTGCTGCATGAGGGCTTTCTCTAGTTATGGCGAGCGGTGGCTACTCTTCATCACAGTGTGCGGGCTTCTCACCACGGTGGCTTCTCTTGTTGCAGAGCACGGGCTCTAGGTGCTCGGGATTCAGTAGTTGCGACACTCAGGCTCAGTAGTTGTGGCTCGTGGGCTCTAGAGCGCAGGCTCAGTAGCTGTGGCGCACGAGCTTAGTTGCTCCACGGCGTGTGGGATCTTCCCGGACCAGGGTTCAAACCCATGTCCCCTGCATTGGCAGGATTCTTTTTTTTTTTTTTTTTGCGTTACGCAGGCCTCTCACTGCTGTGGCCTCTCCCATTGTGGAGCAAGGCTCCGGACGCACAGGCCCAGCGGCCATGGCTCACGGGCCCAGCCGCTCCGCGGCACGTGGGATCCTCCCGGACCGGGGCACGAACCCGTGTCCCCTGCATCGGCAGGCGGACTCTCAACCACTGCGCCACCAGGGAAGCCCTGGCAGGATTCTTAACCACTGTGCCATCAGGGAAGTCCTTATTGACAGCTTTTATCTGCTAGGGCCTCTGCAAGAAGTCTGTGCAGAATGCAGGACAGGCATTAACATTCCCCACTTTACCGGTGAGGAAACCAAGACTCAAAAAGTGACCTTGCCCCAAATCACACATTTTGATCAACAGAATCAGGACTCAAAGTCACCTCTCCTGATCCTTATCCCAGTGCCCTTTCCATTACGTTATAACGTCCTTCACCTCATTTGTGTATCCCAGTAATAGCAACCACAAATTTTGAGACAAGTCTTTATAACCTCCAATTCTTTTTAAGAGAGATTTAGCCCCAGGGTTGTAGATAAATTGAGTTTTCCAGCCTGCAGCATGGAGCCACCCAAGGGTTCATCAGTTTTATTTTCAGTATAGTTTGCTGTTTACATATTTATCTCTCCTACCAAAGTGTGAGATGTCAACGTGCTGGAGTGATCCATGCTATAGAATGTGGGTAGGCAGAGAAGTTGTGGGTGAAAGATAGGGTGAGGGGCAAAAACCGTGCCCAGGCTACATGTTGAAGGTCACCCAGCTTGTAAATTAGGAGGCCGGAATTTGAGCTAATATGTATCCAAGTCAAAGTGGGTGCTCTTGGGACTTCCCTGGTGGTCCAGTAGTTAAGACTCTGAGCTTCCAGTGCAGGGGGCGCGGGTTCGATCCCTGGCCAGGGAACTAAGATCTCACATGCGCGGTGCATTCACACACACACAAAAAAAGTGGGTGCTCTTTCCAATAACTAGGACCACATGTGTGAAGGATCAAGCAGGGGCCTGACATGTGGTAATAGCTCAGTTAACTGTAGCAGCTATTACTGTATCACATGTGTTCTTAGAAGGCACTCTCCCTAGGCAGCAGTCATCCCGTCTAACGATGGCAAAGCCTCCACCCAGAGATGCTCGGGATTTAAAAGATCACGTTGTGGGGGCTTCCCTGGTGCGCAGTGGTTGAGAGTCCACCTGCCGATGCAGGGGACACGGGTTCGTGCCCCGGTCTGGGAAGATCCCACATGCCGCGGAGCGGCTGGGCCCATGAGCCATGGCTGCTGAGGCGGTGCGTCTGGAGCTTGTGCTCCATCCACAACGGGAGAGGCCACAGCAGTGAGAGGTCCGCGTATCGCAAAAAAAAAAAAAAAAAAAAAAGATCACATTGTGAGGACACCAGATGATTGCCCTGTCGTGAATCTTCCCTCCGTAATTCACACAAAAGCCTGACAGTCTCGCTTCATTTCTCAGAACAGAATCTGCTGGGGACTGCAAGATTAATCAGACTTCACTAATTCTACAAAATAAACCATGGCATGTTTACCCACGCGCTCAGAGGCACTATCATAAATCACTAAAATTAAAGCTTACCTGTCTGAGCAGAGGCTTGGCCCGCACTCGGGCCCTGGGAGCAGAAGGTCATGGCATCAGTGGCTTTTCCCAGTGGCTTCATTTCTTCCTGAGCTTTCGTGTGACCAGCAGGACTGCTGCATATGGTGCTCCAGTTTGATCATTAACAGAGTCATGACCGAATGGTCATGCAGTTGAGAAGGGGCTCTAGAGCTGTGTGTATTTTAGCTCAGAATAAGTAAAGAGATTAAACTACACTGAGAGATTAGGAGTTTGAGAGGCAGTGATTTGTTTTTTCAAGCCATAGCTTCTTAAGGCCAAAGTCTGAGTAGGCCTTGGAGATCCGGAAAGGATTAGTAATGTGTCCGAGGTCACACAAGCCATTAACGGCAGACCTGGACCCAGAGCTCAGGACTCCTGATTCTCAGTCTGGCTCTCTTTCCACTTCAATGCATATGCCTACAGGTTTCGGGGAGATTAGAATACATTCCAAAATATTTACTCCCTCCTGGGACAAGCGTACTGCATACCTTGGTCTTCCACACATGACTTTCTTTGGCCTTCGAACAGAAGCAGATGTACTGCAAGCAGGGGTGGGAATGTGCTTGAGGGGTGGGTCATGAGACCCTCACAAGCTCATGGGTCCAAGGAAGATGAGAGACTTGTGGGGGCAGACCTTGCCCCAGCTTAGAGGCACCCAGTCGTTCCCAGCCTAGATCAGCCGGTCCCCAGATGATGCACAGACACAGGAGTGAAACGGATGCCTATCCCTGAGATTTTTTTGTGGTTGCATATTATGCAACAATATGGCTGATTCAAGGCTCATCCTGCAAACAAATGTATCATTCCTGTGATGCAGAATGATGCATTAGAAGGATCCTGAACTTTGACAGAATTCATTTGAATCTTTTATTTTTTAAGACTTTTTTGATGTGGACCATTTTTAAAGTCTTTATTGAATTTGTTACAGTGCTGCTTCTGCTTTTTGTGTTTTGGTTTTTTGGCCACGAGGCATGTAGGATCTTAGTTCCCCAACCAGGGATCGAACCCACACCCTCTGCATTGGAAGGTGAAATTTTAATCACTGGACCACCAGGGAAGACCCTCAGAGAGTTCTAATGATTTTCCTGAGGTCCCAAAGTAACTAAATGCACATACCAAGATTCAAAGGAGGGCCTTCCCTGGCAGTCCAGTGGTTAAGACTTCACCTTCCAATGCAGGGGGTGCGGGTTTGATGCCTGGTCTGGTCGGGGAACTACGATCCCACATGCCTCGTGGCCAAAAAACCAAAACATAAAAAACAGAAGCGGGCTTCCCTGGTGGCGCAGTGATTGAGAGTCCGCCTGCCAATGCAGGGGACGCAGGTTCGTGCTCCGGTGCGGGAGGATCCCACATGCCGCGGAGCGGCTGGGCCCGTGAGCCATGGCCGCTGAGCCTGCGCGTCCGGAGCCTGTGCTCCGCAACGGGAGAGGCCACCATAGTGAGAGGCCCGCGTACCACACACACACACACACACAAAAACCCAGAAGCAACATTGTAACAAATTCAATAAAGAATTTTAAAATGGTCCACATCAAAAAAAAATCTTTAAAAACAACCACAAAAACTCTCTGAGACTCGATTTCCTGAACTCTAAAATTAAAGTAGTAATACTTACCTATAAGGAGATGCTATGGACTGAATTTTCACCCTCAAAATTCATATACTGAAGCCCTAAACCACCGCTCACCAACATGGTGCCTATATATGGAGGTGGGGCCTACAAGGAGGTAATCAAGGTTAAATGAGGTCATAAGGGTAGGGCCTGATGTGATAGGATTAGTATCCTTATAAGAAGAGATACCAAATACCAAAGCACAATCTATCTCCTCTTTCTCTTTTTCTCACTGTCTGCAAGCCAGAATGAGATTCTCACCTGCAACCAAATGTTGTTGTTTAAGCCACCCAGTCTGTGGTGTGTTGTTACAGTAGCCTGAACAGATAAACAAGAGGATGATCAGACCTAGAAATTCAGAATTTAAAGTTAACTGCCTAGCACATAGTGGTGTTCGGATCACAAACCTCTAGCTGGAGAGCTGGGAGGAGATTGAATGTGACTACATTGAAAAATCAGTAATGTCAGAAATGCATGCTCCTCTAACGTTGTCATAAAACCCTGATTTTTATCTGGGTACATGGCACCCAACATAAAAGCTGTATTTCCTAGATTTTTTTTGCAACTAGTGATGCTGAAAGCTCAGCCTCTATGCATGGGTGCCGGATCAAATCTCAGAGAGAAGAGTTTTGGGTGAAGTAGAAAAGGATAGCTTTATTGCTTTGCCAGGCAAAGGGGGACACAGCAGGTTCCTGTCTCAAAAAACTATGTGTCCCAACCCAGGAGGATTTGATGAGTTTTATAACAATACTTCAAGGGTGGGGTTTCTGACAAGATGAGGGTGTGTGCAGGGTCTCGGGTAGTGGGTCTCCTAATCTTGATGAGCTTCTCTGGTCCCTTTAATCTCGCCTCAGGTGGTCTCTTGGCTGCTCCTCCCTTTAGCAACTGTTTGAGTAGCCCTTTGGAACTCAGGGAAGGTCATGGAGGCGGGAGTCTTGCCTACAAGATACGGGGGACAAAAAAAAGCTTCTGTGCCCAGGACCCCAAAGTTACCCACCCCCCAACTGGTTTCACTAGTGTGATTTAACTATATGACCAAGTGCTTCTCGAGAAGATATAAGTGGAAGTGCCATGGACAACTTCTGGAACATGTCCTTAAAAAGAGGGGACATCCTCACCCCCTTCCTCATTCTTACTGACTTGAATGTGGACACAATGGCTGGAGCTCAAGCAACCATTTTGGAATAGGAAACCACATGCATGTACAGCAGAAAGGAGACAGAAGCAGCCTAGGTTCTGACACCATAGTACCAGCCCTGGACCACATGCCTATGAATTTCTTTAACATAAGAGAAAATAAACCACTAACTTGATTAAGCCACTATTTAGGGCAGCCCTATTCAGCACTATTTCTCTGCAAATTCTCAGTCCCCACTACAGAGCTGCTCTGAGGTCCAGGAATCTGTGTTTCAACAAGCTCTCCAGGTGATTCACATACTCAATAAAGCTTGAGAGGCACTGATTTAGAGTTTTCCACCACATATGCCTAAATGATAACTGATAGAGTAGTCCTAAATTGCAGGTTTTGTCAAGGACTTGGTGAAAGCTTCAAAGGCAGATGATATAAAGCCAGGAAAGATGGTGAAGGCAATAACTGGCAATGTCAAGCTTTAAAATTATTTTGACAGAGTGGAACACTGGACCAAAGCCAAGAAGATGAATGTAATAGGGATATAAAAAAAGCAAATCTAAACATTCTTTTCTTATTGAAGGAAATAGAAAAATGTTCTATCTTTGACTTCGTAAATTAAAAAGAAGAAATGTAAAATTACATATTTTAAAATACAGCAGGGGTTTCCCTGGTGGCGCAGTGGTTAAGAATCTGCCTGCCAATGCAGGGGACACGGGTTTGAGCCCTGGTCTGGGAAGATCCCACATGCCACGGAGCAGCTAAGCCCGTGAGCCACAACTACTGAGCCTGCGCATCAGGAGCCTGTGCTCCGCAACGGGAGAGGCCGCGACAGTAAGAGGCCCGCGCACCGCGATGAGGAGTGGCCCCCGCTCGCCTCAACTGGAGAAAGCCCTCGCACAGAAACGGAGACCCAACCCAGCCAAAAAATAAATAAATAAATAAATAATTTTAAAAAAATACAATAATGCTATAAATCAATGCCAATTATGGCTAGTGAAAGGAACAAGGGAAGGAAAGACAATCCAGAAAGGGAATGAGAACAAAATCTGACATAATGAGGAGATACAGTCAAGGACAGAAAGGAAGAGAATTGGGGCCCCAGTTCAGCATCACTCTGTAGATCCTCAGATGATCTGCGCATCTGGAGGTAATCATGATAATGCATCAGATTATATTAAAACTTACTAGGCGCCAGGCACTGTATTGTGTGAATTGTGCAAACGTATCCTCTCAGGAACTCTATGAGATCAGATCTATTATTATCATTGTTTCTCAGATGCAGAAACTGAAGCAGAGAGAGGCTGAGTGAGTTTCCAGTGGCCACACAGCTAGCACAACGTAGAAGCAGGATAGGAACCCAGGTGACTAGACTCTGGGGCTGTGACCCTCAGCCCCCCTGGTGTACTCTACCCTTTGGTGCTTCCCCACTGTCATGACTGATCAGTTTCTATTCATTGATAGCCTGGCATAAAAATAAGGAAATCCATTACCTCCTGTAACCGTAAACCCAGAGATTGAATGGGGATCCAGATGCAGTATGGTTATCAGCTCAAAGATGGCAACACAGATGCAAGCTGTTTCCATTCCTGTGTGCTATTGTCCTCAGCATCTGGGTTATTCTAAGGCTGGTTTCCCTCATAGTTCCAAGATGGCAGCCAACGGTCCTGAAGCTTTGCGCTTTCTTTTTCATGGCCAGCAAGAGAGAGACGTCTTCACCCCAAGCATGGAATATACTGGAATATATACACTTTAATTCAGTTTATTGTACCAATGAAGGCAAATGACCATCCTTAGACAACAGAGGTCATCAGTGGGAATGCTACACGTTGACTGGGGTAGGTAACTCCCTGCAGTCAGAAATGGGCTCACCACATCAGCGCTCTGTATTACCCAGGAGCTCCGCTCTTAGTTTTTGTGATTCTCTCTCTTTTCTTTTCTAAAGCAAATCAAGTTTGTTTGTTTGAATTCTGGCAAAATAATAAATACTGAGAAAATCATAAAATATTCATTAGAAAGCACCTTGGGTATAAAACAACACACCCCTCTTTCCAGCCCTTCAACAGCCTTCCTGTTCGTCAGAGGCATCATAGGAGAAGATGCTTTGGGGCAATAACCCTCCTGCTTTCCTTTGACGGGTAAAATCATATTCTGTCAGGAGGGGCCAGCATGAGGTAGTGGTGGTAGCATGTACGTTTGGAGGAGAGAGCTGTCCAGTATATACTGAATGTCTAGACACCAAGAATGACGTCTCATGCTTTATTATTTATTTATGTTAATCATTACAAGGGACCATATTATCCCCATTTTATAGATGAGAGAACCAAGGCCCAGAATTTTTGTGTGTGCAATTTGCTCGGTGCCATTCAGCTTGTCAAGTGGCAGAGGTAGATTTCAAAGTCAACTCTATATGATTCTACAACCCAGGTTCTTTCCATTCCTCCACACAGACCCAACACAGGACCATTTTCATTTGCTGCAATTATTAGCATTGAATCTTTTAACTGAGATTTCTTGGCTACTTCTTACCTGCTCTCTGGCCCGTGTTAGTCGAAAGAACTACTCTACCTTGCTAAATGTTTTATGTATACAATCTCAGTTTATCCTGCCAATAACCCTTAATGCAGTTTATTATGGAGAGTGCTCTTAGCTGCAAGTGGTAGACTCCAAAATCAAACGTCATGTGCCTATGGCCACATCCCCAATTCTTTTCTACTTATGATTCTCTCTAGACTTAATTGCAGGTATTTTGAGTTTATTTTTCTTCAGTGGGAGAACCACATTTATAATCTCTTTTCCCAGAGTCATTTTGTCCAGTTGAAAAGATTTAATTGGTGCCACCTTCATCAATTCAGGGGTTTTCATAGAGGGACCATACCTTCTATTGATCCTTGGTACAAGGCTGAATTTTAATCAGCCTTTGTCACTTAAAGTCCTCAGTGTTATCTTTTGTATGGAAATCAGAATCAATTACATTCTCCTCTGAGCCCTCAAATTTCTGGACATTTCTACTCCCTTCAATCTCTCCAAAATGTACAATTTTTTCCTAAACTCAACTTTTTCGTATAATATTTCATCCCATGAAGACCGTAGCATCCCAGGCATGTCAGTAACATTCCGTTCCATAACCTCTTTGTCTAAAGCCACAAGGTCACTCAGTACATATCTGTCCTCCTGGTGATCATAGGTGAGAGTTTTACCAAATGTATTGCCACTAGATAACATGAGTTGCTGTTTTTCCATCCTTCAATGCATATTTTTTTGCTTCCCACTCCTAAGCCCCAGAGTTAATGCCCCACAACTTAGGTTTTCCACTCTGGCAGCCTCAATTGTAAGTCCCAATTGCTGTATCAATCAGCTCAGCCTCAGTAATGCCAGAGTAACAACAAGACCCAGATCTTTATAACAGGAAAGCTGTATCCCTTGCTTACGTCTATGTCCTTTACAGGTTGGCTGTGATTTTGCTCCACATCCTCTTTATTCTAGGACTCAGATTGTAGGCACAGACACTATGTGGGACGTGCCAGCTTGTGGCAGAGGGAAAAAAAAATGGGCACACTCTCCTCTGCTTAGAAATGGCACACGTACTTCCGGTCACATTCCATTGACCAAAGCAAGTCATATAGTCAAGCCTGACTGCAGTAGGTGAAAAATATTGTCCTCTCACAGGGAAAGGTAGTATACAGACCCACAGGGAAGACAACAGATATTTTGGGGCAAATAATACAATCTGGTCAGTAGCATGCTGGTAAACGTTTAACTGCCTCTTGGGGAATAAAAGTCCTGATTTGTAGCATTTGTCAATTTACATGGGGTAAATACTCCCACAAAGGCTGATTTCAAAATACCAGTGAGACCTCACTAAATGCAGAATGAGGAAGCCTTGTGTGCCGTCAGCTTTGTGAACAAGTGTGAGCAGGCTATAGCACAGCAATGAATCTAACCCCCACTTTAATTAAATCAGTTACAGTTGGGCCTCCAGACCTCTGTATCCACAGGTTCCGAATCCGTGAATTAAACCAACCATAGGTTGAAAATATTTTGAAAAAAAAAATTCCAGAAGGTTCCAAAAGGCTAAAAGTTGAATCTGCCATGCACGGCACTATTTACATAGTATTTACATTGTATTTGCAACTATTTACATAGCATTTACATTGTATTAGATATTATAAGTAATCTAGAGATGATTTAAAGTATGTGGGAGAATGTGTGTAGGTCAAATGCAAATGATATGCCATTTTATATAAGGGACTTGAGCATTCATGGATTTTGGTGTCTGTGGAAGTCCTGGACCAATCCCCTGGGATCCTGAGAGATTACCATACTAAACATAAGTTAGCTATACTTGTTCCACAGTATGACTATGAAATCTTGCTGTGGACTAGAGCAATCATACGACTCAGCATAACCCTGCCTTAAACCTAAACTAAGGATTTGCAGTAAGGAGGAATAGGACCCAGACGACTAAGACTTAGTCTTTACATCATTTGCTATTGCTGTGTTAATTGGAAAATTCAAGTGGAGAGTAAGAATGTGAGACTGAAATTTAAAAAATCTTTTGCCTCTATAAATAAGATTCAGCCCCAGGTTCCTCTTTTGCAGAAACTCTTATTAAGAACTTGGCTCTGCTGCAAGGAAAATAAGATAGAGATCCTTCAAAACCCTTTAATTCCAAATTATTCATGATAGGAGTTGCTTGACGAGGACACCTCGCTATTCTCAATGTTTACCGTAGGAACTTTTTTCTAGTAAAAATTTGCTTAAAATGTCCCTGAGCTTGGAATCAGCTCTTACATACAGAAGTCTTTTTTTTTTTTTTTTTTTTTCCCGAAGAATATACTTTAACTACATTGATATCACCACTGGGGTGACATTGAGCAAGTTGCTTATGTGCCCTGAATTTCTCTTGCCCCATCTACAAGATGGGATAACAACTCTTACTTCTTGCTATTCCTTATAACCTTGCAAGGCTGTCATGAGACTTAAGCATCCGGCACACATAAAGCACCTAAAAGAGTACCTTGCACGTGGTAGCCAATCAATTAAATAATCATTACCATGCATTATGGAGGATACTGATGAGCATTTTCATAATTATTGTTGAGGCATGGGACTAGAGGGTTTGAGTTACTATTTAAAACGGTACAGGGCTTTATTCAGTAGCTCGGAGCATTTAGCAGGAGTAATTTGGCTGTTGATTTTGAGTACATCTGACAGGAATGACTTTTGCAGCTTCCCTGGAAGTGTGGATGTTATTGTAATTTAATAGAACTCACCTCCCTAGTTTTTAGTCCGTTATGGCTTTTGGCCCCTAGCATGGCTCAAATTGCCAGTCCAACAGAAAGACTGAACAGTCCGCCCCAGGGCAAAATTGTGGCCTGCAGGGGGTGGATCCTGAGCCCCATCCTCAGGGAGAATAAACCGCTCACTCACCCATGCTGCAGCCTTTCATACCGACGCTCACATAAAATATCAGGAGCAAATCCTACCTCCAACTTTACAGTAATTCTCGAGGAGCTGGAGGGCCACTCAAACACAGATGCCTGGCATCATGCTGCATGCCACCTGAGGTCACAGGACAAACAGCACAGAGAGACTGTGATGATGATTCATTAAAAGGACAGCCCACTACCTTCCTGGGGTCACCTCATTCATTCTTCCTGAGTTGTTGCGAATATTCTGGATTATTATTTCAGATTTCTTTAAGCCTCTTGACTTAAAAAATAATGATGAGGAAGATGCTGATGCTGATAATGACAATAGTTAAAGTGGTAAAAGTTACCTGAAAGCCTGCATACTACTGTGTTTGTGTGTGTGTGTGACTCTATGTATGTATGTGTGTATTTGTTCCTCCTGAGTGGCTTTTTTAAGCTAATTATCAGCTTCTGGAGCTGCGCATAACAATTTTCCAGTAGTGACAGTCACACATAGTTAGACCATCCAAACACTTGGAAGCAATTTAATAAAGACTGCAGGCAGAGCCATCCTTAATTGGGTTCCAAAGTTAAGAATGTAATGTTACTTGTATGAGCAGCTCAGCAAATTTGGGGTACAAACATGGCCATATTGTCTCCTTCTCCAGTGAAGGTGTTGAGTAGAGCTTGCTGCTAAAACAAACCCCCAAATTTTCATTTATTTCTTGCTCATCTAACAGTCCAAATGAAATGTTTCTAGGTGGAGATTAGCATTCTTCCACAGAGTGATCCAGGGATCCAAGACTGATTACACTCTCTTTCCTGGACAATGCAGTCACACACTTACTCTATGAAAAATGGTTTCCCTAGTGCTTCCAGGAAACCTTTAAAGCAGCCAACTTAACTTTCTGGCCCTTCTCTTGATAGAGCTAGGAGGGGAAAAAAAAAAAAAGTATGTAAAAAAAAAAAAGTATGTTGGGCTTCCCTGGGGGGGAAGTGGTTGAGAGTCCACCTTCCGATGCAGGGGACACGGGCTCGTGCCCCAGTCCGGGGGGGATCCCACATGCCGCAGAGCGGCTGGGCCCGTGAGCCATGGCCGCTGAGCCTGCACGTCCGGAGCCTGTGCTCCGCAATGGGAGAGGCCACAGCAGTGAGAGGCCCACGTACTGCAAAAAAAAAAACCAAATATATATATATATATGTAGAAGCACAAAGAGGCTTTGGAGACTACCTTCATATGTAAAGTGGCATAAACAAACTGCAAAAATGCATAAGCTTTTATTTTTGAAGGAATCAGTTAATAGTTTTTGTAAGATTTGTAGTTAGGGTTCAACACATTTGTTGAATCCAGCCTTCTGAATCATGCCTGGAACTTAGCTGCTCAATTGTTGTTTATTAGAATTAATAAATGAATGGTAATGCTATTAGTCTAATAAGCACTTTGAAATATGCACAAATCGTTAGAAATAACTTTGTACAATAAAAGTCATTTAAATTTCTGAGATGATAACTGGCAGGCAGTCAATAAATATTTATTTGTATTATCAAAGGTTTAATCAGGATCATTTAAATTGCCAAAGTAGACAGAGATGTGCCTTGAATATATTACAATCAGGACGGCTACACGTTGAGTACTGTACCGAGGATGTCATTCATATAGACACCCATGTAAATAGCTCCCCCTAGGGTTGTGCAGTGTACAGCATCCACATAGCTGCTAATTTCAATGTATCAGTCTGAACAGGCTATGAGGGTAGAACAGCTGGTTTCCCTTGCTCATCACCAGGCCTGAATGAGCTGGTCGGCTAACCGGGTAGATGTGGGCTCTCCCTTCCCCGCTTCTTCCTCATTCACCACCTCCCCCAACAAGTCTATGTTCTGGTCAAAGATGTTGACCTTCCCAGAGAGGGGAGCGTGCCCTCCAGTCAAGGGTGTGCTTGTAACTCTGTGGGAGCCCCACTCCAACTCCAGGGGCCTCTTGGTACTGTAAGCCTGGAGCAAGAGACTCCCTCCAGACAGGAACCAAATGTTCTCCGCCTCTTCCTAATGAGGTACTTACCCAGTGTCTTTTTTCCTAACCCAACTTTTTAAGGATTGCCTTTTAAATACTAAGATTCACCTTAGCTCTTCATGAACTGACCATGTTACTAACCCAGAAAAGTTTTCATTTTCTAGCCTCCAAAATGGCCTCAGCTGGGTCCTTCATATCCCAAAGACCAATTTTAAACATTTTATCCTTATATGTGCAACATTTGTATCCTAAGACTAAGTAATCTTTATTTCAGTTACACAAAAATAATTCTGGAAAAAAAAAAGAAAAAGGAAAAATATGACCCCTCCATTTAGCTTGCCTTGTACATATTGACTGCAGGTAATGCAATCACATTTCTTCCCGTTGGAGCACAGGGAGCACTGATTTCTCTGATAAGAAGCAGGAACCTTCGGTTATGACAAAATAGATGTCAAAGTCGTCCTCACCAGCAGTACTACCACCATCACAACAGCAGCAGCAGCAGAATACCCTCCATAATAGTCCATTTCCAAGTTAGGTGAACTTGAAATCAAATCCTGGCTTGGCCAACAACTAAGAGTGTGACCTTGGCCCAGTCATGTCCCCTCCTTAAGCTTTGATTTCCTTATCTGCAGAATGTAGATACCAATGCCTCCAGTATAGGGTTGCTGGGGGATTTAATGAGCCAATGAATGGAAAGTATTAAGTTTAGTCCCTGATACATGGTAGGTTGTTTTGTTTTGTTGAAAGAAGTTTTATTCGGGGAGATACACACTCCACAGACAGAGTGTGGGCCGTCTCGGAAGGTGAGGGGTGCATGGTAGGTTTTTAATACCTCATTACTACTCTTTCATTCATTCGTTGTTACTTTAAGTACCTACTTATTACTTCCGTGATACTGTGAAGAACCAAAGAAATGTAATACTTTTTTTCCTTCATGGAGCTCATAATCCATTCATTTATTCAATAAACAATTATTGAGTATCTATCCTGTGCCAGGCACCCTGGTAGGTGTTAGAGTTCCATACAGGTATAAAATATGCCAAGACCCCTGCCCTCAAGTAGCTCACATTCTAGTGAAGATAAGACATGTGAGCACATTGAGTATATTCACAACACAGAATAAGAAGAGCTATGCCATGGACACATATACACTAGCAAACATAAAATAGATAGCTAGTGGGAAGCAGCCGCATAGCACAGGGAGATCAGCTGGGTGCTTTGTCACCACCTAGAGGGGTGGGATAGGGAGGGTGGGAGGGAGGGAGACGCAAGAAGGAAGGGATATGGGAACAGATGTATATGTATAACTGATTCACTTTGTTATAAAGCAGAAACTAACACACCATTGTAAAGCAATAATACTCCAATAAAGATGTAAAAAAAAAAAAAAAAAAAGAAGAAGAGCTATGCCAGAGGGATGAAGCATGACTGTCTTCATAGACCTAGAAAGCACAGATGCAATTAACCTGGTAGAGAGGGCCTGGGCAGAGAATCGCAGGTAGGTGAACCTGTGTGCACAGAGAACATGGTATGTATGAGAAGCTGCAAGTTTTCAACATCCGTGGAGCAAAAGAGTTCTTGCAAAAGTAGTGGGAGACGTGGCTGAAGAAATTGGTTGAGGATGAAGCATAAAAAAACCACTGAAGTGTGATCTTTTTTTCCTGAGAAGGCATGGAGGAGCCATGGAAGATTTTTAAGCTGTTTGAGGACATGGTCAATTCTCTGGGTTTCAGAAAAGTCCCTCTGGAGTCTGGGATGTGGTGAAAGTTGGGCTGGACCTGCCAAGATGGGGTGAAATGACCAATTAGGAGGGTTTTGTCCAGATGAGAGATATGAGGGCTCACACGAAGCCTGAGGGCAGCTCATGGCTACCACCGCCATTTAAGAGGAAGACGTTATGGGACTCAGAGACTGACAGAACGGAGATGGGGATAAACTGAGAATGACTGCTGCTACTGGGTGTTTGGCAGTGCCATTCACATGATGAGGAATAAGAGGACTAGATTTGTTAAGGATTTACACACATCTACACACACACACACACACACACACACACATAGGTAGTTAAATAGCATAGCAGAGGGAGAACAATATTACACACAAGAATAGCACCAGGCTTTAGATTCTTGTGTCCAGTTAGGCAAAGGAACAAATGCTTCCAGTTCAGAGTAAGCAAACACTGCTTGATCTCTTTTCCAAGACTCCTCTTTGCAAAACTGTTCCCCTTTTCTGGGAGGAACATCACTGACACACCTTGGAGGAATCTGCTTGATATCCTTAACAACATTTGAAAATCTCTCATTCTAGGTCCACAGCAGCAGTTAAGAAATCACCTCTTTTTACCTGGGTTTCCTACTTCTTGCTCTGCTCAGCATTTTATGCTACTGCCAAAGCCTTCCTTCATTGCATGGGTGTGACCATGTAATTTCTGGTGCCTTTTAGAGTAGTCCAAGATTTATAACTTTCCAGAAAATCTTTAGTTCTGAGATATGAATACAAAGTAAAGTCTGCCCCTAAGAACTTTATGCAGTAGGCAAGGAGCCCATTCAGCCATTCAATACCTAGTCGTTCTATAGCTGTGGTATTGAGGTTAATGCTGGAAATGCAAAGTGGAACTAAACATGTTTCCTGCCATTAGAGAGTTTTACATCTGATGGAGAAGGTAAATAAATCAAACTGTAAAGGAACTGGTAAGGAGCAGTATATTGGACCATAAGATGCTATGAGAACAAGGAATAGGAACAGCCAACGCATACATGGATGTTCAGAGAAGTTTTCTCTAGGTGACGTGCACAAATCACAGAAACAAAGTCTACTAGGAACAATGTCCGAAGCAAGGAATGTACCAAGTGCTCGGGAAAAGGGACTAATTCATCCTGAGTAGATCCAGCAAGACCTTTTGGAAGCAAGTACGTTACAGGTGGAATTTGAAAGGCTCAAGTGAATTAATTTCTGGAGAGAAAATGGGGAATATAAGGGCATGTTTGAGGAGCTGTTGATGTCCTTTACCAAGATCAGATTTAGGTATTTTGGTGAGGGGGGGTGTATAAGACAGGAAAGGAGACAAATACTTTAAAAAAGTTAACAGCAAATCTAGAGTTAAATAGTACTATATCATTCAAGAAATACCATGAGACAGTAAGTGATTAAGAGCTAAGTCAGAGAAAGGACTAGAAGCACAAGGAACGATGAGGTCACCAGTGGGTCTGAATCGTAAGGTACCTGCACAGACCTGAGGTCACAGGCCTTTTGTGGGCTGGAGAAGCATTCTTACTTACTCAGTGGATGCTGGGTAAACATTGGTTAACTGAGTTAATCTTTCCTCAGGTAGCTAGAAATTGTGGAGGAACTGGAGCTCCTTGCTACTGTGTTTACACTTTAACCAAAACTTGAGAAGAAATTTAGGCTCCCCAAGGGAACTGAGGAAAGCACCATTCTGTTGCTTGTTCAGGGACAAATCGAGAGCCAAATAACTGCCCTCCAAAAATTGCACCAAGGCTGTCCAGCCCTTATGTCCAGAGTTCTAATCTTTTGGGGGGATGGGAAGAGAATTGGTGTGGATTAAAAAGGGATCCACAGAGAGCAAAGGATCTTTACATGTTTTTCTGTACTGTGTTTTTTTCCCCCTCTCCCTGAGGGAAGGCCATGTAGGAAAGAGTACTGAACTTGAAGCCTGGGTCTCTGCCACTACCTGACATTGAACAGGTCACTTAATCTCCCTGAGTCCTGTGTCCCCATTCATAAAATAAGGAGGCTGTGGACTCCATACTAATAACTAAGTGTTTGGGGTCTACAATTTGCCGGGTGAGGCGTTTTCCACGCTTTTACTTCTCACAACCACAATGGTAGATTTTAGTAACCCTATTTTACTCAAGACATTCAGTTCAGAGAGGTTAAGTAACACGTCCAAGGTCACACAGCAACAGCGGCCGGGCCGGATTGCAATCCGGGGTTGCCTGACTCTCACACCACGCAGTCCCACTTCGATACCAGTTAACCACCCCTATACTGGGCCCCGGAGTTCCCTTCCCTCGACTACCGGACCGCCTCCCCCTCCACCCACCTAAACTCTCAGGCAATTCTCACCTTTCACCACCGGGCATGCTCAGTCGCTTAGGAAAGGTTTTCGCTCTGCCTTGGGAAATTTTTCACGCCGCTCTGGCAGTTGAGCTCGCCCCGCCCACGGCTTCTCCTCACTGGATTGGTTGAACTCAGGGAGGCTACCAGGAGGCCCAGTTGACCTCCCAACTCCCCCCCGTTAACGCTCTGGGCGCGCGCGCTCCGAGCGTGCGTGCGTGCGTGCGTGTGAGTGAGCACGTGAGGCCGCGGAACGTGCGCAGAGGGCGGGGCAGGAAACAGGCGGCAAGGGGCGGGGCTGCCGTTGCCATAGCAGTGACGTCAGGCGTCGGGGAGCGAACCCGGCCCCTTCCCCGCGCGCGCGCACACACACAGAGAGACATGCACACGCGCGCGCATCGTCGCTCTCCCTGAGACACACTGGAGGGAAAGGTCAAACTAAAGGCGAGGGAGCCGGGAAGCCGGAGGGAGCCGCAGCTGCCGCCGCGCGCCATGACGGACGCGGCTGAGGCTGCTTTCTCTCCGCCGACGCCGCCGAGACGCTGCTCTCGCCGCGCCCCCTGCCCCCGCCTCCCGCGCCCCCTCCCCCGGCGCTCGCGCGTCCGCGCGCCCCCTCCCCCCCGGCGCTCCGGGCGCGCGTCGGGCCCGGGGCGCGCGCCGGCCGGAGCGGGAGAGGGAGAGGGAGCGGGAGAGAGGGAGGGTGGGGGCTGCGGCGGGCGGCCCGGCGGCCTCCTCGCGCGACCCCCGAGCCTCTCGCCCGGCCCCTCGGCCGGAGCCCGCCAGGTGAGTGCGGTGGGGGGAGAGGGTGTCAGGAGCGGACAGGGCACCCGGCGAGCTCAGCCCCCCTGCCTGACCCCTTCCGGGGGCGCTGACAGGCGCGCGGGACCCGGCCTCTGGGGGGCGTCGCGGGGTCAGCCTGTCTGGGGGCCCCTCTTGGAGCCCCTGACCCTCGGGGTCGGCGTCCGGATTGATGGGGGCTCGGGACCCGGGGGAGTGCAGCCTCCGGGCAGGAGTTGGCTGGGCGACCCGGCCGTGGGACAGGCGACGAGAGGCAGGTGGGCCCCTGTCTGGGGCTTGGTAAAGTGCGGGGAGGGGTCGAGGGGCCCGGCCAGGTGCGCGCGGGGGGCCCGTTGGAAGCGCTCAGGAAATGTTTGCTGGGAGTTGGGAGAAACTCTGCCCTGGGGACGAGGCGCCTTGCTTTTGCCCGGGCCAGCGAAAGTGGCGGATTTTACAGCAAAACTCGGGGAGAAGCCTTGCTGGACTGGACGAAAGCGAGAGGGACCCGGAGGACCCGCCTGGTTGGGGACCAGAGACGAACAGATCTGCCTGTGGGTAGCACTAGGGCATGATGTGTGGACGTTGCCATGCCAATGTTTGATGGTTGTTGCTTATGGTTATTTTAGGACTAAATGATATTTTAAAAAGTTATTACTAGGGAGAGAGGGAGCTGCTTGAATGGTCACGAGGTTTTCCCTGTGTGTGTGCAGGAAACGGGTTAATCTTTCACATCACCACCACCATCCCCAACTGAATCTATGCCCAGTGGGTTTTAAAAGTAATAAATACAAAACTCTAAAGCCCCGAAACGAGGTGACGTTTTTCTGATGAGTTTCAGGTGTCAGGCCCCTGGTTGTGTGAGAGAGAAACGGAAGCAGGACAGCGAAGTACTTGATATGCTCAAGCAGTCGTCTTTTTGTCATAAGCTTTGGAGCCCATCAAAGTGGAGTTTAGTTGTAACTGCCAGGTTTAAGTAATCACATTGACCCAGTGCCGCCCACCAATCAGGAGCTTCCCTGAAAGTAACTTGGAAGACTGCTGCCAGCCCAGTTCTCTGCTGATTGTGAATACCCAGTGCTTCTGCTGATTTTTTCCCCCTCTTTAGTTTTCTACTATTATAATGCACGCAACCTATTTACCAAACGTTGGAATGAATTATCCATAGCTGAATTGCGCTCCGCTAAGTCACTTTTACATTTTCAGGTGCTACCTCTGACGTATGTTTGTTTCATATTTGAAAGTTGTTTGGAAATTTGAAATAGAGTAATTTCACATGATAAGGATTTTTTTGGGTATAAGTCCAGCTTAAACAGATTATACCAAGTGGGTAATGTGTTTTAGAGTTTAAATCTCATCAAGAAAACTTCTGGTTTATGAAAGGTTGGGGATTGTGACAGCTGAGGAAATGTCCGAAGGAATCTTTGGTAAAGAATGAGGGAACACCGGGACACCTGGTGAATTTCACATTAACTGGCAGGCTCAGCATATACAAATTTACTTCTTACCTGAGCATTTCTGATATGCGGGTGCTTCTTCGGTTGTTTGTGGATCTTTGGTTGTTCGTCTTTTTTCAAGAAGTTCTGTCAGCAGAGAGTCTCACTTTGAAATTGAGTCGCTGTAGCATGTAGCCAGGGTACCAGAGGTTTTCAGTACAAGATGTAAGGGAGGATTTTTCAGTTTGGTATCTTGTTAATTCTTTCTGTACAGCAGTTTTTGTACCTGGTTCTGTGCTGTGATGCCCCTTTTACGTCTTGCTCCCTGTGGCTGTTGCTGACATATGTCCATATACAATTCTGTAATGGGGTACTTGAATGTTACGACTTAGAACATCATTTCCTTTCCTGTACTATACAAATACATTTTTATTTTTATTTATCTTCTCTCTTTTTAAAGGGAGCTGTAGAACTAGGCACATCAGCACTTACTCAGCATTCCCCCCTCCTGTATGTCTCGCTGACCTTGGTGCCATTGTGGAGGTCATGTGTTCATGGAGATAAACAGTTCTTGAACAGTTTCCTCCAGGTGACAGAGGCACGTGGGAAAGTGATTTAAGAAATGCATATCTTGATTTTTTAAAAAATCATTTTAATTCGACACTTATTGTGATCATTGCCAAAAATAATTTGTTGACCTATCTTTGGGAGTACATACATTTCTATTTTACATTAAAAAATCACTTAATTTCTTTTTTCGACTTTCCTAGTGTTGTATATTCTACTACAGATGAAAAGCTGGATTTTTGGGTGACATTTTTAAAACTTGGGAAAGAGAGAGAAGGGCAGTGATGCTGGGATGTATTTAGCCCAAGAAAGCAGTTATGCTCCACTTCAAGAACTTTGATATTTACAAGTCTAAGATTATAAAACAAGTAGTGGTTAGTTATGTTATATGAGACTTCTAAATTTTACAAAAAGAATTCACTAAAAGGTGCCTTCAAATGATCCCTTTTATATGGTACTTATCAAATGTGATTTGATTTATGAAAAGTCAGTTGTCGTACAACAATTTAAGAACAAATTTTGGGGATGTCCCTGCCCGTCCAGTGGTTGGATCCCTGGTCGGTGAACTAAGATCCCTCATGCTGTGCAGTATGGCAAAAAACAAAAAAGAACATTTTTTGCATAATGTGAAGATTTATCAGTGTGTTCCTTGAATTATCCCTTTCCCCAAAGTGTTTGGGGGCAAAGTTAATATTTATGGGCTTGCTAAACTCAAAGTTGTGCCACTTATATGCTACCTATTAAGGTTTTAACTGAATGGAAAAATTGCCATGTGATTTAGAGTTGTACCATTTAGAGTACATTGAAACCAAATTAGAATGCCAAAATTTTCTGGTCAGGTTTGTCTGGAATCCTATCCAAGGTAGTTTAATTAGTAAGGTATCAAAAGCAGCTTGTTGTAAGATGCTCTCACTAGGACGGTGGTCCTGCAACATAGGCCAACAAGTGGTTACACCCAGACTTCAGCAAAGTCAAAATAAATAGATTTGGTCTACAGTCCACATGCAGTGAAAACCATCACCTTGAATTTTTCTCTAGGTGCAAATTATTCTTCAGAATTAAAGGCTTGATTTTCCTAAGCTGTAATTGTGTTTGGGTCACTTGTGAAAAATCTATTTTGATAAAAGAACAACTGCATACTCTAACTCTCAAGGGAGCTTTTTTCTCTTTTTGTTAGTGCATTTGGGTTTATTTGAAATCGCAGGAGATATTGAATGAAGTACTTGGGGAGTCTTCATTCTGAAATCATTTTACTTTGATGACTTTGAAAAAAGGAATGTGAGTTAATATGAGTAGAACTTGCTTATGAGTTAGCTCAAACTTTATGGTGGGATAAGGGGGAAAGGGAGGAACTGGACACAAACTTAATTAAGGATAATCAATCAAATGTACTTTGCTTTATGCTATTCATGCCTGGCTGTGTAAGAGTGACACCCTTCCTCCCCAATTTTAGAGAAGTCTTATTCCTAGAGAAGGGATTTAAGGGTTAAGAGCTAAGCATGTGAGTATATGTGTTCAGAGTATCTTTTGAGTACTTTAATAGTTTTTTGTTTTGTTCTTGTGCATGAGACAGAAAGCAAGAAATTACTTTCATGTTGAATATGGGTTGAGAGCACAACTTTGGGATAACAGGCACAGTTTTATTGCTCTTAACATAATTGAATATTATAAAATTAAGGGAAGAGCTAGAATGATGCTATTGATTTTTTTTTTTTTGGCGGTACGCGGGCCTCTCACTGTTGTGGCCTCTCCGGTTGCGGAGCGCAGGCTCCAGATGCGCAGGCTCAGCGGCCATGGCTTACGGGCCCAGCCCCTCCCGGACTGGGGCACGAACCCGTGTCCCCTGCATCTGCAGGCGGACTCTCAACCACTGCGCCACCAGGGAAGCCCCCATTGATCTTTTTAGTATAGGCTGTTAGTTCCTCTATTGAACAAATGAGTAAAAATGAAGAGTGGCCCCCGCTGGCCGCAACTAGAGAAAACCCTCGCACAGAAACGAAGACCCAACACAGCCATAGATAGATAGATAGATAGATAGATAGATAAATAAATAAATCCGAAAAAAACAGTTATTCCTTTAAAAAAAAAATGAAGATTGAAGTTGTGATGTTAAAAGAAATGTTTTCAAGTTTTTTTTTTCGTTTTTTTTTTTTTTTTTAATTTCAAAGGACTACCTCAAAGAATTGCTAATTTAGAGCATAGGTAAAAATTTCATTACTTGGATTTATCATTATTGAGGGAATGTAATTAAAAATTTTTTTAATGCATGCAAAATAATACTGCATTTTAAAAATATTTGTGCCAAGATCTGTGAGAATAGAAATAATGATTAGAAATTTTAGTTGGAACTTAAGTCTGATTTATGTTCTCAATTTCATTATTTAACCCAATGTCACTTTCAAATGTCATTTAATTTTTCTTTTCTATAAAATGCAATCAGTAGTGCAACATACTTTATGGAAAATTGGATTTTTAAATAATATTTGGTAGACTTCTTAAGCATAAAACATTACCTAATACTAATAAGTATGTTTAAGTCCACTATATAGGATTTTTTAAAGTTTTTAGACTTTGTAATCTGCAGAAATTTGGGCAAAAATTTTAGAAATAAGAAAGGCTGAGCTCAGAATTTTAATCATAGATGATCCTGTAAATTGCATTTTCCTCATTGGCCTTAAAGGGTTTTCTTTCACTGTTACGTATTTATATTTTGCAGACTCCAGTCACACTGGTTTTTAATGTAGTATCATCTTATCTACAGCATCAAAGTTCTTTTTTAAAACTGTCCTCTTTATTTTCTCCCAGCTGCTCCATCTGGGAGATGTTTGAATCTCAGTTATTGAGGGTGGTTTAATCCAAAGTTATCCTTAATAGAAAGGTTATTGCAGTTTTCACAAACTAGGGAAAAATATAGATTTATCTTAAGATAATTTATGAACTTCTTTGTATTAAGGCAAGGGCAATTAAACATTGTATATAATTTAATATTTCTAACTATTATTAGTATTTGTTCTAAGTTAACTTTACTTGAGGTACTGTTAAAATCAACATAGTGGTTGTACAGTCTATTTAAAAAATATCTATTTATCTGTGGAATATTTTTCAAAAAACTTGCCCTTAAGTGGAAAAGACATGGAAATTTTACTCTGAAACCTTCTACTTGAATATATATCAGTAGTTAAATGTGTATAGTTAAATGTTTGATATTGGGTATTGTTTTGATAGTTACACATGAGGACTCCTTGTATGTTTTTGTAGGATTACTTTCAAGTATATTTTTATTTATAAAAAGCTTTTGTTTAAAAGTCAGTTTGTTCTTAATGATTATTTGAGAATCCTCAGACTTTTATATTTGAAAGAAATATAAATGAGTACCTTACTAAGCTGCTTCCCTAAAATGCATGTGATAAAATTTATTTTACTATAATGAAGAGAGAGTTATCTTCATCCCAAACAAATTCATAGCAGAATAGTTGGCTATTTTTGCAAATTTAGGGAGTGTAGAGTGTGCCCCGAAATGATGCATTGAATACTAAGTTTTGGACTGAATTTGCTATATCATATGGAGAAGGTATTTTCCTTATAGTAATATTTATATTGTTTCTGTTTAAGGACCATTTCTTAAACATGTCCATAAGTGAATATATTGTACATGTTGGTCGAATGATATATTGAAGAATTTAATTTGTATCCTGTACCTGTCTCCCCTCTTCCTCCTTTTAATAATTGTCACTGGTGGGCTTTGAACCACATGCTATGAGAGAACTTTTAACGCATGATAAGAGTGGCCCAGGCTGGTTGTTGGTATCTTATGTGATAGAGAAAAGTGAGATTGTTCTTTAACTTTCTTTTAATATGTGTTAAACATTGTTTTGAACATTTGTTTTTAATCAGTCTATTTTTAAAGGGGATGATATTTTAAAAATTCTTGAGACTGTGTAAGTGGTTATGTTCCCCACAGTGGGGAAGGAGAAGGGTAGAGGGAAGGATTATAGGGATTTGATTAAATTGTATGAAGTGAATATAATAGTTTTGATATAAAACATGTTAAATTAATCATTATATACCTTTTCCATAGAATGGTAATCTTGCTTTTTTTATTAGCACACCTCAACTGTGAAGAATCGAGACTAGTGAATTGCAGGAGAGGCATATGCATACCTTTAATCAGTTTTACATGTTATTGCTGGGGACATATTAGATGGCTATGAGGAAGATAAGCAGTTTCACACTGAAGGTCATTTTCAGAGATCTTATTTAGAGCTCCAAATTCTATAAGGTGGGAGAACAGATTCTCAAGGGATAGATGGGGAAGCATTTTCAGGTACAAAGTCATTGTTAAGAAAACAAGTATACCAATCTTTAAAACATTACATCATACCAGTTACAATCATATATCCTATATTTTCCAGCACTGTACCAGTTTTGAATATTCTGTGGCCATAAATACACTAGTATTTGTTCAACCATAAATCCTAACTTTTAGGTTAGAAAATGTAGTCACTTAAATTATAGCTTAACTCATAAGTGAAGAAGCTGATGATCTTCCTTTTTCTATATTATAACTTTTGTCATTGATTTTGAAGGCCTAGTACTATTTGCTTAGCTCTATGTGTTCCTGGTTCTATGACTGAAGAGGAACTATGAGAGTGAATCCTGGCACCTGAGAAGTTAGAATCACACTGGGAGAGGCATAAAGTAAATAAAACGCAACTCTGTGGCTATGTTAATTCTTCCTTTGAAAAGCAGTGGTTTTGAAACTATTCTGTGAAGGGTTCATTCCAAGCATATTCATTCCAGTTTCTACCAGTGCGGTTTTACGTTGATCAATTTTAAGTGTGGACGTTTGCGTAAGATTTCATGAAATCAGGGTACTATTGTTTAAAACAAGAAGTGTGATAACCATTATTGTTAGCATATTTGATCTTATCAGCGTCCCGCTTAAATCCTTGAGATGCTTGAGTCTTTTTATATTATGACTTACAAGACTTCTTTATCTAGCTCCAGCTTCATCCTTCATCTCTTACCACTGTTTCCCTTGCTTTCCTTCTAAACTTAGCATTGTAGTCCTACTTAAATAGCTTGATATTCCCCAAGAGGAAAATGTTCTTTTACATCTCCATGCCTTTGCGCATGGAACTGCCCTCATCCTTGTCATGCTGGGGGAACTCTGTTCCCTTGGAGCCTTGGTCATCGCTCCATAAAAGCACTTGCTTCATTGTTTTGTAACTGTGGCCTCCCTTGAGAGCGGAAACCATCTAACTTATCTTTGTATCCATACTACTTGGTGTTCATTAAGTATTCAAATGTCTGTTGAATAATTGTATTCAGTACTTGAGAAGTAGAAGAACTACTTTAATGCACACTCGTATGAATAAAACATCACAGATCTAGTCTATGCAAAGTACTTTTAGTGACATATTGTCGGGCACAATGTTAAGTGTATAAGAGGTACCCAGTTGCACTTATCAGGAAGTATGATAAAGCCAAAAGATAGATTATATGGAAAATTAGATTAGGTTAGGTACTAGTGGTTTAAATGAAGTAATGTATTGGATTTGGTCATCTAATCCTAAAAGTTGGTTGTGGAAGCATTTTAATAATAATTCTATGCAGTCTTGAAAAAAATTTCTTTATATGTGATTCATGTTAATAGACTCAAAAAGACCTTCAAACGTCCAAGTATACCATAGTGATACCTACCCATAAAGTTAAAGAATGAGCCCTGGAGCTGTCCTGCCTGAATTCCAGTCCCTTTCCTGCCTGTCAATAGCTGTGTGATTTGTGCAAGTTATCTGACTAGTGTGTGCCACCTTTTTCTTTTTTTCTTTCTTTCTTTCTTTTTTTGAATTTTTGAATTTTATCTTGTTTATTTTTTATACAGCAGTTTCTTATTAGTTATCTATTTTATACACATCAGTGTATATATGTCAATCCCAATCTCCCAGTTCATCACACCACCACCCCCACCCCTCACTTTTCCCCCTTGGTGTCCATAAGTTTGTTCTCTACGTCTGTGTCTCTATTTCTGCCCTGCAAACCAGTTCACCTGTACCATTTTTCTAGGTTCCACATATATGCGTTAATATTCTATATTTGTTTTTCTCTTTCTGACTTACTTCACTCTGTATGACAGTCTCTAGGTCCATCCACATCTCTACAAATGACCCAATTTTGTTCCTTTTTATGGCTGAGTAATATTCCATTGTATATATGTACCACATCTTCTTATGCCTCCTTTTTCTAATCTGTAAAATGAGGATACTACCTTATATGGCTGTGATGAAGGGTAAACATGAGTTAATGTATGTTGAGCACTTAGAAGAATGCCCAACACACAGAAAACATTCAATACATATTAGCTATAATTAATTTCTAGTGGCTTCTTATTTAAACAGTTTTTTAGTTGTACATCATTTCTGTCATTTAAAAATAATTGCTTTAATACGTAAGTATCTAATTTAAAAGAAAATGAACACTTTTAGCTACTGTATCGTTTAACTGATCACTGGTTTATCTCCTTACTGACTCATTCTGCCATCTCCCAGTGGAATGGAGACGTTTCTGTCCTTTGGATGGACATGGGAGATGCGAAACCGTGTTCTCCTGATTTCTGCAGCAGAGCATTGTGTCCCCATGACCTGTGCAATTCTCGATAGTGCCACAAAAGAGGAAGGAGAGAAGTAACAAGAACAGGAATCCAGTGACAAGTTCCTGAACAAGCCTTAACCTGTACCAAGTAAGTCCTAAACTTTCATACTTCTTGGTAGAGGATAGGTGTTGAACTTTTCTCCTTTACACTTTCCTTTATGTTTTTGGCTTGGAAGAAAAGATTTTTTTTTTTTTTTTTTTTGCGGTACGCGGGCCTCTCACTGTTGTGGCCTCTCCTGCTGCCTGTGCTCTGGCTGCGCAGGCTCAGCGGCCATGGCTCACAGGCCCAGCCGCTCCATGGCATGTGGGATCCTCCCGGACCGGGGCACGAACCCACGTCCCCTGCATCGGCAGGCGGACTCTTAACCACTGCGCCACCAGGGAAGCCCAAGAATAGATTTTTTAAAATCTGAATTTACATATATTCTGGAAAGGCACATACAGATTTACTTTAATAAGTCAAAGAAACTGGTTTTTGAGCTCAATTTTTACACACGTACCTGTAGTGAGGGAAGTAAGTGGGGCGTTAGCATCTTGTGTCAGTACTCTGAAAATCCTGTGTACGGCGAAATCGCGTTCAATGTGCCCTTTTAGGATGCAAAGAGGACTTTAAAGGAGAAAGAAATTTGTATTCCAAGATACTTTGTAAAGAGTGGTTATTCACGTCTTAGTATAACAAGAACATAATATCCAGTATATCCTTACAGCCTACTATGACTTTCTCTCTCTTGTGTAACAATTAAAATATAATGAAAAGTTCATTAGGTTATTTTTTTTAATATTTCATTAAAGAAAGGAATTTAACAAACAATTTTGAGTGTTTACTATGCTGTGAGTGATGTGAAGCTGAGGGGCCAGGATACAAAGATAAGTCAGGCATTTATCTTTACTACTTAGGACCTATTAGAGAGACCAGAGTGTGCAGAGAATACTTAGGAATTGAAAGCTGGGAATGAGACTGGAAAAGTGCTGGATGTTGAATAGATTAAGGAAACAAAATAAGATATTAATGAGGGACCTTTTTTTTTTTTTTGTAAATATTATTATTTTTTATTAGTTTCTGCTTTATAACAAAGTGAATCAGTCATACATATACATTTGTTCCCACATCCCTTCCCTCATGCATCTCCCTCCCTCCCACCCTCCCCATCCCACCCCTTCAGGCGGTCACAAAGCACCGAGCTGATCTCCCTGTGCTCTGCGGCTGCTTCCCACTAGCTATCTACCTTACGTTTGGTAGTGTATATATGTCCATGCCTCTCTTTCACTTTGTCACAGCTTACCCTTCCCCCTCCCCATATCCACAAGTCCATTCTCAAGTAGGTCTGTGTCTTTATTCCCGTTTTACCCCTAGGTTCTTCATGACATTTTTTTTTTAATTCCGTATATATGTGTTAGCATACGGTATTTGTCTTTCTCTTTCTGACTTACTTCACTCTGTATGACAGACTCTAGGTCTATCCATCTCATTACAAATAGCTCAGTTTCGTTTCTTTTTATGGCTGAGTAATATTCCATTGTATATATGTGCCACATCTTCTTTATCCATTCATCCGATGATGGACACTTAGGTTGTTTCCAGCTCCGGGCTATTGTGAATAGAGCTGCAATGAACATTTTCGTACATGTCTCTTTTTGAATTATGGTTTTCTCAGGGTATATGCCTAGTAGTGGAATTGCTGGGTCATATGGTAGTTCTATTTGTAGTTTTTTAAGGAACCTCCATACTGCTCTCCATAGTGGCTGTACCAATTCACATTGCCACCAGCAGTGCAAGAGTGTTCCCTTTTCTCCACACCGTCTCCAGCATTTATTGTTTCTAGATTTCTTGATGATGGCCATTCTGACTGGTGTGAGATGATATCTCATTGTAGTTTTGATTTGCATTTCTCTAATGATTAATGATGTTGAGCATTCTTTCATGTGTTTGTTGGCAGTCTGTATATCTTCTTTGGAGAAATGCCTATTTAAGTCTTCTGCCCATTTTTGGATTGGGTTGTTTGTTTTTTTGCTATTGAGCTGCATGAGCTGTTTATAAATTTTGGAGATTAATCCTTTGTCAGTTGCTTCATTTGCAAATATTTTCTCCCATTCTGAGGGTTGTCTTTTGGTCTTGTTTATGGTTGCCTTTGCTGTGCAAAAGCTTTGAAGTTTCATTAGGTCCCATGTGTTTATCTTTGTTTTTATTTCCATTTCTCTAGGAGGTGGGTCAAAAAGGATCTTGCTGTGATTTATGTCATAGAGTGTTCTACCTATGTTTTCCTCTAAGAGTTTGATAGTTTCTGGCCTTACATTTAAGTCTTTAATCCATTTTGAGCTTATTTTTGTGTATGGTGTTAGGGAATGATCTAATCTCAAACTTTTACATGTCCCTGTCCAGTTTTCCTAGCACCACTTATTGAAGAGGCTGTCCTTTCTCCACTGTACATTCCTGCCTCCTTTATCAAAGATAAGTTGGCCATATGTGCGTGGGTTTATCTCTGGGCTTTCTATCCTGATCCACTGATCTATCTTTCTGTTTTTATGCCAGTACCACACTGTCTTGATTACTGTAGCTTTGTAGTATAGTCTGAAGTCAGGGAGCCTGATTCCTCCAGCTCCGTTTTTCGTTCTCAAGATTGCTTTGGCTATTCGGGGTCTTTTGTTTTTCCATACAAATTTTGAAATTTTTTGTTCTAGTTCTGTGAAAAATGCCAGTGGTAGTTTGATAGGGATTGCATTGAATCTGTAGATTGCTTTGGGGAGTAGAGTCATTTTCACAATATTGATTCTTCCAATCCAGGAGCATGGTATATCTCTCCATCTATTTGTATCATCTTTAATTTCTTTCATCAGTGTCTTATAATTTTCTGCATACAGGTCTTTTGTCTCCTTAGGTAGGTTTATTCCTAGATATTTTATTCTTTTTGTTGCAATGGTAAATGGGAGTGTTTTCTTGATTTCATTTTCAGATTTTTCATCATTAGTGTACAGGAATGCCAGAGATTTCTGTACATAAATTTTGTATCCTGCTACTTTACCAAATTCATTGATTAGCTCTAGTAGTTTTTCGGTAGCATCTTTAGGATTCTCTATGTATAGTATCATGTCATCTGCAAACAGTGACAGCTTTACTTCTTCTTTTCCGATTTGGATTCCTTTTATTTCCTTTTCTTCTCTGATTGCTGTGGCTAAAACTTCCAAAACTATGTTGAATAAGAGTGGTGAGAGTGGGCAGCCTTGTCTTGTTCCTGATCTTAGTGGAAATGGTTTCAGTTTTTCACCATTGAGGACAATGTTGGCTGTGGGTTTGTCATATATGGCCTTTATGATGTTGAGGAAAGTTCCCTCTATGCCTACTTTCTGCAGGGTTTTTATCATAAATGGGTGTTGAATTTTGTCGAAAGCTTTCTCTGCATCTATTGAGATGATCATATGGTTTTTCTCCTTCAACTTGTTAATATGGTGTATCACATTGATTGATTTGCGTATATTGAAGAATCCTTGCATTCCTGGAATAAACCCCACTTGATCATGGTGTATGATCCTTTTAATGTGCTGTTGGATTCTGTTTGCTAGTATTTTGTTGAGGATTTTTGCATCTATGTTCATCAGTGATATTGGCCTGTAGTTTTCTTTCTTTGTGACATCCTTGCCTGGTTTTGGTATCAAGGTGATGGTGGCCTCGTAGAATGAGTTTGGGAGTGTTCCTTCCAATGAGGGACCATTTTTAAATGACAATGGTGTTCTGTGTAATAGTCTGCCGTGGGAAGTGTGAATGATGATACAAGTTGATCAATAGCGCTAGTGCTGTTTTGCAACAAGAGCACTAGTTTAATGTTAGCAAATTTTTGCTTAAGTGCCATTGTAGGAACTTTTACAAAATCTTTTGCACCTCCGTGAAAATGATAGGAGTTAGGTCATGCAAGGAAAACCAACTTCCAGAATAAATACAATTTTTTTTTTTTTTTTTTTTTTTTTTGCGGTACGCGGGCCTCTCACTGTTGTGGCCTCTCCCGTTGCGGAGCACAGGCTCCGGATGTGCAGGCTCAGCAACCATGGCTCACGGGCCCAGCCGCTCCGCGGCATGTGGGATCTTCCCAGACCGGGACACGAACCCGCGTCCACTGCATCGGCAGGCGGACTCTCAACCACTGCGCCACCAGGGAAGCCCCAGAATAAATACAATTTTGACTAAGCCTATTTCCTCTGTACAGACCTAGACACTGTGTCTATGTTTAATGTTATCTAGGCTTGAAAATTCATTTCCTTCCAACAGCATGCCTTTCTGTGTTTGTCAGGCCAAACAACTTCTTGTTTTACTACTTAACCTCAGTTCTTGTTCTTTGTTGTTGTTATTAGTAGTATTAATAGTATTATTATTTAATCAGAAAAGAGAAATACTGTTTGGACGGTTTCAAACGCCTCAAAAATATTTGGTTCCATAGAGGAGTGAGTAAGATTTGTAGGACTCCCACCCGATTCAGTTTCCTCAGTAGCATCTCTAACTGTGTTATCAGCCACCCTTCCTTGTTTTAGGTTTCTAAGTGTCAGAAATAACTTCTCATTGAGCTTGATCTGTTTCCCCTCTTAACTTTCACTTACTGGTCCTTGGCAGTCTAGCGCAATATATTTGAAACTTATTCTTCTTATACACAGTTAACTCTTAAGGTGTTTGAAAATGACTGTTAAATCCTACTCGAGTCTTCTTTTTGCCACGCTAAGGGAAAAAAAGCCCCAATTCTCGAACCATATGCACATGACATGGTTTACAGACCTTTTTCATGCACATTGCTAAACTCATGACAAAGTCTGTTTGTCAGTATACCTCTTCAAATACGGTGGCCAGAACTGACTGGCTGCTTCACATGTGAACTGCCCATTGCTGAATACAATGAAGCTATTATCTGGATACTCTCCTTCTATTAATGCAGCCTGAAATTTGCATTACATTTTTTGGCAGCAGCATTACCCTTTGATCATATTTAGCTTATGGTCAACTAAAACTTTGTCTCCTTTTCATGTGAACTGCTTTAAGTCTAATCTTTCTCATTCTTTACTTGCCAGTTGATGCTTTGAAAATAAATGCAGGATATTATGTAGTGCATTACTATAGAAGTTTAAATGAGTTTATTTTTTTATCAAATTTCATCCCATTTGACTATCTGGAGAAATAACATCTGTGTAAAAGAGCACAGTTTTCGTGGTGCTTTTTCTCATGTATTTTTATTTAATCTTTACAACAACCATCCCAGAATCAGAAGAGAAAAATGGCTTTCCGCTAAGTCAGGAATTGGCAGACATAGTACTTGGTCGCAGGTGTTTCTGATTCCAGATCCCATGTTCATCTTATCCCTGTTCACTTAGTAAGGATTTAGCGTGTCCTCTGCCATGTGGCGGGCACCGTGCGGCGCTGATGCGTCAGTGAGCGAGACAGATTACGGTCTCTGCCCGGTGGTATTTATGGCCTGGCATATAAATAATTACTGCCAGTTACTGAGCACCTTCTATTACGAAGGCACTGTGGTAGATTGTATGATTGTTCGCAGTATTTGTTGCCTCTCTACCAGGGTCCTCTCTGTCGGAGGATTGTCTTTCCTACTCTGCTGACATCAGGTTTGGACACTCGGCTTTCCTAGACCGATAAAATGTCGGAGGAAGTGATGTGTCCCATGTTTGAGCAGATGTTTTGTTTTTTTTTTTTTTTTTTTTTGCAGTACGCGGGCCTCTCACCGCTGTGGCCTCTCCCGTTGCGGAGCACAGGCTCCGGACGCGCAGGCTCAGCGGCCATGGCCCACGGGCCCAGCCGCTCCGCGGCATGTGGGATCCTCCCGGATCGGGGCACAAACCCGTGTCCCCTGCATCGGCAGGCGGACTCTCAACCACTGCGCCACCAGGGAAGCCCTGAGCAGATGTTTTAATGCCATCTTGTGGTGCTGCCGGTAGCTCTTTTCCTTCTGTCATGGAACCAGCCTGCCTTAGCTGGGGCTGGTCCCAGAATGATGGAGTCTTCCGACTGGGTTCCAGAATGATGGAACAGAGCTGAAGCCAATCCACGACTGACATTTAATGTACATGAGAAATAAACCCCTGTGTTGTAGGCACCATGATTTTGGAGCTGTTTGTTAGCATAGCATGATATAGCCCAAGCAGACCGTGATACTGACATTATTCAAGGTGCTGTATGAAGATACATATATGAAGATAAATTAGACTTAGGCCTTGATCTCAAGGAGTGTGCAGTCTTGGGGGGTGCATTAAATTTCCATCAGTTATTGTATTTGAGGAAGAGGAGAGTATGTGTACGAAAAGGTCTTTAAGTTGAGGATCTTTCCCGACTCCACTTCACCCCTAGGCTGAATTTAGTCGATATGTTTTAAATCCTGGGTCTAAGGTCCAGCTACTCACTGTCACAACTTCTCATCCAAAATTTGATAAGGATGTTTTCTGTGTCCTCATTCAAATCACCTTTTTAAAATCGAATGTGTAAGAGGATGGGCTTCTGCAGAATAGTTGCTAGAAACTTCTTTCATAAATCTTATTAATTAGCATTCACTAGGTAACCGAGAATCTGCCTAGCTGAACCATTTCTCCAACATACCCAGAAAAATATCATGAGCTCCTAGGTGCTATTTGAAGTTTATTCGTTAGCATTCAGAGTTTCCATTGCCACAGCTGTGTGCCACCTCACTGTGCATGGGGTTTTTAGAGACGAAGCCCAGGCTGGGATTCTGTGAGGAGTTTTCTTGCCCTGAGAAGCTAAGGACTGCATGGCCAGGGTCCTGGGAGCTCTTGAAACCTTTGAAATAATTACATGTAAAATTTTCTGTAAACAAACATACATTGTTCTGAGCTATAGCTTTCATCAAATCATCAAAGAGAATTATGACTCCCATGGAAGGTTGCGAAGCCTGTTGTGGAGTGAGCATACAAGTTGAACGAGGATTGGGAGAGCACTAGTGTTTAAGGGACAGGTGGAACCAGAGCCCAGAAAGAAGTCCCAGGAGGGTGAATTAGAAAGGGTTGAGGACCGGGAGCAAATAAATGTTGTAGAAGTTCCTTATTAATCAGGTTTTTAAAAGTCTGTTCTAGAATTTTTTTTTTTTTTTTAAAGACGATGTTTGGGGTAGGAGTTAATTAATTTATTTATTTTTGCTGTGTTGGGTCTTTGTTTCTGGCTTTCTCTAGTTGCGGCGAGCGGGGGCCACTCTTCATCACGGTGCGCGGGCCTCTCACTATCGCAGCCTCTCTTGTTGCGGAGCACAGGCTCCAGACGCACAGGCTCAGTAGTTGTGGCTCACGGGCCTAGTTGCTCCGTGGCATGTGGGATCCTCCCGGACCAGGGCTCGAACCCACGTCCCCTGCATTAGCAGGCAGATTCTCAACCACTGCGCCACCAGGGAAGCCCCTGTTCTAGAATTTTGCATGGATTCTACATCCATTCTCATGGCACTTCTTTATGATTCCTTGGAAATTACCCAATTTTCAGATATATTTTAGGATGTGATTTTTCTTAATCTATAAATATGAATTTAAAGCAGTTCCTTCTTTTTTCTGTTCCTGTCTCCTTCCTATCTTGGGCTTCAATTTTTTTTTTCTTTTTTTTTTTCCCTTAATCCTTACTTACCCTTCCAGATTAAAGATCAGTCTTCTTATTTAAAAAGACTGACTCAAGATAGGAGAAAAATAGTTCTTTAGATTATCTTTAGACAGTTGATCCCAAGTAAGGAGATGGCCTTTGTTATTCTTTTTGTTGAGAAGGCTTTTTATTTAGTTAGTTAGTTTTTGGCCACCCCTCGCGGCTTGTGGGATCTTAGTTCCCTGACCAGGGATCAAACTCAGGCCCTTGGCAGTGAAAGCACTGAGTCCTAACTACTGAACAGGCAGGGAATTCGCCGAGAAGGCGTTTTTAAGCCTTAAAAATTTTCCTTGGGCTTCCCTGGTGGTGCATTGGTTGAGAGTCTGCCTGCTAATGCAGGGGACATGAGTTCGAGCCCTGGTGTTGGAGGATCCCACATGCCGCGGAGCAACTAGGCCCATGCGCCACAACTACTGAGCCTGCGCGTCTGGAGCCTGTGCTCTGCAACAAGAGAGGCCGCGATAGTGAGAGGCCCGCGCACCGTGATGAAGAGTGGTCCCCGCTTGCCGCAGCTAGAAGAAAGCCCTCGCACAGAAACGAAGACCCAACACAGCCAAAACTAAATAAATAAAACAAAAGAAAATTTTCCTTAACACTTCTGACAGATATCTTTTTTGAAGCAGCTGTATTAAGATATAATTGTTACACAGTAAACTGTGCATTTCAAAAGTGTATAATTTGATAAGCTTTGACATATGTGTGTACCCAGAAGACCATCACTATAGTCAAGATACTGAGCATCTGTCACCCCCAAATTTTTCTAGTCCCTCTTGGTCACCTCCCCCCTTTATTACCTAGGCAACTACTATTTATTTTCTTTTACTTTACTTTAGTCAGCATGTCCTAGAATACAGTATGCACTCAAAAGAGTTTAGCTTCTTTCACTCAGCATGATTATTTTGAGATTTATCCACTTTGTAGCATTTATTAATAGTTTATTCCTGTTTATTGCTAAGTAGTATTCCATTGCATGGATATACTGTAGCTTGTGTATCCATTCACCTCTTGGTAGGGGTTGTTTCTAGTTTTTGGCCTTTACAAATAAAGCTGCTGTGAACGTCCATGTACACGTCTTTTATGTGGACATAGCACCCTTGTTTCTCTTGGGTAAATGCCCAGGAGTGGAGTGGCTGAATCGTAAGGTAGGGGTGTCAGGGTGGGGGGCAAGGAGAAGGAGGGGTTGAGAGAGAAAGAGAGATTTATTTTAAGAAATTGGCTCACAGGATTGCGGGGGCTGGCAAGTCCAAAATCCACGGCATGGGCCAGCAGGCTGCGTCCGGCAAGGGAGTTGCTGTTGCAGTCCTGAGTCCAGCATCTGTAGGATAGGCCAGGGGGCTGGAAACTCAGGCAGGATTTCTGTCCTGGTCTTGACCCAGCAGTCCTTCTTCCCCAGCAAACTTCCATTTTTCGCTCTGAGGGCCTTCAACTGATTGGACGTGGCCTACCCACATTGTGGAAGGTGATCTCCTGTACGTAACATAGGCTGATTGTAAATCTTAATCACATCTATGGAATACTTTCTCAGCAACCTCTAGACTAGTGTTCGTTTTGTTTCATGTTGTTTTTTGGCCCCGGGGTGGCATGTGGGATCTTAGTTCCCTGACCAGGGATCAAACCCGCACCCCCTGCAGTGGAGGCATGGAGTCTTAACCACTGGACCACCAGGGAAGTCCCTAGACTAGTGTTTAACCAAACAGCTGGGCACAAAGCCTAGCCAAGTTGACACACAAAATTTAACCACCACAATCCCTAAATATTTCATATTTTTAATGCTGTTATAAATATGCATTTTTAAAGTTCAACTTGTGATTGTTAGCTCACTAGTTTGTTGTTGTTTTTTTAACTGTGGCTGCCTTTTCACAACTCTTAAGCAGATGAATGGCAGTCTTTTCATCTAGTGTAGGATTATCTTCCATCTTTTTAGACGTAGCCTTTAAAAATAGGAATTATTCAGGTACTTCATAATGTCATACTTCTCACTTCTCTTGTTTATTGGAATCATCTGACAGGAATGGCAGTTTCATTTTAAGAATCTGGTCTTACCTCATTTGAGTCATCTTTCCTTTTATCTTTTTTTTATTGTAGCATTTTAGAGATTAAAAATGTAGGTGGATTTAGAGGCTCGAACCTAGAAAATTCCAGAGCGGTAGGCATCACCTTTATGCCATTCTCTTTCTGATTAACTTTTTGAGCCTCAGTTCCTCATCTGTAACATGGAATAATAACGTCCATTTCATGGAGCCATCGTGAAGTTACGTGAGCCGCTTTGTGTAAAGAGCCTGGAATAGTGCTTTTAAACAAAATAGCTCCCATTACTATTATTATTTTATTCAACAAATGTTTAACACTTACATTTGCATTTTTAAATGAATTTTAGAAGAAGTTTGTCAAATTTTCCAAAAGAGCCTACAGACACTGTTCCATGCTCTAGAATTAGGAGGAAAAGGGATAAGCAAGGTTCCTGCTCTCATAAAGCTTCCAACCTGGCAGGTTATGCCAGGAGAAGCAGACAGTAAACAAGTAAAGGAATAAGCAAAGTACATAATTTCAAGTCATGATAAGAACTGTGAGGAAGACCAAAGAGGGAGGTACGATAAAGTTGGGAGTGCCTTCACAGTGGGTGGGCAGGGATGGCCTCTCAGGGGAGGCGGTGTTGGAGCAGGATGTGAAGGAACCAGCCATGTGAAGATCTGCGTGAGCTTGTGTGGCAGGGAAGAGAAAGTGCAAAGCCTCTGAAGGGGGAAAGATTCGGCAAATTGGAGGAATTGAGAGGATCCCTGAATGCTGGTGTAGAGGAGTAGGGAAGTCCGAGAGGGCCACAGGAAGGAGACTGCATTCTCCTCCAAGCAGAGAGGGGAGCCTTGGGAGGGTTTTAAGAAAGGAAGTGACCTGATCATAGGTGGCATTGTTGCTGTGGGCCTTTGGAAACGTGAGCGCAGCTCTGAGACATCAGCAAGCTGCACGTGTTTCAGTGTGACTTGGGTTTCCAGTTGCCCAAGAAACTTTAAACTACTTATTTTCCCTGATATAAAAATCCCAGCCAGACTCTAAGCCAAGTATGCATTATCTAAAGCAAATACTTTTATACTATTTTATATCTTTTAAATTTTACTAAGACTTGTTATGCACTTGCGTGTATTTTCAAAAATAGTGTCTTGTGGATTTTTTTCCTTTTACAAGTTTATATGGCACTTGACTAGCATAGCAGTAAAGGCACAACTTTGGTTTCAGATGTAAGCGTAACTATTGACATGGAGGCATTCAGTAAATATTAACAAAACTTTATTACTAGAATATCATTCCACCATAGAATCATGGAACTAGTGAAGTTAAGAATTCGTTGCTTTCAGTTCCTTCCTTTTATAGAAGAGGCAACTCAGATCCAAAGAGGTTAAATGGTTCACATTACATAAACATAAAAAAAATAAAATAAGCCTGGTTTATATTATCCTCCCCAGGTGTAAGATGAGAGGTCCTTGAGGCAAAATATGGAACCAGGGAAAAGACGGGGACATCAATTTTCTTTATATTTGCTGCCTTCTTCTCTGTTGCTCGTTTATTTTACACCTGTGCTATTTTACACTTACCCCTGGACTAAGGATATTGGCATGAACCAGACAGCCATTCCCTTAGTGTGGAAACGGACAAGTAAACAAACAGATGCCATACAAGTTAAATGCCATGATAAGGGCAAGCTTAGCCTGTTGTGGGAGCTTAGCCTGTTGTCATGGTTGTGTCTGTTAAGTGGCTCTGAGTTCAGAATCTGTTTATCTGCAGAGTCGGGGATGTGCTTAGCCCCGCCTTTTAGTGTAGTATGCATTATATTGCCTTAGCTATTTGGGCTTTCTTGTGCTTTTTTGCCTCCCAGCCATAGCCCTGGGCTAAATGTAAGTGCATTCGAAGGTCAGACTGTATCTGACCAGGAAGACATGTCTCGACAGCCCTGCTCTGCTTCTGCCACCTGAGAGGCCTGAAGCCTCCGTATGGACCCACAGCTAGTGATAAGCCACCGGTGACAGCTTTGTCTTATTTTAAATAGAAACCCATTTAGAGACTAATTTAAGAATAGTTGAACTTGATATAGCCCTCCTCTCAAATGGTGCAGATTTTACTCTTAATTTTTGAAAAGTTCTTAAAGGAAACTGAGAAACAATGACTCTTCTTGTTTATTTTGGCTTATTTGCCTTTTTACTGTGTTTTATTTTGGGGTTGGGGGGGTGGCCATTCCTCAGAAAACTAGCGTATGAACTTCATCGTGATCTTACAGCATGTTTTCGATCTTAAAACAAGGCACCAAAAATGCATTCAGAGAACAGGTAGATAAAGTAGCACTGCTATGATTATGGAGAAACAGTAGTTTCCTTTTAAGCCTTTCTCTTTCAAGAGCTTATAATTTTCTGTAAAAGCCAAACATTATCCCTTGGCCAGGTATGTTTTATTCTTGCTCTGATTCTGTGTTAGAAAGTTTGATTTAAAAGGGAAGATATTCACATTTTGTCTCCCACACAAAGAGTGTTCATATTTGTATTTAGTTTTTTGATAAAACTCAATTTCATACCCCTGAGCCTTCCTTAGTTTGAAGAGTAATATCAATATCTTTTATCTACAAGGAGTATCTTTGCCATTGTGTGTGTATTTGTGTGTGTGTATAAAATCGAAACCTGGAAATATGGCATACACTGTTGAGGATATTAGATAATCAGTTCCTGATGACTATACTTTGTTTGCACAGAACTACCAGATGACAACCAGTTTTGACCGTCTAATGTAGTAGGTGATATGGCATTCTCTATCGTCTGGGTCATATGGGGGTGAAATGATCTCCATTTTATGGTCTCCGTTATCCATCTCCTGGGCCTTATAAGAGGAGGGAACTAGAATTTTAGAAATGTGCACTGAGAAAATTGGACTCAAGTTAGCAGCCTAAAAAACAGTAAAACCAAACTGTGTGTGAATAACAGTTTTTCCCCCTTTATCTTGTGCAGATTGAGGAACTGAGCTCTAGGGGTATTTTCCATGAAAGGTGAATAAGCTATCCGTGGCTTGTACAGAAAACAGCTCCAGCTGTACTAAATATAAAGTTGTCAACTCTCTGAAGATCTCTGCAGTAATTACTCATCCATCTCAGTTGACAGCGACGGCGTGCAGCACAGGTGAGAGCTGCCCCCGGAGCCAGGCTGTGCGACGGGTTCAGAGCCCAGTCCACCAGCTCCTGTGTCGCTCTGGGCAGGCTGCTTTCTGTCTCGCACTCATTTACAAAAAGAGGATAATACTACCTACCTAACAGGGCCGCTAGGAGGATTAAATGAGTTAATATGTGTGAAGCACTTAGAACACTAGGTAAGTGTTAACTATTCTGATTATTGATGCGTATCTATCATACATTTTAAGTGGCCAGTTTTCATAGAGAGTTTGGCATTTGAACTGGGCCTTAAAGGATAAACAGGATTTGTAAAAATGAAATATAAAGAATTTAAAATGGGGAAAGCTGTGTGAAAAAAAGTTGCAAAGAGGAGGTGAAGAATCTTTTCCCCTCCTTTTCTCCTTCCATTTATTGCCTACTAGCTTTACGCCTGCCGCAGAGCTCAGCGTTGATGGGTGTCACATAATCGTATTCAGCCCTCACGATAACCCTACCAGATAGGTATTTTAAAATCTCATTTTACAGATGGGAAAGTAGCCATAGAAGAGTAGAGTCACTTTTTCAGAGTCACCAAGTTAAATGCTTGGCCTAGTTCTCACTGTAAAGCTCAGGTTCTTAATTATTATCCAGTACTTCCTTCCTAAGAGTAGACTATCAGAAGGTGATTCCAAAAAATATTTTAAGAGAATGCTCTGGGGTTGGCGTTCTAGACATTCATAGAATTATGATTATTGGGGATTAACAGGGATGCACGTGAGCACTTTGTCACAGCGAAAGACTCTGGATACTGTGTATGCTGGTCATTTCAGAAGATTGAAGAGAAACACGTGTGCCAGTGCCTGCCGAATATATCGCTGTTCCCCGTCATTCTCACAGTGTGGAGGTGCTTGTTTTTTTTCTGAACTGAGAATGGTAGCACTGGGTTGTTGAAGTTTTTATTATTTTTCTCATCAGAAATTATACAAATTTCCCTTGGACTTCAGTGCCTCAACTTTAGTTGCCTCAGATTGACTGCTGTTTGAGTACCCTTTTCAGTTTCCTACATCTTAGGTGTGTCTACAGCTCTGCTTCCCAGTCTTCAGCATTTTTGGTTTCATGTCCATGGGGTTTGTCTGGAATATAATGAGGATGATCGTAATTCTATTGCTGTTTATTCCTTCTGTCCTCTAACTAGTTTGTCACGCTGTCTTCCTTTTGAACCTTTAATGGAATTGATCATTTCATCCTCATACTTTTCGTCTCAAGGAGCTCACTGGCCTTGACTTGAATTTTAAATTGTTCCGTCCCCATGTACTACTTCCTTCCGTTAATTAGCTGATGGCTGTTTTTTTCCCTCTGTAGTTTTAATGCCTTCTATACTATTTAAAACTACTCTTTCCAGAAGATACAGCCAGCAACTCAGGTGCTAGCCTTTATAAAACTAGAATCAGACTAAAATGAACTAGAATCTTGGTAACTAGTATCTTTCCCTAGAATTTATATCTTTCTCTCTGCTTTTAAGAGAAAAAAAAAAATCAGAGATTTAGCCAAAAATTTCAAAAGAAAAAGCAGAAACATGCAGGATTTATCAGTGAATTTACCATTCACATCGGCCGTGTAGGCTATAAGAAACTTTGAAGGTTTTTACTTTTACTGTACCTTTTACTTTTTTTTTTTTTTTTAATCATCCCCGTCATCATGAAGCAGGCCTTTGTGACCTGTCTGGACCGTTGCAGCGGTCTTACAGCCAGTTATTCTGCCCACCTCCCCTCTTTTAGATCACATATATCAGCAGCAGTCTGATCTTTCTTAAACAGGCTCTAATCTTGTGTCTTAAAAGTCTTCTCTGGCTCCTCGTTGCCTGTAGTATTATCTAAATCCCTAACATGCTGCACTCAACCTTGGAGCCTCCTCTAGAGATGGTAAGCTCCACGAGAACAGATATTTTATCCACCACTTCCCCCATAGCTAGACCAGTGTCTGAAACAGCTATTCACTCCATAAATATTCTAGGCCAGGGCTTCCCAAAAACAGGTCCTAGGTTTGCCTCTCATAGGTTACAGGTTTGTTGAGAAGCATTGGTGGGTGCTTTCCACCTTTGGGATGGCCAGATGGAGCCTGGCTCATCCAGGACTCCACTGAGAGTAATTGGAGTCTAAGGTCTCTGCCTGATGACTGGTGGTGTGCTGAGCACAGGCAAGAAGATGCTCTGCGACCTGCGTATCTACTTTAGCTGCCCACTTCAGAGCGTCCCACTGCCCACGTAGGTGAGGGGCCATGGGGCTGCTGGAGAGTTTATGATGCAGGTGCCTGAGCAGCACAGCCAGAGGTGCTGCTACTCAGAAGTGAGGGTAGACTCACAGGAGGTCAGTCCGGGGTTCTCAGCTTCTGGTAGAAGCCTCCTCTGTCTTCGCTTAGGTTGGATACGTTTGTTACTTCTGTGCTGATATTCCCATTTAGTAGCATTCCAGTTAGCCATGGGCTGACCAGTCCATGATCTGTGTAATTAAAACCAAGTTTATCTTTTATAATTTTAGATTTTAAAACCTTTCTTCACTTCAAAGTGAAAACGAAGAGTAGTGTTTATTTATAGTATTGTGTTGGCCAAAAGGTTCATTCGGTGTTTTCCGTAAGGTGGCTCTAGTAGCACTTAGTTGTCTTTAACTTCATTCGAAACCATTTTGTTAGAGTGTGTGTGACACCTGTCATATCAGCGTGCATTTCAAAAAAAAGGCTTCTCAAAATGGGTGAATTTTTGTGTAACCATTTTAATATTGAAGATGGAAGAAAAAAACATTTCCGGCATATTATGCTTTATTATTTCAGGAAAGGTAAAAATACAACCAAGACGCACAAAATGATTTGTGTAGTGTGTGGAGAAGGTGCTGTGACTGATCGAATGTGTCAAAGGTGGTTTGCGAAGTTTCATGCTGGAGATTTCTCCCTGGACGAAGCTCCACAGTCGGGTAGACCAGTTGAAGTTGATAGCGATCAAATTGAGACATTAATTGAGAACAATCAACATTATACCACGCGGGAGATAGCCGACATACCCAAAATACCCAAATCAAGCATTGGAAATCATTTGTACCAGCTTGGTTATGTTAATCGCTTTGATGTTTGGGTTCCACATAAGTTAAGCCAATAAAACCTTCTTGACTGTATTTCCCCATGCGATTCTCTACTTAAAAGTAACAAAAACATTCCGTTTTTAAAACAAACTGTGGCGGGGATGAAATGTGGATACTGTACAATAATGTGGAACGGGAAAGATCGTGGGGCAAGCTAAATGAATCACCACCAACCACACCAAAGGCTGGTCTTCATCCAAAGAAGGTGATGTTGTATATAAGGTGGAATTGGAAGGGAGTCCTCTATTTTGAGCTCCTCCTGGAAAACCAAACGATTAATTCCAATAAGTACTGCTCCCAGTTAGACCAACTGAAAGCAGCACTCGATGAAAAGCGCCCAGAATTAGTCAACAGAAAATGCATAATTTTCCATCAGGATAACGCAAGACCACATGTTCTTTGATGACCAGGCAAAAACTGTTGGAGCTTGGCTGGGAAGGGAAGTTCTGATTCATCTGCCGTATTCACCAGACATTGCACCTTCAGATTTCCATCTATTTCGGTCTTTACAAAATTCTCTTAACGGAGAAATTTTCAGTTTCCTGGAAGACTGTATAAGGCACCTGGAACAGTTCTTTGCTCAAAAAGATAAAAAGTTTTGGGAAGTTGGAATTATGAAATTGCCTGAAAAATGGCAGAAGGTAGTGGAACAAAAGGGTGAATACGTTGTTGAATAAAGTTCTTGGTGAAAATGAAAATGTGTCTTTTAGTTTTACCTAAAAACTGAGGGCACTTTTTGGCCAACCCAATATTACTGTCATTATATCATTACTGATGGATGGACCTAGTTAGCCTGTTTAGTGTGAAAGCAGCCAGAGTTGTTGATGTTCCTTTGTTTTTGATTTTTGCCCAGGTCAGTTAATGCCACGTCAAAGAGAATTCTGTAGAACTCTGTTGTCTTCACACAAACCATGCCCCTCATGGTTGTTAGGTCTTTCAGATGCAGACTCATGCTTTCAGGAGGAAGGTTTTCAAGAAAGTGTAGGTACAAACCTGTAAACGCTATTAACATCTATATAGTGCTTTATTGTTTCAAATATGCTTTTATACTCACATAATTTTATTTGTTTAAACTTCACAGCCACTCTGTGAGGGTTATTTTTAATTTCACATTATAGGATTTTCTTATTTTACAGATTGGGACACTGATTCTGAGTAGTTAAGTAACTTAAAAGTCACACAGCCAGCATATCAGTGGAAGTGCAAGCATTTGATCGAACAGGTGTGACTTCAGGGAAACAGTGTAAACAGACTTCATGGAAGATAAATTACTAGGAGAGTCATTTATACCTCTTGTCCTTAGAAAAGGATTCTTTTTCTCAAGTAAAGCATTAAGTAGATTTCTTACTAGAAAAGCCTGAAAAATTGAAAACAGTACTTAAAATTAAATAGATACAAATGGATAATTTCTGAAGATTAAAACAGCTTTGAAAAAAATAAAATTCAAAAAAAAAGCAGCTTTGAAATTCGGACATACATAGTGAGAAGCATGACAACCATTTAAGGTTTCACATGTAGAGGTATGTCTAATATATAAGTGTGTGGATATATATTCTCTGTGTCACTAAGGTTCACAGTTAGGGTTTCTTAGATCCTTATTTGTTGAAATCTCCTTTTGCTTGTACACTGAGGCTGAAGTTGGCAATTTTCCTTCCAGGTGTGGATTTTGAAAATGAAGTACACTTGTTGAAATGTGAATTGTATCATCGTGATGCATTTATATGGTGCTACCCTCCAGGATTATGGGAAATTTTCAGCGTTGTAGTTTGGCTTATGGTATATATGAATCATGGAGAGCACTCTAGGTCTGTGAGTTACCGGTTTTGTTTTGGGTGAAGTTCATGGTGTTTAAGTGTCTAAAAAAGAGTTTGGAGCCTCTTGCATCCTCTTGGCTGAAGAGACTCTGCCTTGGGACTTCCCTGGTGGTCCAGTAGTTAAGAATCCGCTTTACAATGCAGAGGACGTGGGTTCAGTCCCTGGTCAGGGAACTAAGATCCCACATGCCACGGGGCAGCTAAGTCCGTGTGCTGCAACTACTGAGCCTGCATGCCGCAACAAAGAGCCTGCGTGCCACAATGAAGGAACCCACATGCCACAACGAAGATCCCACATGCGGCAACTAAGACCCGACGTAGGCAAATAAATAATTTTTTTTTAAAAAGAGAATCTGCCTTTCAGTTATCTGAGTGCTGTGGGACCACAGACCTGCTCAGCTTACCTGATGTAAATGGTCTTAACACTCACAGCCAGCTGTGTGTCACTGGTGACTAATTTTACCCTGTTTTTGACCTAGGACTTTCAGTGGGCAGTATTTGAAGAATCTGAAAGGATTCTTAAAAATCTAAAAATCTTGAGAATCTAAAAATCTGGCTGCTATTCAACTCACTATCAGTTTTGACTGTGGTCAGAGAATTTTATTTAAAAAAAATACAGGGAATTCCCTGGTGGTCCACTGATTAGGAGTCCAGGCTTCCACTGCAGGGGGCACAGGTTCGATCCCTGGTCAGGGAACTAAGATCCCACATGCCATGTGGTGTGGCGAAAAACATTAAAAATTTTTTTTTAATTTAAAAATACAAATTTCTGATTGCCCTATAGTTTAATAAAGTGTTTGATCATTTTATCCGAACACTGCCCTACCCTACCTCCCTTCAGGTTTGAAGCATTCCTGGGCAAACTTTTTTTCAGTAAGTACATAACAAATCAGTGCTTATATGTAGCTATATGGCACCCCTATTGTGGAAAGCTACACTTTCTTTGTTCCGAGCATTAATGGAGAAAATGCATAATTACACTGAAATGGTAAACTAAATTATCCATTAACACTTCCTGGGGTTTTAATATAACCTTCTCTCTCTACCCAAAAGGCAACATGCATTTCGTCCATAATATCAATGCTCCATTTTAAGTGAATAGTTTTTTCATTTTTGATCTGTAATGGTGATTAGGGTGACCAGTTAGTCCTTGTTTGCCCAGGACTGTCCTGGTTTTAAAACTGATAGTCCCTTTCAGTCCCAGACAAACCCTAATGGCAGGGCTAGTGGTCACCCTAACAGAGAGCTCTTCTGTCAGCGGGCTTTAGGCATGTTATTGGAACTATGGTAGAAACCTAGATCAGTGGTTAAAAGAATTTAGTGTGCATCAGAATTACCTGGAAGGCTTGTAAAACAGTGATTTCTGGGTCTCGTTCCCTCTAATTCCTGATCCATTAGGTTTGGGGTAGAAGCCTGAGAATTGCTTTTCTAACAGTTTCATAGGTAGAGCTGAGGCTGCTGGTTTGGGGTCAAGCCATGTCCAGTGTGAGTGTGATGGTGTATTATTCAGATTTGTGAGGAAAAGGAACTGCTTCTCTGCTGATGAGCCTAAGCACTAACCATCCCAAAGGGTGTTTGTGTGTCTGAGCTGTGATCATGCAGCACAAAAAACAGCTGATCCCGTTAAAGGTGACAGAAATGGGGGGAAAGTTTAAAAAAAAACAACAAAAAACAGTCGAATTGAAAATAAGTCATTTATACACATACATATATATGTCTACACACACATGCACATACACATTGTATATACACACATATAGTAAGTTTTTTAGGTAAACTTTCATTTGATTATCAATTTGAATATCACATAAAGTATCTGATATGGGTCGTTACTTCCAGAGAACACATATTCATTATTATAGCAGAACTGATTTAAGCTGGGTGTAGTAGGGATAATAGTACCCACCTTGCCTGCTTCTCAGAATTATCACTATGAAAATCCATATGAAAGGTGTGAACATGCTCTACAGACATAAGATGTCATGGCGATGATTATCATGTACTTTACAACTGAGCACTGCTTTTCAGCGCTTTCATCTTCATCACCTCATTGATTGTTTTCAGGTATTTCAGTTTGCCAGGCTTATTTGTCCTCAGAGGTAGTCGCCATGTCGGTGGTTCCTGGATAGTGGCTCATAGTCAATGGCTGAGCTTGCTCAAATCACTTCTCCAATTTGTACCTTCTTCCTCATCTGTAGGGTAGAGTTAATGCCTGTCCTACTACTAACCTTAGAACTAGTTATAAAGCTAGCTTGAGAAACTGTATGAAAACACGCTCAAGCCTGTGTTACATATGGCAATTGGTAATAATGAGTAAATCATAAATAAGCCTCAAAGAACAGGAAGCATGTTGTTTTCATCTGTCTATCCTAAGCACCTCATCACTTTATAAATTTTTCAAGTGGATTGAGTTTATTAATTTAAATATTTTATCATTTTCTTTTCCTTAGTTTTTTAATCTCTGCTTTTTTTTTTAACATGAAGCATATAGAGGGTGATAAGTATTATTGAATAGGTTGAAGAAGAGAAGAGAACATCTTTTGGGGTATCTGGGGGTTTTTTTTCTTTTAATGTGGATGCTTTCTGCTTCATAACCTTTATTACTGGTCTGTGAATTCTTGCCTTTTGCCAGCTTTTTTTCCCAGTCCCACCCTGCTTCCCTTAAGACTTGGCATATAACCTCTCTGCTACTAGTCCAAGCAGTGTCCCTGCCTTAGATTTCTCTTAGAGGATGCAAAATCTAGGCCAACTGAGAAGTTATTTTTTTTTTCAGCATGTTTATCTTAAGTTACAAAATGGTATTTCTTAACTATTTTCTTACGTAGTCTAGTACAAGTTCCTGTACCCAGGAAAACTTCCTTATAATAATACAGTTGCCTCTTGGTATCTGCGGGGCATTTGTGCCAGGACCCACCACAGACTCCAAAATCTGCAGATGCTCAAGTCCCGTAGCCGGTCCTCCACATCCATGCTTCCGTATGTGCAGATTCAGCCAACTGCGGATCTTGTAATACTCTATGTATGTATGTATTGGAAGAAATCTGCATATAAGTGCATCCGAGCAGTTCAAACTGTTGTTCAAATGTCAGCTGTACTTTTGAGGAATAATGTCTTCATTACGGGTTGTCACATTGAAGGGAATGTATTAGGTGTCTAACTCGTTTTCAGCGTTGTACTTGTGGGATCTATGGTGTGACAGAGTCTGTGGCAAACGTGGCCTGGCATACATTATATGTGGATACTCAAAACTATCATTGACAGATTGATTTGACAAACATTTCCAGTTTCTGCACAGTAGCACTATGCCAGCCAACAGTTCATACCCATTTCTGTCTGAACAGCAGATTGTTTGTATGAATCTAATGTGTGTTTTGCCCGTTCTTATAAAAATTTGTAAAGGGAAAAGTAAAGTGCTAACACTAGTAGTAAGAATGGTAGCTCTCAAGTATGTAATACATTTATGACAAATATGGAAATCATTAAGCACACCAAAAATTGTTCATCTTTAGCCTCAGCTATACCTTCATTAGATTTGACCTGCTTACTCTGTTTTTGATGATGAATAAAAGAACAAAAAGAACATTTATGAAATACAGATTATATATTATTATTATAGTTTGTGTCTAGAAGATACTTTTAAATTATAGAATGTATTTCATAATGGATTTTCTTATATTTAATTATTCAACTTCTGTGCATTTAATTTTCAACTGTCTTCAAGAATACATCATAAGTGGAATTCCCTGGTGGTGCAGTGGTTAAGAATCCGCCTGCCAATGCAGGGGACACGGGTTCGAGCCCTGGTCCAGGAAGATCCCACATACCGCAGAGCAACAAAGCCCATGCACCACAACTATGAAGCCTCTGCTCTAGAGCCCACGTGCCACAGCTGCTGAGCCCATGCACTGCAACTACTGAAGCCCGTGTGCTCTAGGGCCCGAGTGCCTCAACTGCTGGGCCCATGTGCTGCAACTATTGAAGCCCACACACCAAGAGCCCGTGCTCTGCAGCAAGAGAAGCCACCACAGTGAGAAGCCTGCGCACGTCAATGAAGAGTAGCCCCTGCTCGCCACAAGTAGAGAAAGCCTGCGCACAGCAACGAAGACCCAATGCAGCCAAAAATAAATTTAAATAATAATAAATAAAACCCAGCATTTTTTTAAAAAAGTAATACATCATAAGCAAATGTATAACATTTGACAGAATTCCCTAATAACCCTGAAGGAAAGATTCTGTGTATTATAGAATTATGTGTAAGTTAAATACAGTAGCTCTGATAAAACATTTCTGTCATTTGATCAGCCTTTAAAAAAAATTAAACTGAGAACAGAGGGGGAAATTGTTTGAAGAAGAGAGTTGTAATCACTGGTTTATTGCAACTTAATGTGCAGCATCCTAATTAGTCAAGTATCATGTCCCTACCTAGGCATGAAATAACTATATTTTAAAATTTAAATCTGGAAATCTTCAATTGTAGAACAGCTTGAATAGCCTTCGTTGGAAATAGCCACTGGGTTTTTTTGTTTGTTTGTTTGTTTGTTTTTAAGGTGTTTATCTTCAGAAACAATGAAGGTCATCTTGTATCCATAGAGACCACATGCACTTTCCTCATTATTTCCAGCATTATTTCTGTAATGGGTAGAGTTTTATGACATTTAAACCAAAAAAATTTTTTTTCAGAAAGCAACTTTAAATATTATCACACGGTAAATATCAGTGACTGAAATTACTTCCTCCATAGTGTCTCAAAGAAATTAATTAATATTAGAAAATTAGTAGCCTCTCAAAATTGTGTATGTTGGTGTGTTCAGTAGTTATCCTGCAGGGTATGTGTGTGTGTATGTATGTTCATTTCTTGGAAATCACTGAAAATTGTAGACTCTAATTGTTTTAATTGTTTTTTTTTAAGAGACAGTAATTTCACATGCTTTAGATTAAAGCAAATCTTGGTTTCAGTGGAGTGCAGATTTTTTATATTTCACCTAGTCTTCCGTCTCTCTTTCAGGAAAGTGGTGTGGGAAACAAAATGGTTTCAGTGTATTATTGTTTTATAAACAAAGCCAATGTCATGAGTTTGTTTGCTTATTATCTACTTTGCTTTGTTCATTTCCATGGACTGCACATCCCTAACCTAAATCAGCTGGGGACAGGGGAAGAAAATATTAGACACTTACTCGGTTTAGATCCGCTACCGGTAAAACCCACTGTATTAGCCATCTGAATTAGGACACTTTTGTTAATGAAGAGAGTCGCTTTTAATGATAATATCAGGGCAACAGTCATAAACTGGGACTGTTTCAGGCAGATGTATGGTCAGTCTGATCATTAGGGTTGTCATTCTAGTGTGTTGTTTATTGTTAATTCTGAAACTCTGGGTTTAGGAAGAGAAAACCTCATTTTTGCATGTAGCAAAGAGAAAATGTATCTTGTAGGATAACTGGGTAAAATCTTTAATGTTACATAGTTGCCAAGACGACTTTATAATGCATAGTGTCTTTTGTAATTTATTTAGGAAACAATTGCTGTTGATCAACTGCTTCTCTCTTGCCAATGAATAGCATTCACTTTATCATTTTTGTCCCCAGATGTCACAGATAGCGTTCAGGACTAAACAGCCTATCAATCATTAGATAAAGATGGTGACTGGCAACATTTGTGTTTCCTCCTTCTGTTAATTCGTTGTCCGGGAAGTCTGTCGTTGTAAACATCCCCGACTGGAAGCTGTGAGACATAGCTAAGCTTTCAGTCAGATGTTTGCTGCTACCGGCTCTTCACAGACATCGCTTCAGGATGGTTACATCTAAGAAGTGGAACAGGGGAGGCTATGAAATGTGTGGAACACAGCAGGAGTCTGTAGGTTTCCTCATTTACTGCTCTCTGTGAGAATGCATGTTTTATGCTAGCGTTGAGTGTGGGATGCTGTCCGAAGAACAGGATATCCTGTAGCAGATGCCATCTGAGCTTCCCAGACTTAAGATGCTGCTGCTGCTGAGCCTTAGAGAATTTAGTTAAAAAAATTTTTTTTTTCCACTATGGGTTCTTATTTCTGTTTTTGCCCTGGCAGTGAACTTTCATTCTTTATTGCCTTTCCAAGTAGGCTAGAGTTTAACTTCCCAACAGTTCAGAAGACTGATTTCCTCCTTTAGAAATTCCGGAGACGTTATTGAGAGTACATTTATCACCACCACCCCACCCTACCGCCCAGCAGTACACAACCGAGACATTTCAGTTTTCTCTGTAGTGAAGAAGTGTACAAACTTGGTCGCTAGCCTCTCAGCCCCCTGCCCCCACCCCCCGCCCAACTTCCTGTTCTCCACCCAGAATGATGTCACAGCTCCTAGGCAGAACTGTCCTCTAAAAACTTGCAGGACTTCAAACCACTGAGCCTATTTACAACATTCACCATTGGTTATATTTGTCTTATTTATTGAGTATATTTTCCTGAGTATCTTCAGGTTATCACTTGCCTTTTCTCTTCTTCATTAGAAGGTTGATGCCTTGTGAGCAGGTGCACTGTATCTAATTTTTGTGTTTCCTCACAGTGCTGAGCAATACAGGGCTTTTCTCACAGGTGGCATTCAGGGCAGACTATTGATAACACATAATTTTACAACAGCTCTTTTTCTGAGTTTTGAAAATTTGTTTTCTTAGCTCTGTCTTTTAGACACTGGGAAACATTTCTATTTTATTGAAATCTTTCTCTTTAATAAAGCTTTGGTATTTTTATCATGTATTAATATTAAACTGCTAAACATCTTACTGTGTTAGGTTCAGCGCATAATTAAACCAAAAGGTAAAGTTCTTGCTAATTTTTTACATGCATGTCTTCCTTGATTAGATCATAAGCTTTCTGAGGGTGAGGACATTATATCTTTATAATTACCAGTTTTCCTGCCATCTGTGTCCAGTAGAGCACCTTGCCTGTATGGGGCCCCACTAACAATTTTGTTTTGTTGCAGCAGTGTCTACTATTTGCTTATATCTTTTATACAGATGAGCAAATGACAGTTTGGGTCATAATGTAGCTGCCCAGATGTATTCGTGCTGCAGCACTGATTCTTAAATGCTCCTTTGTGCTAGTTTACAAGACTTGCGTGGCCAGGGTGGAGGGAGGTGGCGTAGGTAGTTGCTTCAGACACAGGTAGCTTTGCAAGTTGAAGTATAATTTTCAAGCTTGGTGATTAACATGCAGCAAGTATCCCTTCATACTCAAATCTTAATAAACATGCTTTATTAAGAGTTGACCCTCTGATTTAGCACATTGGAGGCCTTGGGTTCCAGATAGCAGCAAACAGGGCCATTTGCTCTAAGAGCCCAGGGAGTGCTCCCTGGAAAGGCAGAAAGAGTCCTCTGGTAATGGGGTTATTTTGTTAGACAAGGTGACATTGTTTCCTACGAAAAATTTTGTTACATAGCTTTGAAATCCAGTAAGGTAGATAGAAACTGCCTAGTTTAATAATTTGCCTAGCTGAATTTGAAAGACTTTCAAATGATAGCCCAGATCTATGCTAAAAGAAGGGTGGGTGTCCTGCACAAAGCTGTGACACTCTGCACGGCCGTCCACTCATCCCTGGATGCTCAGGATTAATGTACAATCTGTGTTACGTAACATTTGTTCCATGTTATTCTGCCCTAATGAGGTGAATCAGAGACCATGTCAGCTTTAATTCTGGATGCCCTTGCTTCAGTGTACTTCAGTACAACCTTTTAGTCATTTGCAGATGACTTCTTTATGTTTTAATTTGGAAGAACCGCAAAATTCCCAGTGGCCTGCAAATTTAGCAATTGACTATACAGAACAAATGCTTTAAAATGTTAGAGCATTAGTATTTGCCAGTGAACCAGTAACAGCTTATTTCCCCATTCTTTTTTTTTTTTTTTTTTTTTTTTTTTTTGCGGTACGCGGGCCTCTCACTGCCGTGGCCTCTCCCGTTGCGGAGCACAGGCTCCGGACGCGCAGGCTCAGCGGCCATGGCTCACGGCGGCCCAGCCGCTTCGCGGCACGTGGGATCTTCCCGGACCGGGGCGCAAACCCGCGTCCCCTGCATCAGCAGGCGGACTCTCAACCGCTGCGCCACCAGGGAAGCCCCCCATTCTTTAACTTAGTATTGAGGAAGACGTGTGTGGTCTTTATTGACAGGTCTTAGAAACCTCAGGAATTCTTTACAAAGAAGGTATTTTGATTTAGTTAATACTGAAAGTAAAACATTTTTAGTTACTGAATACCATTTTCTGAAAATGACAGGTTTTTTCCTTAGCATTTGATTTGAGATTCCTTAGGGGTTACTTTTTTAAGCAGACAACTACAGAATTGTCTTCAAGTTCATTTCCAATTAGATATGCTCATGTACAAATATTCTTGGTTAAAATTACATTGTTGGACGGATCTTCATTGGTCTTGATGCCTGAGTCCCTTTTACGCAGAGCCAGAGGTGGCGTGGGGTGGGTGACCCAGAAGTGGGCGGTGAGCTTCGGATCCCAGCGTGCCGTCCTCAGTGCCGTCCTCATTGCATGCAGAGCACTCTGACTGTGGCCCCTTCTGTGCCTCTGGTTAAAAGTCTATTCACCGAGCGAATGTGCCTCTATTTGCTGTGTGTATTCAGGGGAAAAAAATTTCAAGTTTGAATATCAGTCTGAACTTAATTACTTTTCAAAATTATGCTCCTTCAGGCTGTCTCTGCCAGTTTCCCCAGCCTGGTTCATTATGGGTGGACATGTGATGAGTGTTTTGACATTGCCTTCCCCCACCCCACCCCCAATCTGTAGCATATGACAGACTTTCTAACAGTTTGATGTTCACTGCTATCTTTGCTCTGGCTTTCCAGCATATTTGGTGAAACAATTTCATCTTTAATCCATTGGTTTTCAAATATTAGCATGTATCAGAATTACTTGGAGGGCTTATTAATTAAAATACAGATTGCTGGGCCTTGCCAGAGCTTCCCATTCAGTAGGTCTGAGGTGATGCTTGAGAATGTGCATTGTTTTTCCTAAATTCCCAAGTGCTGCTGATGCTGCTGTCCTGGGTCCAGGCTTTCAGAAGCGCGGAGCTCATCTTACATTCTTTTCCCTGTTCGGTATTATGCCCAGTTAGCGACTGAAGAAAAATACGCATAAAATCCCCAACTTAAAAACATGTAGTAATCCAAAAGTTTGTTTTGAAAAAGGTTTGTTGGAAACCTGAGACCCATTTTTCTCCCAGAGAAAGCATCCTATTAATTGTCTAGCCCACAAAACCTATTTGATTTGCAAAGAAAAGCAGAAGGAAAAAATAGTATTGCAGTGGAATGCTTGAAACAAGAAACCAATATACTTGTAGAGAAAAAAAAAAAAATGTGTGTGTTTAATCTTGAGAACTGGTGCTTCAGGAGAAGTAGCCCGAAGAGGACGAGAGAGGCCAGGTAGAGATGGGATGTTCCCGAAGGTCCTGGAATGCCTCTGAAATTCCAGAGATTTTTAGAATTTGCTGGCAGTGGTTCTTAATATTTAATTTTACTTCCAAATTTGAGGATTTCCTCTTCGTTGGTGCAAGTGTACTGATCGGGCCACATATGCTTCGTAGGGGTGTCGGTGGTAATATTTTCTTAATCAGAGGAATGCAAAGAGACGAGGGATTTCTGAGAGGCAACTTAGCAACACTTGGGCCAGTAGAAGGTGTACTGAGATCAGAGTATGGGAGAGATGTTACTGAGGCGAACTTAACGGAATTATGAGTTGAGGGAGGAGATGGGGAGAGGCTCGAGGAGGGGGAAGAGAAATGAGGAAAAGGAAGGCTCCAGCTAAGCTTTGAGCTCCTCAGAGGTGTATTGTTAACTTTGTCCTTTACCCAAAACAGGAATCTCCTTCCTGAGGAAGAATGGGTGATTGATGCATCGTCAAGGCCATCAGCCAGGTTCCTCTAAATGCAAGTTCAGTTGTTTTGAAGAGAGGGATATGGGAAGATGAGAGGCTGTAAACTCAGCCACATTTAGATCGAGAACATTTACAAGATGTTTGCTTACATTGCCATAAATTATTTCAGTGAAAAGAATGTCACTTCTGCCTTTTCCCTTGGAGTTTAAACTTTGTCTCAAAATACTTTTGGATTTGACTTTTGCCTCATTTATGTCAATCTTTGTAAGTCCTGCTTTAAACCAAGTTTTCAGTTCATGTAAACATCCTACACTCAGCTGTAATACATGGATCGGCTGGGAGGTGGATGTTTACTTCAGCTGACTTGGAATCTCAACCATTAACACTGATAAAGGATTTGGCAAAAATAGCACACGGAGGCTTGATTTTTCTTTAATGTAATAACTATAAATTTTCATCGCTGCCATATCTTTTCAGTTGTGTTATTGTATCTCTAACATGACATGAGACTCTGGGGTCTGGGGCAAAAGAATGTCTTGTTTGGTCGGTGACATCACATTTGTAGCCCTTTCAGTGTGCTCTGACAAGCAAGGGCTCTGATACTAGACATTTGTAGCCATCTGGGCTCTGCCAGTCAATTTGGTATGTGATTTGGAGGAGGGAAAGGCGCTGTTTCCCACCTTGGTGTTTTTCTCATCTGCAAAATAGGCATGGTATCCACTTCACAGGATTGTCGTAAGGATCGGCCTCTGTGATCAGTGCAAAGTGGTTCATTCGTCAGTTCCTGTCACGTTAAGTCCTGATAAATGCTAACATGCTAGCTGTTGTTAATGCCAGCTGTAATGCCTAATAATAGTACATAGCATATTTTAGGTGTTCAGTAAATAATTGCTGTTATGTTTAAAGTAGATCTAACTCATTTTTATTTTAGCAATGAAGATGGTATCAACTTTCTGATTTAATGGAAATGGTTTGAATCTTTGAAATCACTGTAATTTAGTGGTAGAGTTTTGAAGCCTAGCTTCTTGAACTCATATCCTGGTACTGCCACTTACTAGCTATGTTATTTTGGGGAAGTTATTACTCTCTCTGTTTCTTCTATCTGCTAAATTGGGATTATAAGAGTACCTACCTAATAGGATGGTTATGAGATTAAGTGGATTAATATTATAAATGAGTTAATACCAGTAAAGTGTTAAAATAATTCCTGGTACATACTAAGCTCCTGAAAAATGGTAGCTATTATTATTGTTATTACTATTATTATTATTTTAAACATGTGTTTGTCATCCTTTTTTTTCAGAGTATAGTTGTGCCATACATTTGTAAATAAAGACAACCTAATACCTGATAACTAGTTCTAGGTATGACTTGTTTGATTTAAATGATACTTTCATATTTCATGCTTTTATTGAAAACACTCTACTTAAAATTAATTTTCTGTAACTGTTTTTCAACTCCATGAAATCAGCTCTACTTTTCTTTTTTTGGTGACGCATCCACATTCTGTACAGGTAAAACACAAAGTAAACAACAACCACGAAATCAAAATGACTTAAGAAGTACATATTATTCTTTCTAGCAGCTTGGCAAGTATCCATAAACTCTAATCTGTGCCTAAATCCAGAATTAGAACTCACATTTGCTGCTTCTCCTCTGGAAGATGTCTATGTGTTATGAAACATTCACAATTAAATAAAAAATGTGGAGTCAAGTCAGGGAGACTTGTTCTTGAGTAGGTGAGTGCTGTCTTTCTAATTGTATTCTATTTGTTCAATATACTAAAGTTTTAAAATTTTATTAAGTGGGAGCTGTTCTGTTATGCGCTTGGATGTAAAATGTATATTTCAGTGAGTTCCACATGTTCATTTAAAACTTGTCAAGTGCTTAGGTTATTTTCTGATTTATAATACTTCAAGAGAAGTATTGCAGTGCATTATGGAAGCATCATATAACCTAAGGGTAGTCTTATGAAATATATTTTTTCAGATTAAGCATATGTGAGAGTTCCCCATCAGTTTACCTTTGAACCTCAGTGAACAGAATATAAATTTTTTCTTTCATATTCCCCAATATGAAAAAATATTTAGCATATCATATGGTTTAGGCTCCCAAATGGCCTATAGGTTAAATTCCTAATTTATAGTGTTTTTTAATTTATTGCTTTTTTCTTTTGTTTAATAGCCCTGTATCTATATCTTTATATTCCATACTTTCCTGATTATATTATGGGGTCTTTGATCATTTGGGCTATCAGCTTTGCCTCACTTTATCACTCAGAAAAAGCTCCACATGAAAGTTGAGTTATAGTTAAGTGAAAATTTTTTTTTCACTTTATCTTCTTTTAGTTAATACTGTAAATTATTCTGTTATACTGAGCTGTCTCTCACCCTTTAGAAAATACATGCCTTGATTTCTTTAAAAACCGTACATTTAGGGCTTCCCTGGTGGCGCAGTGGTTGAGAGTCCGCCTGCCGATGCAGGGGACACGGGTTCGTGCCCCGGTCCGGGAAGATCCCACGTGCCGCGCCGCGGAGCGGCTGGGCCCGTGAGCCATGGCCGCTAGGCCTGCGCGTCCAGAGCCTGTGCTCCGCAGCAGGAGAGGCCACAACAGTGAGAGGCCCGCGTGCCGCAAAAAAAAAAAAAAAAAATACATTTATTAGAAATGTAAAAGAAATTTTTTTCTGATGAACATGTGCTTATCAGTTTTAAATGTGACAGAATTTGGGTAAATGTTAAAATGTCCCCATTTTCCCCCCTTACTTTCCAAATGTCATTTTTTATTTAATTGATTGATAGAGCATATAATATAAAGTTGGATTTTTCAATAATATTTGAATATGTTCCAAAATTAAACTCCAACTATTTTCTATCAAATTTGAAGATTGGATATCTCTCCTCATAATTATTTGCTATGCATTTGGCATAAATTATTTAACTTCTTCCTGTTTCATTATATCTTTCTCATTTCATCAGTTCCCAGTAGTAGGATTTTATGGTTCCAAACAAATGTGTCCTTTGGCTTCAGTAATCAAAAAATGTCAGTTAAAATGGGGAATCTGATACACATGAGTTTACCTTTTAGTTCTATTCGTTTCAGTTTTTTTAAAAAGCAATTCTACCATTAACATTAGCCTTAACTTCCTTTAATTTTATGGAAAATAACACATCCCAAGGGTGTTGGTATAATTTAATACACATTATTCCTGTGAGGCTGAGTATAACTGTTCTGGGAATCAAAGTCTTAGCAGTAGAACCTGTTCAGTCACTTAACTGTCTTGGGACTAACCAGATGCAATTATAACTGGCTTAAAAGTTCTGACCTTTTCCTTGCTTATTTCAAAGTGATTCTTTAAAGACTGTTAAGCTATGTGTTTAGTATTTGCCCTACTGTCTAAAAATATTTAAAAACAGGGTTTGGGTTATTTGTTTTGTTTTTTAAAAGTAGTTTGAGAACGTTTCTTTGCTACTTGTTCTTCACGCAAGTTTTATAGGAGTTCAGATTCCCTGGGAAAATAAGGGTTTTTGCAGGGTTTCTTTGATTGAAAAAGTATAAAAGGTCGCTAAAGGTATACAGTTGTCTTAATTTTGACATAAATTTTTCTTATACTATACGTTATCTCTGAAAAGTTTTGTTTTGGGTATCCTGTTTATATTTAATAATTGTTGTTTAAAATTATGTAGTAATTAGTAGCACAAGAAGTTTCCATGTTAACCAGAATACTGGGTTATTTTCAAGTAAATGTATGAGTATGAATGAGAAACAGAGTTTGGGAACTGGGTACTGGCGAATCCTTCATTTTCAGATAACTTTTTTTTTAAGTTATTATTTATTAATTCATTATTTATTTATTTATTTTGGCCACACCGGGTCTTAGTTGTGGCGTGTGGGCTTCTTAGTTGTGACATGCAAACTCTTAGTTGCAGCCTGCATGTGGGATCTAGTTCCCCGGCCAGGGATCGAACTCGGGCCCTCTGCATTGGGAGCGCAGAGTCTTACCCACTGGACAACCAGGGAAGTCCCTTCAGATAACTTTCTAAATGTGTGGTCATTCATTCTGTAATATTTAGAGTAAACATGAAGAGTATATAAAAATATTCTCTTCACATTCACATACCACAGCCTGCCTTTTTCTTGCACTCTGAATTATTAACAGTGGTGATCCTTCCAAGCTCTTGTCGTGTTTGTACACACATATACCTTGGTGATATGGGTGGGATTTATAATACCATGAAATCATACTGTATATGTATCTTATACTTTTTTTCATGCATTGGAGAACTTTCCATATCTATGCATCACGTATTTTTCTTTTAGTTCCATATATAAATATACCACAATGTACTTTTTTCCCTATTAGTGGAACCATAGGTTGCTCCAGTATTTCACTGTTTTAGGCAGTCTTGCAAAATACAGAATATTTTGATTCATATTTTGTGTGATAATTTCTATAAAACCATTTGTAAAGGTATAATTGCTGTGTCAAGGAACATGTCTATTTAAAATACTTACAGGTACTGCAAAATTATTCTCCAAGGAGTCTGTGCCAGTTTATACTTTCGCTAGCCATGTAAGAGAGTACCTGTTTCCTCACATCCTTGCCCCAAAGCATTACCATTCGTGTTCATTTTTGCTGACCTGATGGTTGCAAAGAAGTATCTGTTTTTATTTTCATTTCCTTGTCCAAGAGTGAAGCTAATATCTTTTCACATTTTCATTTGGTTTTCTTTCTTTCATTTTTATTTTTTTGATTGTATATTCATGTCCTTTGCCCATATTTCTTTTGGTTTGTTAATTTGTTCTTATTGTTTTTTAGGAACTGTATGTATTTTGGATTTTTTTTTCTTTCTAAGTTATTAAATGTGTTGCAGATACTTGCTCCTATCTGTCATGTGTTTTTTAAAATTTTATTTTAAATCATTATGTAATTTTTAGTAACTTCTGGGTTTTGTTGTCTTAGGAAGGCCCATACCATCCTCAGTATTATAAATACATTATGCTGGGGACTTCCCTGGTGGCGCAGTGGATAAGACTCTGTGCTCTCCATGCAGGGGGCCCAGGTTCGATCCCTCGTCAGGGAACTAGATCCCACATGCATGCCGCAGCTAAGGAGCCCGTGTGCCGCAACTAGGGAGCTGGCGAGCCACAACTAAGGAACCCTGGAGCCACAATTAAGGAGCCCTCGTCATTTCAAATTTTATTTTTAGTTACCTAAAGATTTCTTTTCAGACATTTATTCTGATCAATTTTTTTAAATCATAAAACTCATATAAAAAGGAAAGTCTATTCTATCAGTTCTTTATCTTTGCGTTAACAGTCCTTAGACCTCGGGTGTTCCCCTGAGTTTGTCACTCATTTTAATACGTCTGTCATTATTACTGTCTGAGTATTCATAAATACCACCGTAATAGGAACACCTATTACGGTACAGGTACTTATTACTTTCGTAATGTTCTCATCTAACCCTCGCAGCAGCCCTTTAGGTTTAGGGTAAGTGTTATTGGTATACTTTACGGTTCAGGAAACTGGGGCTCAGGGAAGTTAAGTTGCTTAAAATCACAGAGCAGTTAAAGTGATGGAGATCCCTGACCTCAGAGCAAGTGTCCTGGGTACCATAAGTGGTTCATATATGCAGGCTGTGGGTCTCAGGCATTTGTGGAGATTAAAGAAATAAAGGCATGGGAGGGATCTACCCTCAAATATACAGTCAATCTAGAAAGGAACACCTATAATTTTTTTAAGGTGTGTGATTAAATGTGTGATTCTAATTTTCATACCTTTCAGAACCAGTGTATGCTGTGCTACCAAATAAATGCTCACTTTTGTCCTTTTCTTATTAATAAGTTTGCTGATATTCTTTGGCTCCTGTCAATTTTTATATTGTTACTGTTGTAGAATCAATAGGATTTATAATTGGGTCTTCACTTTAAGGTGGGAAATAAACGCAGTAGTACCGAGAATGTTGCATATCCATTCTCTCCATCTGTATGTTAAACCTAAACCACAACAGGTTTACCGTGCTCTTGCGCACTAGCCATGAGCAGAGTCATCTACATTAGAATTCCAGTCAGTCTTTGTTTGCTTTTTTTTTCAAAGTCTTAATAGTCGTCCACCTTGAACCTTTAAAGTATGTTTTTAAAACTGCACATATGATAAGAATGATAGAGTTTTATTATGACCCTAAGGAAGTTATTTCAGCTTTTTGTTTCCACACAAGCATTTAAAGTTTTCGTTTCAAACTAAACAATGAACAGTTTGTACTGTTTACTTATGTTTAAAAAAATGATTGAACAGATCCCAGGCAGCTCAGACAGGGCAGGTAGAAGGCTCCGAGGGCTGACATTAGGAAAACTAACCCAAGTGCTTAGAAAACTTGATGTAGCCATACCATACAGGAATGTGTACTGTACAGTTGTAGGTAGAGCCCTGGGTAGACCAGAGTACAAGTCTTTTCTGAAGTTTTCAGGATATCTGGGATTTGAATTCATGCCTTGTATTTATCTTCGTATGTAATAGGTCGAGTATGTAAGAAGCACTGTTCATAAAAGCTGGCAAACCTGTTTTACTTGTTTCTCAGTCTTTTCAGATCACTGTTTATAAAACACTGACATTTACAGTAAATATCTTGTTTTAAATACAGGCTCACCCTATCAAACCGTGTGTCCTTCCGCTGCACTCATTTAATGACCTCGCCCTTTGGTAAGTTGGAATGTGGTTTGAAGTGGCTTTTGGTGATGGAGAGTTTGAAGGAGTTAAAGGGAAAAGCAGGAAGAGAATAACATTTTCAGGGAAACGTGATCATTCAATGGACAGGCCCTTGAGAGAATAAGAGATTGTCTCTATATTATGTGACCTTTGGCTAATTCCTGAAGCATACTCACTTCATATGCCTTGTATGTACATGAGAACATTACAGTTTTATAAGTCCCTTTATCTCTGTGATTCCAGTGATTGTTTTATTGTGTGTCTGCGTATGTCAGTAGCTCACAATATTTAGCAGATTGAGTTCTAGGTTAAACCACTTGGATTCATCTGTAAAATGGGGTTACCTATCTCCTAAATTGCAGTGATAATTTAATTAGATAATCCAGATAATCCCTTAGCACACTATCTGGCACATACTAAGCCCTCCTGAAATAACTCACTCTTCAAAACTCAGTTCAAATGTCTTAATATTACCTGGATCTTGGACCTTCCAGGTAAAAGGGAGGGAGGTTCTTCTCTTTGTGTCATAAGTATGTCTTTTACTATCTTCTAGTTTAGCACTATCACTGGTACTAAAATGATCACTAATTTATTTACATGTGTAGTTCTCTTAAATTATGAGCCCCTTGAAGACAGAAACAAGCTTGTCTTCATAAATTCAGTGTCTGACATGATAAATTTTGTTGAAAGAAGAAAATTTTATTCTTGTTTTTATTTTATTTTTATTATTAATTTTTTTTTTTTTTTTTTTTTTTTTTTTTAGTTGCGGCATGCAGGATCTAGTTCCCGGACCAGGGATCGAACCCGGGCCCCCTGAATTGGGAGCGCAGAGTCTTAACCACTGGGCCACCAGGTAAGTCCCTATTCTTGTTTTTAAATACGGTCCCCTCCCTCTCTCAATGGAAGATAAGCTTGGAGCAAAGGTGTCCAGTAGAAATGTTCTCAAAAACCCTGGGCATGTTCTCAAAACACTGTTTTTTTAACAGCTATTTAATTGCCACTGTACTGCCAAGGATTAAATCAGTTTTTTACTTTGCTTCTTCACAGTGTTTTCCTTATAAAAAATTAAAGTAAGAAAATGACTGCCAGGTGGAGAAAACTGTCCACTAAAGAATTGTATAAAGGCATCATAATGACAGTATAAAAGTTGATCTTGGAATCAAGGCCTTGGGTTCATGTTATAGCACCTGCTACTTTCTAGCCATATGACAGTGATCAATGATTTTATCTCTCTGGCTCTACAAAGTGGGAGTACTTCATGTTACTTGTAACAGCAAGAAAAATAGACCACAGGGTGTGAAGGGTTACAGTTAGTCCTCTGGTAGTGCTCTGGTTTCACAAGTCTTTTCTAAAGTTCTTCGAATGATTAATAGGAGGGTAATATTCAAGCAGTACCAGCACTATACCTGCTTAATAGAAGACACTCAATTATTTCTTGAGTGGAGTTAGTTTCAGTTGATACTATACCCTTTAAATTTGAAAGAAGCCAACTTATTTTACCACGTACACAATTATTTACTGTTAAAAGTGTTTAAATTGTACCCTTGGTTACATGTTGAAAAACAGAACTGAAATGTTAAGTGGTGACCAAGTAATTATACTTCCATCATGCTAATGTTGTAGGGAAGAATAATCAAAAATCAGACAGCAAAGGCACACCCAAGAATTAAGTTGCACAATTAAAGGTTAATATTTTCTCAACCCAAAAATGCAGGTCTCTACTTCATCCTACTCTCCTACAGTTAATTTTTGATAACTCGAGACACACACTGGAAACATTAAAGCCAACTAGGTCTTCACTGATTAATTTTCCTTTCGAAAAGGTGGACGTGTAGAGAGAATTATTCTTATTACTACTGATACAGATAAAATTGGCTGATTATTAGATGCCTTTCAGTGTCGTGGTTTTGGTATATGAAGCTCTGTTGCCTATGAAAGTTTTGTCCAAGTCACTTCCCAGTTGACTCAAAATCCCCCACTTGTAAGTTCTCCTTTCCCTGTTCTTACTGGTTTTCTACCTCCATACCTCTTTACGAAATAAACATTTTCTTCCAACTCTCAGTTTGTGTTTTCTTCATTTGTTCTGCTTTTCAAAGTGCATCAATTAGTGATTGAATGTTACTGCAGTGTAATAGAAAACTGCAAACCAGTGGCTTAAAATGGTGGTTTATTGTTTTACCTTCTCGCATAGTTTGTTTCCAGGAATCTTGGTGGCATGGCAGACTGAATTAACATAAACCTTGCTACCACCACCATCCCGTAGCTCCAAACTCAGAAAGATGCCAAATAAAACATAACATATACACGCAGCTGACTGCAAAAGAAAAGAAAGGAAATACCAACTGCCAGAAGTGAAGAGAAAACAAAGCCGAAGTAGTAAACGGAGGCACTGACAGCGCCTCTGACCTGCAGGATTATCATCTTAGCTAAGAGCCTCGCCAGTGAACTCTGGGGCTTTTAACAGTGAGACATGACCTGACAATTCAGGGGAGGTGGGACTGAGACCTCTGCAGGAAGCCAAGACCCTAGAGGGAACTGCGGCCTCAGGAAGGGGGGCGCAGAGCTCTGCACAGCAGCCTGGGGCTGCAAAGCAGCTTCTGAACCTAAGACTAGGTGGAGGGAAAGGAGGATTTCCATGACAAAGAGCTGAAATGTCCCTTACAGTCTTGCTCTCACAGTATCCAAGCTTAGCTTAAAAATTATTGTGGGGGCTTCCCTCGTGGTGCAGTGGTTGAGAGTCCGCCTGCTGATGCAGGGGACACGGGTTCGTGCCCTGGTCCGGGAGGATCCCACATGCCGCGGAGCGGCTGGCCCCGTGAGCCATGGCCACTGAGCCTGCGCGTCCGGAGCCTGTGCTCCGCAACGGGAGAGGCCACAACGGTGAGAGGCCTGCGTACCGAAAAAAAAAAAAAAAAAAAAAAAAAAAAAAAAAAATATATATATATATATATATATACACACACACATATAATGACCACCTCCTTACTGTGCAGGGCATAGTAAGGTGCTGGTGGTAAAGCAACGAATAAAACAAATTTCTGCCCTCTTGGGGCCTCTCTTCTAGTTTCACTGGGAAGAAATTTACTATTTCAGACACTTGATAATTTTTGAAACGACAGGAATAAGCTAGAATACAGCATAAAAGAGATGGAAAAAAATGAAAGATTCACACAAGTAAGATCCAGTGTACATATATATTTTAGGAGTTTTAAGCAGGAGGAAATAGAACTGGGGGTGAGGCAGTTGTGAACTGACCGAAGGCAATGTATTTGTGCACAACCCTTGTTAGATAATAGTACCCACTGAATGCCCACCCACCCCAAACACACTCCTGCCCCCAGATCACCCCCTAACAGCCAGGTTATAATGAAGGCAGTTTCTCACCAACTTCTGTCACCAATACAGATATTAAGTAAGAAAAAAAAAAAAATCTTGCTGCCTGTTCTGTAGGCTTAAGGAAGTTGTTCTCTACCCTTTGAGATGCTCTAACCACCTTGCCTGAAAGTTCCCTTCAAGAAGCAGAATTCTGTTACCCTTAACAAAACCTGTGTTCATGGCTGGACACTGAGGACCTTTCAGGGGATTATATTAGGACATCTTCCCAAAGGGTAAGGGCTACAGACCAAGCTGGATTCTTTGTCCTGTTCTTGCTGGGTGGGTGTGCAACTCTACTTTTAGCCAATCCGCATAATCTTGAAAACCTTTAACCATCAGGGGCCAATTTTTGCAGTTCATCATTCTAGTTAACAGGCCTCTAATTTCACCAATAAAAATTTCTGACCTTTAGTGTGTAAATTAGCAAAGCATTATATGTTGGTCAAGAGACAGACAACAGTACCTAGGGAAGTTGCCTCTGGATTATGGATTCTCTAATTATAGAGTGTGAGCTGATCATCCTGGACTGTACTTTCTTGGTCAGAATAATACTAGCAGGATCTATGTGACAACTTTACATGAGTAACTCGTGCCACAAATGCTGGATTATTTAACTGTAAATTACAGATATCTTAACAGCTACATTGGAAGAGATAAGTGGCTAAGAAGCTTCCAGAATTGATCAAAGACATTGTATCAGGAATGATATTTGTCTTGTAACAGAACCAAAGTAAGAACGGTGCTTAAACTGTTAGGGTTTGCTTTTCTTTCACATGTTGGCTGTCTAGGTGTCCAGTACAGTAGCTCCACAAGATCAGTGGGGCTCCAGGCTTTTTCTGTTCTTTCCTTATGACCCACCATCTTTTGTGCGTGACTTCCGTCCTTGTGAAGAGATGGCAGCTGCAGTGCTCATATTCCAGATAAGAAAGAAGAGGCAAGGGCAAGATACACTGCAAATATGGTAAAATAAAGACTTTCCAGGAAAAATAATTTGTTACCAGTAGGCATATACTGGAAGAAATGTTAAAGGATATTCTTCAGGTGGATGCAAAATTACCCCAGATGAAATCTAGAAATGAGGGAATAAATGAAAAGCAATGGAAATGGTAGATGTGTAAATGTAAATATAACTAAAACTGTGGGATTTAAAATATCTGTAGAATTAAAATGCATCATATAATAACAAAAGACACAGGGAGAGTAAATGGAGTTAGAGCTCTCAAGTTCTAGCAATTGGTAAGTGATAAAATTAATACTGTTACTAGACTGTAAAGTCAGGGAGGCATGTTATAATCTTGAGTTGAGCACTAAAAGTACAATAGAATGTGTATCTAACACTTTAATAGAGGATAAAATATAAGAAGGCAAGAATGGAAAAGGGAACATAAAACAGGTAGGTCAGATTTTTAAGTTGCAGAATATAAACCCAAACACATAAAGTGATTTATTACTTGAATTAAAGTTGAAAAATTATCAGCTGAATCAATATCCCACTACACACTTCTTACAAGAGACACAACTCTAAGATCACATAAAGCAACCAAATGGAAACAGTGTAACCATAGTTTTATCCCACACAGAGATTTAAGGCAAGAATCATCTCTAGAAATAAAAAGGACATTTTAAAGTGGTAAAGGAATTAATGCACCCAAACCACACAATCCTAAATGTGTTTGTTCCTAGGACAAATGTAAAATATACAAAGCAAAAGTGACAGGAGAGGGGAAATAAGTAAATCCCTAATTACAGTTAGTAACTTTTACACAGCTTCTGCAATAGCTGATAGAATAGTCAGACCAAAAGCAAAAAAAAAAAAAAGTCGGAATACAGAAGATCTGAACAATACCATTACTAAATTTCAACTAATTTATGTATGCTGAACGCTTGATCAAAAAGGCATAATTCAGTTTCTTCAAGTAAACATGAACCATCTACCAAAGTTGACCCTATGCCAAGTCATAACACAAACCTACAAATTGTGAAAGATCAAAAGCCTTCATTCTGTATTCCCTAACACTGGAATTAAGCTAGAAACCAGTAACAAAAAGATGGCTAAAGAAACCCCAACTGCTTGGAAATTAAGTAATACATTTGAAAACAGTATCTGGGTCAAAAAAAAAACATTTTAAAATATGTTGAAGTGAACAGTAACAAAGATACCAAAACTTGTTTCAGCTAAAGCAGTGTATGTAGGGAAATTTATAGCCTTAAGTGTATATATTAGAAAAGAAAAAAGGTTGAAAATCAATGACCTAAACTATTTTCAGTAAGCTAGAAAAAGAAGAAGAATGAAAAATAAAAGGTTTAAGGTCAATGAAATAAATAGCGTACAACAGAGAAAGTCAACAAAGCCAAAAGTTTGGTTCATTGAAGTCTAATAGCAATAATAACCACTATTGTTTAACATTTTATTTGAGATCCTAGCCAGTGAAATGAGGCCTGAAATAACAGCATAGGTTTTGAAAGGAGGAAATAACACTATTTATAGACAACTGCTATTGTGCATAGAAAATTCAAAGGAATCTATGAACAGAATAATTTAGCAAGGTCACTGGATACAAAGTCGATATACAAAGACCAATTGTATTTATGTCAGAAACAAAGAAATAGAAGTTGTTAAAATGATACAATTTACCCTATCATAAAATACCAAATACCTAAAAATAAATTTTTGAAAGAAAATCATAATATTGAGAGAAATTTGAGAAGATACAAATGTTTGGCTTGTTATCTAACTTCACAGTTATCAAAATGCCAGCAGGATGTTGAGAAATCAACCAACTGACAGAAATGCAAAGGACAAGACTATCCAAGGTAAACGAACAACAACAAAACTGAAAACATTTCACCAACAGATATTAAGACCTGTTATAAAGCTATAGTTATAATTATGACTATAAAGTTGGTTGGCATAAGGATAGATAAATAGACCAATGTAACAGAAAGCCTAGGCACAAATCCACAAATAAAGATGATCTGATTTATGACCAGGGGACATCATCGCAATGGGTGAAAAGATGGTCTTTTCAATAAATAGTGCAGAGTCAGATATCCATATGAGAAAAAAAAAAATTACCTAGACCCCTTCCAGACACAAGGCAGAAAAATCAGTTCCATATGGAATATAGTTTAAATGTGAAAGGAGAAATAAAACATAGGAGAATATCAATGATTTGGGGCAGACAACAATTAAAGTACATAGAAGCATAAAGGGAAAAAGGTTTTAAGCTAATCTATGATGATAGGATCAGATAGAGGTTACCACTACCCTGGCAAAAAAAATTTTTTTTCAATAAAAAAGACAATATAGGCTTCCCTGGTGGCTCAGTGGTTGAGAGTCCACCTACCGATGTAGGAGACACAGGTTCGTGCCCTGGTCCAGGAAGAGCCCACATGCCGCGGAGTGGCTGAATTTATGTGGATAAACTTGAAATTTTAGTTATTTTTTAAATGAGGATCGTTGTGTGTATATAAAATAACACTAAATCTGAATCTTTTAAAAAATCTACTCCCAAGTAATCCACCAGATCTAAATGGCTTATGATGTGGTCTGTTAAGCCTTCAAGAAACAATCTTTATAAATACTGTAGTAGAGAATTTTTAGAAAGGGGGAAAGATAGGTGAAGCTCAACTATGATACTAGAGTCAAATGGGACATGTGAGGGGAAAAATAGTGTACTTCAGTCTCCTATGAACATGGCTGAACTAGCCTGAATATTAGCATTTCAGATTCACCAATTAAAATTCACTTATTGTGACAAAGTAAAATTTATTGCCAAAGTGGGAGAATGGTATGCATTGGAAAATCTTTTCATATAATACGCACATTGATAGATTAAAGAGAAAAAACCACATTATCGTCTCAAGGAATGCAGGAGGAAACAACAAAGTGCAGCACTCATTTTAAAAATCAACCAAATGAAACATCCTCTTGGTAGATTCTGAATAGACAGAAGCTTCCTTAGTATGATAAATGATAACTAAAAACCCATGTTTAACATGACGGGTTAATGGTATAACTTTAGAGATGTTCCTTTAAAGTCAGCAATAGGACAAGGATGGCTATTGTGCATCTGTTTCACATTGCACTGAGATCTTGGCCAGTGCAGTAAGATTAAAAGAAGAAATAGGTATAAGGATTGGAAAGTAAGAGACAATTACTGTTAGTGGCAGGAAAATTATTTGAAAGTTCAGGGGAAATTACAAAGTATTATAACTAATATGAAAGTTGAGGGTTTGGGGATATAAGACCAATATGCAAGAATAAGTAGTGCACCTTTCCACTCAAAACAGTCGATTTAGGGTCTTCCCTGGTGGCGCAGTGGTTAAGAATCCGCCTGCTAATGTAAGGGACACGGGTTCGAGCCCTGGTCTGGGAAGATCCCATATGCCGCGCAGCAGCTAAGCCCGCGCGCCACAGCTACTGAGCCTGCGCTCTAGAGCCCACGAGCCACAACTTTTTTTCATTACTTTAGTAAAATTGAAGTTACACATTGCTTATAGCAATAGTTCCTCATGTAAGTCTTTTTACAACACTAAAGTTCTGCATCATACTTAGGTTTAGAAATTATTGAACACTTGAAGCGTGTTATAGACATTTGTAGCAGGGAAATAGAAGATTGAAGTGCTTTTTCCGAAATCTGGGAAATCACACTGATGTTTTCATTGATTAAAAAAAATAGCTCTTGATAGAAAGTGTAATATTTTGTTTTAAATCCAGCTACCTTTGAAGATATTAACAATAAATACAGTTTGTGAAATACCAGTGTCTCCTACATTGGTCATGCTTTGACTTTCCACAATTATGTAAGACATTGCATAACTTTGACATTCATTCAGACGAAGGTTACAGTTCAGATTAAGAGAAAATATGTGTACAAATTAATTTGACAAAAGAAGTTCCTTCATATATAATAGCAGAGTAACACAACAGAGCAACATGTTGCTTGTGATAAAATGCGTATACTCAAATTTAATATCTCTTTGAGACCTTGGCTTTAATCTGTTAGTATCTAACACAGATTTTTATATTTAGTTCACTAGTTGTAAATTCACTTTCCTTATTAAGAAAGGCTGAGATTTTATAGTCCTACATCTAAATACATAATTTTTATTTTATTTATTAATTTATTTATTATAAAATTATTTATTTTTATTTGTTTATTCGTTTTGGCTGCACTGGGTCTCTGTTGCTGTGTGCGGGCTTTCTCCAGTTGCGGCGAGCAGGGGCTACTCTTCGTTGCGGTGCGCAGGCTTCTTATTGTGGTGTCTTCTCTTGTTGCAGAGCACGGGCTCTAGGCATGTGGGCTGCAGTAGTTGGGGCACGCAGGCTCCAGAGTGCAGGCTCAGTAGTTGTGGCACACGGGCTTAGTTGCTCCGCGGCATATGGGATCTTCCCAGACCAGGGCTCGAACCCGTGTCTCTTGCATTGGCAGGCGGATTCTTTTTTTTTTTTTTTTTTTTGCGGTACGCGGGCCTCTCACTGCTGTGGCCTCTCCCGTTGCGGAGCACAGGCTCCGGACACACAGGCTCAGCGGCCATGGCTCACGGGCCTAGCCGCTCCACGGCACGTGGGATCTTCCCGGACTGGGGCACGAACCCGTGTCCCCTGCATTGGCAGGCGGACTCTCAACCACTGCGCCACCAGGGAAGCCCGGCAGGCGGATTCTTAACCACTGTGCCACCAGGCAAGCCCTAAATACATAATTTTTAAGTCCAAGTGATAAGCATTATAGATTGATTTCCTTTTTGAAGAGAGTCACATATTTCTAATTTCATGTTTTTATTTCTGAAAGAAGTTACCTATGTCATTATTCCCACAATATGTTGTGTATTTATATTTATACACTAAGACATCCATAAGGATGTTTCTTACAGCAATGTTTGAAGTAACGGGGGGAAGAAAAGTAACTTACATGACCCTAGCACTAGAGTCTCCAGTCAAATCAAGTCTATGGCCTGTAAGCTAAGAATGGTTTTACAGATGTGCAGTGAAGGACTTAGCAAGTCTGGCTTACTCAAACCCTGCACATTCCAAAGATAAGTCTGCCCCTTGACCAAGTCCCTGGGAGATAACCTTTAAGCTCTTGGAATATCCTGCCTTCTGTAAGTGCCTGTGTTTACCTGGGGCCTTGAGCCACATCAGATAGATTATGCTAACAGTGATTTCTGGTGGGGGCATTGCAGTACGCAGGATCAGTTTGATCTCTGGAGGAGCTGGAAACTGAATAACTAAGGTCAGCCACGTGTATGCTCCATGCCGGTGAGACCTGACCCTCACTCAAAGCCCTGGGCATGAAGTGAGTTTCCCCAGTTGACAAGAGTCTATATGTATGTGTTGTCCCACATCATTTCTGGGAGAATTAACTGCTGTCTGTCCATGCACCGTCTCCAGAGAGGACGCCTGGAAGCTTGTGCCTGGTCTCCTGGACTCTTCCCTATGTGCCTTTTACATTCGCTGATTTTAACCTGTACCTTTTTGCTATAAATTGTATCTGTCAGCATAACCACTTTTCTGACTTCTGTGAGTCATTGAACTAGAGGGTGGTCTTGGAGACCTTGACACAACATTAATTAAAGGATTCCTTTTTACAAAACTAATATGCGGGGGCTTCGCTAGTGGTGCAGCGGTTAAGAATCCGCCTGCCAATGCAGGGGACACAGGTTCGAGCCCCGGTCTGGGAAGATCCCACATACCACGGAGCAACTAAACCTGTGCACCACAACTACTGAGACTGTGCTCTAGAGCCCGCGAGGCACAACTACTGAAGCCCGCTGGCCTAGAGCCCGTGCTCCTCAGCAAGAGAAGCCACCACAATGAGAAGCATGCACACCACAACAAAGAGTAGCCCCTGCTCATCGCAACTAGAGAAAGCCCGCGCGCAGCAATGAAGACCCAACACAGCCAAAAATTAATTAATTAATTAATTAATTTTTAAAAAATGCAGTAGGGACCATATGTGTCCTGAGAAGCTTAAAATATTTTCTATCTGGCCTTTACAGAAAACGTTTACCAACTCATGCAGAAATGTAGCAAATAAATAACCTATGTTATTTTCCTACATTGAAATCATATCAGTTAAAATGGATGAATAGCTATATAAATAAAGCTCAAGCTGTTTTAAGTGAAAAAAGTAATAGAAGGATAAAACAGTATGATACTGTTTATGTAAGTTAAGCTATTGTTATGGGTAAATGTATATGTAAAACCTAAAAAAAACACTAAGGAGGATATCTTGAACTTTAAGATAGTCGTGAGCTCTGGGGAAAAAATGGAATGGAAGATAAGAGTTACTTGCCAGATTTTCATTCTTAAAAAGAGAGATTCAGGGCTTTCCTGGTGGCGCAGTGGTTGAGGGTCCACCTCCCGATGCAGGGGCCGCGGGTTCGTGTCCCGGTCCAGGAAGATCCCACGTAAGCCCGCGAGCCATGGCCGCTGAGCCTGCACGTCCGGAGCCTTTGCTCTGCAGCGGGAGAGGCCGCAGCAGTGAGAGGCCTGCAGCAGTGAGAGGCCCGCGTACCGCAAAAAAAAAAAGAAAAAAGAAAAAAGAGATTCAAGGGGGAAAAATGGGTCTCGTAAAACAAATGAAAAGGTTTTATTTTACTAATTTTTTTTGGCTTATTTCCCCAAATCAGCTTGGAATTATAGAATGATTGTGCTAAAGACCTCAGCTGCTTCCAATTCCTCAAGTTCTCAGTTAAGAAACAGATCTCGGTAGGTGGATTGCCCAAGGTCATGCTGAATTCTTATTTGTTTAAAGAGGCTGTTCTGTAGGAAGTATGTTAGTGCTGGCAGGGTCAGTTATTTTGAACTGTGGAAACTTGAAAATTGATTCTCATAAAGACATAAGGGCTATGGTATACATTCCAGAGATATATCAAGTTCTCTTTTCAATTTTGTCAATCTATAAGCATTGTCTTCTCAGGGGTTAATATCCTTTATGCTGGTGATGAGCTGCTAAATCCACCCTCGGTTTACAATGGAGGAAATATACCTAATTTGTATTAAAAAAAAATTTCCTCTTTGAAGCAGTCATAGTGATCATGCCAAGTTTAGTGTCCAGTGATATCTAGAAGATTTTAAGCGTATTAAAAAGTTAAGTACTATTAGGATCTTAAGTAATCATCAAATAAGAAAATGGCTTTTTTTTGTTTTTTTTGTTTTTTTGCGGTACGCGGGCCTCTCACTGCTGTGGCCTCTCCCGTTGCGGAGCACAGGCTGCGGAGCACAGGCTCCGGACACGCAGGCTCAGCAGCCATGGCTCACGGGCCCATCCGCTCCGCGGCATGTGGGATCTACCCAGACCGGGGCACGAACCCGTGTCCCCTGCATCAGCAGGCGGACTCTCAACCACTGTGCCACCAGGGAAGCCCAGAAAATGGTTTTTTAAATGCTTTGTAAACTGTAAATTAGGGTAAAGTGGTACTAATGTAAACCACACTGAATTCAGATTTCTAGTACATAAAATTTACTGATACCTTCCCTACCAACATTCAGGGAGTTACTGGGAGAATCAAATGAGATAATAAATGTTAAAAAAAAAGAAGAAGAAACCTTTTATAAATGTCAAAATACTATGTAAGTGAGTCTTATAAAAAAAGTTACCATCACCCTGGCTGTGATGACACTCATGTGGGCTAATTATAATTGTGAAGGGAAAAAAAACAAAAACAAAACATGCTTTCTTGGTTTCCTGAGACCAGAGGTGAGCTGTCAGCTATGAATAAGGAAAAGTGATTAACATTCATCTAGCTCTGTCTTTGTAGTCCATACGAGGTTACATGAGAGATGAAAGAAGACTAAGACACAGCTCATGCCCTTCTTTTCAATTCAACATTTATTGAGCAGCTACTATGTGTAGGTGGGGGGGGTAGCCAAGAACTTGGTATATTAATTGTCCTCATATTTGCCGGACGAGATATTATCCTTGTTTCTCACTGAGGCCCAGAGAAGTAAACTCAAAATCGTATGGATCCAGAGCTAGCATTTGAACCCATTCCTTCTGGCTTCAAAACATTTTTTTGAAAAACAACCTACAAGGACTTCCCTGGTGGCGCAGTGGTTAAGAACCCACCTGCCAATTCAGGGGACACGGGTTCGAGCCCTGGTCCGGGAGGATCCCACATGCCACTGAGCAACTAAGCCCATGCGCCGCTACTGCTGAGCCTGTGCTCTAGAGCCCGCGAGCCACAACTGCTGAGCCCACATGCCGCAACTACTGAAGCCTGTGCGCCTGGAGCCCATGCTCCACAGCAAGAGAAGCCACCACAATGAGAAGCCCATGCACCACAACGAAGAGTAGCCCCTGCTTGCTACAACTAGAGAAATCCCGCGCATAGCAACGAAGACCCAATGCAGCTAAAAAATTAATTAATTAATTTAAAAAAGAGAAAAGAAAAAAACAACCTACAAGAAAGCTAGGATCCAAAAGTTAAAAGTCTGGGGAAGGGAAACAATAGTAGAGGAGATAACGTGAAAGAAAACACTAGTGTGGGCAGGGGAGCAGTTAGGAGAGGCTTCTTGAAACAGGTAGGACTTTTAGGTGGCCCTGGAGGATAGCTGGAAATAGGAAGGTGAAGAAGAATGAACGTTGTCAGCAGGGGACAGTGGTAACTCTGGTGACCACTTCCTGGGTTCCCTACCTAGTTGAGCCCACAGTGTGCGTCTTCGGGATGAGAACACTCACAAGGTGTGCTGCCTCTGCGGTCAGTTGGTTCCAGGACAAGAAATAGGCGTGGGTAAATGGGGGAGTTACTGGGGCAGCAGGGAGGAATGACAGAAGATTCTCATTTCCAGAAGTCAAGAACAAGGCCCAGGCTCAACGTCAGGATAGAGCCCATGCTGCAACTCTCAGAATTTTGTAAACACACCACATCAGAGAACCATGTAAACATTTTGTGGGTGGCAACCGACTTGAGTGTTTGCTTAAGTCTGTCATTTTATTTTTTAATTTATTTTTTCTTCCAGTTTTATTGAGGTATAATTGACGTCCAGCCGTGTATGAGTTTAAGATGTACGGCCTAATGACGTGACTTACATATACTGTGAAATGGTAACGACAGTAAGTTCAGTTAACATCCATCATATCCTATAAATACAAAAAAGAAAAAGAAACAAGCTTTTTCCTTGTGAAATTTTAGGATCTACAGTCTTAGTAACTTTCAAATATACCATACAGCAGTGTTTGCTATACACTGTACATTGCATCCCCAGTACTTATTTATCTCATAACAGAAAGTTTGTACCTTTTTAAAAATACCTTATAAAGTAGTTACTGATGTGGGGTGGAAAGGGATGGGGGTTTGGAAACACGGGTAGAATTCAGTAGACCTGGATGCTATACCTTTTCCCTTAGCATGAGTCACTGATTATATGCATTTATTATATGAGTGTATTGAGCCTCCGTCACGTGTCTACCTTTTGGGTCATGAATATAAAATAACCAATATATGAATACTTTGAAATATATGGAGTTTGATGTAGGTGTTGAGTTTCATCTTCCAGCAGCACTGACATCATTCCTACTGCAAAGATGATAATAGGGCGTTTATCATAACGTGCTCTAATATGGTTTTAAAGGCTTCCCCCCTAACTTTAAAAGGCTTATGGGGGGCTTCCCTGGTGGCGCAGTGGTTAAGAACCCACCTGCCAATGCAGGGGACACGGGTTCGAGCCCTGGTCTGGGAAGGTCCCACATGCCACGGAGCAACTAAACCCGTGCGCCACAACTACTGAGCCTGTGCTCTAGAGCCCACGAGCCACAACTACTGAGCCCACGTGCCACAACTACTGAAGCCTGTGTGCCTAGAGCCTGTGCTCTGCAACAAGAGAAGCCACTGCAATGAGAAGCCCGCGCACCGCAACGAAGACCCAACGCAGCCTAAAATAAATAAATTTATTTTTAAAAAGGCTTATAAAATAGGTATCTATATATTTTTCATTTTGTTTGGCAACGACTTTTAAAGAGAACTAAATCATGTTCTGGCAGCCCGACTTTCCAAGTAAAAGCGGTACCTGGAGCCAAGGAAAACCTCACTTTAGACACAAGGCACTGTGAGTGTTGTAACTGCTCAGTTTTTAGGTTTTTAATGACCAGATTAATGAAAGTATAGATGGTAAATTCCCCCACCCTGTGTGTGCCCTGCTGGTTACCAGATTCAGGAGGGTATGTGAGTTACCAAATGAGTAGATTCCTTCACCTACAGCGTATCTTGCACTGTGTTTACCTGTCTAGCAGTGCTTTGTTACATTTTAACCCATATTCTACCAGCCAGCTTTCTTTATTTCTGTTGTTTTTGTTTGTTTGTTTTTTCCACCAGCCAGTTTTGTCAGATTTCACTTCTTGTAGTTTGTATTGTTAAAAACAGCCCATACGTTTTTCATGATCTAAACTTGTGTTGAGACTCATTCCTGCTGAGATTCACTGTCCTGTGGGGAATGAGACAGAAACGAGACTGTCTCTGTCTCTCAAGCTTCTGAACATTGGAGGAGAAGGATCATATTCCTTGACTTAGCACAGACGCTTCATTATCTAGACCAGTGGTTTTCAAATATTTCTTATAACGGAACATATTCTTTAAAAAGAAATCTTTCACCAAAGCCCGACGTAAGGCACATGCCTGTGGGCCCACCTGCTAGGCTGCTTCCCGGTCGTCCCTCGCAGCATGGGAAGGGCACGACTTGACCGCCATTAGTGTAAGGCCACCTTCCTTACTCTCCTCTTTGGCCGCTGGCCTCAACGAACTCTCCAACCCAGCCATTCTTAACCATGTCCACTTCTCCAGAGAGTCCTTCTGTTTTGCAGTCCTGTGCCTTTGCATATGCTGTTCTTCTACTGAGAGTGCTCCCCCACCCTCCTGAATCTTTATTTTAATGGCGTTTACTCATTCTTGATACGATCTTTTCCTAGAAGTCTTCCCTGATATCCTTGTCCGGGCATCCAGACCATTCACTTCATTCCTCTCTCGTACAAGTTACTACACTGTAACAGTTCATTTGTTTGTCCAACTCTCCCACATACCGGGTGTGGTTTTTTTGCTTTTTTGTTTTTTAATTTTTGGCCACATCCCATGCCATATGGGATCTTAGTTCCCCAACCAGGATCAAATCTGCACCCACTGCAGTGGAAGGCGGAGTCTTAACCACTGGGCCCCCGGGGAAGGCCCCCTGCAGGTGTGTTCTTTTTGAGGGCAGGAACACATTCTTATTTGATCTTCGGGCTCCTGTGTTAGCACGTGGTTGGTAAGGTAATGAATAACGTTGACTAGATGGATGGATGGATGGATGGATGGATGGGTGGGTGGGTGGGTGAACGGACAGCCAGGAGTATGGACAGGTAGAAGAAGGAATTTACCAACAGACCAAGTGAATGAAGTGTCCCAATACCTTGAACCAAGCAGGGGGAGTAGAAGGAACTGACAAGAGAATTCTCTTCATAATGCCAGCTGCTTTGGAATTTGTGTGTAGATTAAGAGTGGACCTGACACCACTTCCCAGAATACAGTCATCACCCGGTTAGCCCTAGGGAACAGTCCAGCATGAGTCATATGCCTTCTCTCCATATCTGGTGCCGTGTATTTATAGCTAATGATGGTGGTTTGTCACTTGTTAAACAGCACAATAAAAATGACTGCATGAAGGCCAAGCAAAATACTAATGGAAATGGTTTTAATAATTAATTTTTAAGAGGCATACAAATGACAGTTCAGCTGGGAAGCTATAGAAACATTTAAGCTGAAATTTCAGCTGAAGGATGCTGCTCTTTGGATTGTTCTGAGGTTAAATGGGGATAATTTGAAAGCTGACAGGAAGAAGGCCAGTGATACATCGTTTTGCCTGCTTTTTTTTTTTTTCTTTTACACAGCAAATCATATCCTTGAAAGGAAGAGTGGTCTACATGTGAGTTCTAGAGGATTATGAGAGTCAATGAAACATGGAATGGCATGAATTGGAAGCTGTGTTACCTAATGTATATTATTATTTTATTGTATAACACAGTTTTCAAAATCACTCAGATAATATTTAAGCTTCCTTCTTGTTTTAATCTAACTGCCACATTACTTCCCCCAGATAATTATCACAGAGCAGAAAGTTCTATGGAGGTTTTCTACTTGTTTCCCCCTTCCGTATGTAATTCCTTTGATGGGCCTCAATGAACACTCAGTCAAAGGTTAACACAATTAAATTTGTAAATGCAGCAATTCCCCTCTATAAAAGAGAGAATGGAACTTGAATTTATTGAGCATCTACAATGTCCAAAACACTGTTAGGTACTGAGGTGTCTCAGGAAGCCTTCACGATTACCCTAAAAGGCTATCCCCATTTTATAGATACAGAGACAGTCTCGGAGACATTAGGCAGTTTTGTCACTCACACAACATGTGGCACAGATAGGGGTTGGATCGGTTCCATCTGGCTTAAATCTCCATTTTTCCCCCCAATATTTTACTGTGTTCCAATGACCAGGCAGTCGGAAGCCTGGTTATCAAATGTAAATATGCTATGGGAAGCAAAAGAAGTGCCCTAAGATGTTCGTTTGTTCTCTCTCCCTCTTTCCTTTCCTTCCTTTGGGGAAGATGAGCAAACCTGCGTCCCTGGCTACCCCTCCCACCCCTCACCCCCCTCACTAATCTATTCAGTGTCTAGATTGATGGCATAAAATGATGATAATTTACATTAATTCAAGAGTTTACTAAGAATCTGCAACATCTCATTTCATCCTCATTTTTCAATGGAGAAAATTAAAATCCAAATAAATCTGTGACTTACTCAAAGTCACAAAGCTAATTAATAGCAGAGGACTTTTCATTAAATCCAGAATTCCTGATTCCAGATACTCTTTCTACTACATCCTCAAGTGAGAACATCGGTGATTTTTCTTTAAGGATGAAGAGGATTTCACTCTGCAGAGCTTCATTTGTTTTTTCTCTCAAGAAAAGCTTATCCTTCTAAGACATGAAATTTATTAGCCTCATCATATGCCTCACTCACAAGCCTCTCCATATGCTGCTGTAATTATCTGGATGTGTAGATACTATTCTCCATCAAAAAATGTCAAAACATTCCACAAATGGGCGTAGTGGAACACATGCAAATGGTTAAACCGTCATTACTCCAAAAGATATGAGGGTGGTCCTCAGCAGAGCAGAGAGAGGAGGTTTAGATTAGAATTCCAACCACCAAAAGAGAGTGTCCAGCCCACTTCTCTCCCTGAACTTCTTATGTAACTTTTTTGACTATAGAACTAGGTTCTAAATAGAATTCTAGAATTCACTGGAGGGGTTTAGCAGCAGATTAGACATAGTTTAAGAGAGTTGGTGAATGAGAAGATAGATTAGAAGGAATCATACAGAATGAGGATCGGAAGGACAAACGGATGGGAGGTGGAGAATAAACAGAAGAGAGTAAGTGTCTTAAGGAATACAGTGAGAAGACCTGCGGTGTGTTTAATTGGAGTCCCAGAGGAGAGGAGAGAATAGGGAGGAGTCTAATTTGTATGGCGTAATACCTGAGAATTTTCCAGAAACGGAGAGAATCATTAGTCCACAGATTCAAGCAGACCATACACATGTCAAGCAAGATAAATAAATGGAAATCCACAACATACTGAAACTGTAGAAAACTAAAGACAATGAGAAAAATCTTAAAAGCTGACCAGAAGAAAAAAGGGGGGTGGGGTGGGTGGGAGCACTTACCTTTAAAAAAGTGAGAAACTTCTCAGTAGCAATAGGAGAAGCCAAAAGACAGTGATGAAATGGGCTAAAAGAATGCCAAAGTTGGAATTCCCTGGTGGTCCAGTGGTTAGGACTCTGGGCTTTCACTGCTGGGGCCTGGGCTCAATCCCTCGTAGGGGAACTGAAATCCTGCAAGCCGTGCGGGGCAGCCAAAAACAAAAGGTAGAATTCTGTACTTCACAAAAATATTTATGAAGAAGAAATAAAGACATTTTCAGATGATAAAATCACAGTTTATCACCAATAAAGCTGCACAAAGGAAATTCTAGTGATAATCTTCAAGTTGATCGAAGTTTAGTGATGCAGGAATGATTGAAGACGCAAGTGGTAAACGTCTCGTGGAGTTAAAAATATTTAGAACTAAAATCCACTGCAATGCTAGTATACAAGTCACAAAGCAGGTAAATGAAGTTCAAGTGTACTGAAGTCCTCACATCAGCTGAGAAGAGAGTAAAGGTACCACTGCACACTAGGCTCTGATATGTCAGCAATGCATGTTTTGCTTTATGGGACCACTAAAAAGGTAAAAATGTACTACTTTCAACTAATAGTCCAAAATAGAATGATTGAAAAGACAAAAATCCAGGGGGTGGTGGGACATAGGCAAGACAGACAGGAAACACATTTAATAAGAGTGGATTTAAATCAAAATATATCTTTAAGATCAAATGTAAATGGAATAAATGCTCCAATTAAAAGATAAGAATTGTGAAACTAAATTTTTACAAGTCCAACATATGAATACCAACAGATTGAAAAATGGAATTAAGTTATCCCATGGTGGGTATTATCACATAAACTAGAATTTAAGGCCAAAAGCATTACTAAGAAGGTCACTTTATAATGATAAAAAGACCAAATTACCAGTGAAATATTCTAAGTCTAGATTCTACTTACAATATGACTTCAAAACACATGAAGCAAAAATTGATACGTCTGCATGGAGAAATATATAAATCCACAATCATAGTGAGAAATTTTAACACATAAACTCCCAGGGGCAACACTTACCTACTATTCACCACATCACCCTCAAGTGGCTGATTCTACACTAATCCTCAGATGGTCCCCAGAAAAATAAAGCTGAGCAGCAGTGATCAGCTCAATAAAACACCCTTGAATTGGATTGTCCTCCTTCCTTGTTTTACTCTTCCCAGACCCCATTCTTTTTCCTTGGAATCATATTCCAAAATAAACTCATGCATGCAAGTACTTCTCTGAACCTTGCTACTTTGGGAACCCAGGCTAAGACACTTGGTACCACAAGCAGCTCAACAAACAGACATTCCAGACGGAGTCTAGTATTGGACCAATTAGATAGTGATAAGTATCCCATTAATGTTGGTAAGTGGGGTGATCTTAACCCCCGGCATGCAGCAGTATCACAGTTACTGAGATTTTCACCAGCAGTGAATTGGAATGATGAAGATGGAAGATGAAGCATTGATTTATGTAGTCGCAACTCATTAAAAGAATATGATCAATGTTAATTATAAGGAATGTAGAACTGGCTGACTTTGGTTGCTGGTCTTTAGAGAGAGGTCTTGTTAAGGGAAAAGAAAATGTCAGACTTGGTTAGCCAACTATCAACCTCAAGGAGTGCTGTAAAACTGGGAATGCTTCCCCAGCAACGTGGAGATGTCCGCCTCCTTCCCACGGCTACAGGAAGATGGCTGAAATTCAGTCTTGGGGTTTAATTGTGAGTACAGCACGGTTACCAAGGCAAATTGTGAGTACAGCACGGTTACACAGCCTTAACAGTCTCTGATATCAGTGTCAGGGCCCAGAAAAGGAAACGGTAGACCTTGAGACATGGGATAGGGATATTTGAATGGACAAACCTGAGGACCTTGAACCCCAGAAGCAGTGCCCTCCCTCTTCCTAGAGGACAATGGGGTTTTCTGGGTGGGGGGTGTTGTTTGTTTGCTGTTTTTAAATTTTTTGGCCTTGCCAAGTGGCATGCAGGATCTTAGTTCCTCGATCAGGGATCGGACCCGTGCCCCCTGCAGTGGAAGTGCAGCGTCCTAACCGCTGGACGGCCAGGGAAGTCCCGACAGTGGTCTCTCTTGCCTGCAGACACTGCAGAGACGCCACCAGCAACAGGAGCCTCACAAGATGATGTTTGTCCTGAGATTTGTCTCTACCTCCCTTATTTCCTCCAGATCAGCAGTCAGGTCAAGCACAGCCCAAGCGGGGCGATCCACCTCCTTCTCTAGGAAGAAATACTGTATACACCCAAAGAATTGCAAGCTTTGATTAATACGCACTGATGTGAACCAGGAGACCTCATGAATCAAGAGACTTCATGTTGGCAGGGATCTTAACGAACTGCTGAGCAATAGGACCTCTTTGTAGTTTAGTTTCTTCATCTGTTACATCTGATTAATAGAGCCTGTCCAACCTACTTTATACGGTTATCAGAGTAAATGAAGAAATTAATATTTATAGTGGACTCCGCTAGCCACTGTATTAGGCACTTCACATAAATTATTTAATTAGGATAAGATTGGATAAGTGTAAACACTTTTAAAATTAATAATCTTGTTTAGAACACTTATAAATGTGTTATTTTAATAGCATGCCCTAAGAGAAACTCAGTTCTAAGACTTGTGAAACCGTGATGGGTAATAGTTAAAGGGAAAGAAGAAAAGGAAGCTACCATTTCAAAATCACACATATATTAGAATATGGCTTTGAGTAAGTTGTTATTTTGTTTGGGGGAAGGTGGACCACCCGAAGAGTGTTGTAAGGACAGTTCTATTCATTGATCTTGGGAAAAGCAGGGCAGGAACAATTTTAATGCAGAAGCTCTGGATAAGCAGTTCAGTGTCCAGTGGAGCAATGTAAGTTCCTGTGTGATACACTGTGGTGTCATGGCTAAAGGCACAGCCACCGAAACCAGACTGCCTGGGTTTGAATCTCAGCTCTGGGGCTTAACCCACTGGGGGATGTGCTTCAGTTCTTTCATCTGCAGAATGGTAGTGTCTATTGCATAGGATTATTGGAAGATTAGGTGCCTTAACTTACAAAATGAATGATGGCAACTACTATAGAAGCACGAGGAAGCCTGCTGGCTCTGGTGGAATCATGTATGTAGTACACAGTGCCTAGAATAGAGGCTACGCTTAAGATATATATAAATGGGATAAATGAAATGCCCAGGTATTGGGGGGTATACATGAAACACAGTTGGCTGTGCGTTGAAAATAGTTGAGGCTTCGTAGTAGGTCCACAGAGATTTGTTATACTATATTCTGTACTTTGGTGTACCCTTGAAATTTTCCTTACTAGAAATACTTTAAAAAAAAAATCAGCCTAGGAAATCCAGTCGTTTCATATCTATATGCCCTCACTTCAGTTCATCTTTGTACTTAACCATTTAGCAGAACTGATGTAATGATAAAAAAAAAGTAATTTTCATCTCATATTCATATTTCAGAGAGAATTTCATGCATAAAAGTGTTGAGCTGAGTCATGTTAGAAATAGTTCGTTCAACTTTCTGGTCTCAAGCTGTGGTTGACAGCTGGTTCTCCTCTCAAAGTCCTTTCTTTCCTTTTTCTTGGGCCTAGAGCACCCCAAGTCTCCCCTGCAGCCAGGTATGGCATGTAATCAATGGAATGGAAGCAGAAAGGGTGTGTGCACATCCCTATGGCTTGAACACGGGCAAGCCTGCAGGCCTTCTTCAACAAATAAGGCAACTCTCAGGAATGCCAGAACAGCAAGATGGAAGGAACCTATATCTCAGAATGACCTCACAGAGCAGTTATCCTGCCATCTGGGTTGGCCAGACTATTAGTGGAGAGAGAAATGTCCATTTTCTCAAAGCTACTGTATCTTTTTTATAACAACCTAGCCCTCACTCTAACCAATACACAAGATGAAGAGTTTGAGTCCCAGATAGGGGAAATTTCTTCTTGTTCAAGGTCACACAGTAAGGAAGCAGCAGAGTCAGAAATTTAACCAGTGCCTTCGCATATTCATTGCGTTGTACGCCTGCCTTCCCTTTGCTTAATTGATAAATACGTAGCCTAAGCCTAATCTCTGCCAGAGTAACCTCACTCAAGCTAGATGTTTCTATACTCGTTTCTTTGGTACAGGGCCCAAGTTACCACTTCCTTGGCCAAAGAGACCCAATACTGTCCTGAGGTTCAGTTTATGAGTTATTCTATGCTATGGTCTGAATATTTGTGCTCTCCTTCCCAAATTCTTATGTTGCAATCCTAACCCCCAAGGTGGTGGTGAACAGGAAGTGGGGCTTTGGGGAGGTGATTAGGTTACGAGAGCAGAGCCCTCAATGGGATTGGTGCCCTTATAAGAGAGACCAGGGAGCTTGCTTGTGCCTCCACCACGTGAAGACACAGAGAGAAGTCGGCAATCTGCCACCAGGAAGAGGGCCTTCACCAGAACCCAACTATGCCGGCCCTTTGATCTTGGATTTCGCAGCCTCCAGAACTGTGAGAAATAAATGTCTGTTACGGGCTTCCCTGGTGGCGCAGTGGTTGAGAGTCCACCTGCTGATGCAGGGGATACGGGTTCGTGCCCCGGTCCGGGAGGATCCCACATGCCACGGAACGGCTGGGCCCGTGAGCCATGGCCGCTGAGCCTGCGCGTCCGGAGTCTGTGCTCCGCAACGGGAGAGGCCACTAAAAAAAAATGTCTGTTACTTACAAGCAGTCTGTGGTATTTTGTTATGGCAGCCCGAAGGGACTAAGACGTTCCCATAGCCTTTGTATTTGCCTTTATTGTGGGCCTTTAATCAGAGTTCCATGTTTAAAATGTATGTTTTTCATGCTGGACTGTTAGCTTCTGAAGGTCAGGGACATATTTTATTGATCCTTGTTTCCCCTGTGTCTTGTACATAACAGGGGCTTTATAAAGGTTCTTTGAGGGCTAACTGAATGACTGAATGAGGGAGGGAATAGATATTTGACAATGAGAACAAAATGTGGCTAAATTTCAAGTTGCTCTCCAAGGAAAATTTAGGAAGTTAACTTTCACGTATGTAAACACACACCAACAGGCAGGGACAGGGTCAAGGCCTCCAGTGTGCAGATAGTATTACTTAACAAATACTATAAGGTTAAACAGTAGCTAAAATAGCTTAGCTGTGGTGTCGAATGATTAGTTTATGCAGCCTCGCAACACAAATCTGAAGAGCAGCTTGTTTATTTTTCATCCGTACTGTCAGCAACAGCACCTGTGTTTTGGGACAGAACTCTCACGTGAGCAGTTAATGACACTCACTTGGTAAAAGCACATGTTTCTAGAAACTCTGCTTTTCTTGATTTCACACTGTACCCAGATACTGGCAGCCAATAGTTTTTTTTTGTTTTGTTTTTAAACTAAAAATATAAGTGCCCTGGTGGTGATAAGGTAAGAATTGTATAGTCTAAATGGTATAACTCACTTCTAATTTTCATCATAGTACAAGGTCTGAGATAGACCTGGGTCTGAATCCAATTTCTCCTACTCAAAAGTTGTATGATTTGGGGCAAGTTTCATAACCTGTTTGAGCCTCATTTTCCTCATTTGGAAAGGAGAGATAATACCAGTCTCCAGTGAACTGGTAAATGTTTAACAAATGGCTCTCAGGGCAAAAAACAAAAAAAAAAACCCTGGTTTTAGTGTTTGCTAATTTTCATGGTGTAATTATTCCCACAATGGCCTGTTTCAAGCTGCCAATGTGATGTCCCTGAACACAGAGAGGGGAAGAGATGGACAGTTGAGTACAATATGCTAAAGTATTTCCACCATACAGTAGATGTCATCACCTCTAGGGCCTAGATGATAGTCAAACAGTGACTGATGAAGTGATGAATTTTAAGTAGTTATTACCTTTGGTTTTAATATATATTTAAACATAACATATATAATATTTATATAATTTGATTTTTAATAATGGCTGAATATAGACACCAGCTCATCAAATTCCTGAAAATTTAACAATTGTCCCTTGTGAGCTGCATACCAGTTTCCAGCACACAACTGCCCAGCTCCAGCTCTTGGATTTCGTAAACAACACTGCAACAAACAGATTTCTCTATGGTACCTACCCACATCACAGGATGTATGACTGGCATGTGACCCAGTACTCTGCCAGATTGTTCTCCAGAATGGCCATAGCAGCTTACCTTCCTTCCCATCAGCAGTGCCCAAGGGCTTCCATATCCCCCTCGCAAGGTGCATCACTGCAGGATGAGTAAAATGAGGATGGACACTGCAACTCCATGCAGTGTTCCAAGAAACAGCCAAGCATCTGTCCTGGAACATGGACCCATCTTACAAGCATAGTGCTTAGTGATAAAAAGTAAAAGCAGAAGGAGATCTATAACACAATACTATTCATTTCAGTACATACAAAACAACAGACTTTCTTTTCAAGAACAGACAAATAAAAAATGCACATCAGATATGTTTGAACTGTTGCCGGTGGAGGGCAGGGATTCCCTATGTCAGCAGTATTTATTGGGCATTATATGGGATTGTGTATCTACAAGCACCTGACGTGGTACTTGCCACTTGGTCTCTTCCCTCACCCTGGCCAGCAAAAGCTATGCTGATTTTATGAGCCACATCCTTGAATGAGCTGTGCAAGGTTGCACATTTAAAAAATGTTTCCAGAAAAATACATGGATCCTGTGTTTACTGTATTTCCACAGTTAAGCAATATTTTCAATATAGGAGGGACACCTAGCAATCATCAAAGCGTAACAACATCATGGCCCATGTATCTCTTATGTGGCCGCCATTCATTTTAACACTTTCCGAGCAACAAACAATTTCAACTCTGTCTTATGTATATTATCCCACTTAATCTTCCCAGAAAAGATTTGAAGCTCAGAGAAGCCACATTTTGCCGAAGATGAAAGAACTAGCAAGAACAAGGGCCACAGCTGTCTAGCTAATACAGGAGTGACCAGGTCCCCTGCCAGGGAGAAGAAGAAAGGCCCATGTGGACTTTGCTGGTAAGTGTGGGACCACTGGGCTGCACCCTACATATCGATTACACTCTCCGTTCCAAGGCAGGAAGCAAATATAACAACCATGATTAACTTACAAGTGTGAATTATTTGATATTGAAGTAAAGGTAAAGCTGGTAAGGACCTTGGAGGTTAAAAAAAAACACCACCACACAACAACAACCTTGCCTTTATTCACATGATTGGAATAACAAGGCTTAGAAAATTCACCTTTTCTAATTTGCCCAAGGTCATCCAGAAAATTGTCCACATAGCCAGGAGAGGAAGCCCGATTTCCCAACTCTTAGACTAAGTGTGGTTTAATAGAGTCGGATAGACGGGAAATCCTAGAAATCTACAGGGTGATTGATTAGCTAGCTATAAGCCTAGACAAGCTGCTGGGTGTTCCCAAGCCACTGTTTCCTCAGTCATAAAAGCGGTGACACCTCATATACTCACATGACTCATACAGCTGTTGGCAAAGGTCATTCATCCATCCATTTATGTATTCTTTCAACAAGAGGCACCTTCTCTGTGCCATGCACTGTTGTAGGCACAGGATGCACTAGTGAGTATATCGAAATCCCTGCCCTTGTGGAGCTTACATTCTAGTAAACGTATATTCAGGTAGCTAAACAAATAAACATATTAATTAATCAATGAATCAATCAATCAATGAGCACTGTAAAAAAATACTAAGAGTAAGGAGAGTGATGGAGAAGGTTAAGGAGGTCAGATATAAGATATGAACAGAGACCTAAGTGAAATGAAGGAGCAAGCTGTTCCAAAGTCTGGAGGTAGAACATTCTAAGGAGACCAGCAAGAAAAAGGATCCAAGAGAGTAATAAACTTGGCTTGTTCCCAGCCTCCCATGCAACTGAGGATGACCAGGCAACCTGATCCTGACCAATGAGACCTGAGAACACATTTGCTGAAGAATATCGAGAAAAGCTGCCTCCAAATTAAAGAAGGGCCCTCTTTCCCACTCAATCTCTTTTCTTCCTGTCTTGAACACAGTTATGTGAAGACACAATGGCCAGAGCCGTGAAAAGCCATTTTGCAAATATGAGGCAACAGGCAACTTCTCTGCTCTCCTCCAAACAGAACCAAAGATTGGAGCCAGGAGTGTGAGATGCTTAAAGCTCTCTCCTAAACTGAGCACAGAGAGGTCAAGTAACTTGCCCAACATCACACAGCTAGTATGATGTAGAGCCAGGCCTTGAACCCAAGTATTTTATCCCCAAATGGCTGCTTTTATTTTTTCCACTGCATCCTTTTCCTTGCCTACAGCCCTCCTCTCAGCCCTTTTCTCTTCCTACACTCTTCCTAGGGAGTCGTACCCAGGACCAAGCTGTCAACCATCACTTCTAGGAGAGAATTCAAAATCTACATTTTTAGTCCCGGGCTCTCTAATAAGAGCCAATCCCTCACCCTCAAATTTCTGCTAGATGGTCCCATCAGCTGTCTTATTTCAAGTTCCTTGTGCCTACAACTGAGCACATTTCCCCCTCCAGTGCCCTCCAACTACGTGTCCTTTCCTTGACTTAGTTCATTTTAGGTAATGAAAGCTCAGTCCTCCCAGTCACCATGAGGTGTTGAGGACAGAGCATGGGTTTTGAAATCCAACAGGCTTGGGTTGGAATTGACCAGCCTTCAGTTGCATAATCCTTGGGAGGGCTAAAGAAATAGATCTGGCATGAGCTTCCAGGAGCAATAACCAAAGCCACACTGCCAACCTGAGCTGCCAAGGGAGCTGGCAGCTCCAGAGCCTCAGTTGCCACTGTCCTGGTCAAGGGGGAAACCAGCATAATCAGGAAGCAGCCACTGCAGCTCCAGCCCCACAACCTGTCTGCTGCAATTCACTCTGCAGAATAGAACCCCTTCTCCTTATCTCGTCTTGAACCTGTATCCTCTTTCCATCCAATCAGTGGTACTCTGCAGCAGCCAATTCCACTGTCTTTCTAGTTACCATTTTCCTCATGCCTCTCTAGTGCCAGAAATATTATACCAGGAGTATGCCCCCTGTCACCGGTATCCCATCCCAATTCACGGCCAATGTCAGTTTTCCCAACTTCTCCCTCCACCCGTTCCTGCCGTCGTTTCTTCCTTCCTTACAAACTTTCAACATGCAACTCCCCATCTCAGAGTCTGTCTGCAGGGATCTCAGTCTGAGGCAGTTGGTACTGGAAGTGGTCCTGGGAAGCTGACTCTGAAATGGGATTTCACTTAGCCATAAAAAAAAGAATGAAATAATGCCATTTGCAGAAACATAGATGGACCTAGAGATTATCATACTAAATGAAGTAAACCAGACAGAGAAAGACAAATATCATAGGATATCACCTATATGTGGAATCAAAAAAATGATACGAAGGAACTTACTTACAGAACAGAAACAGACTCACAGACATAGAAAACAAACTTATGGTTACCAAAGGGGAAAGGGGGGTGGGGTGGAGGGGAGGGATAAACTAGGAGTTTGGGATTAGCAGATACAAACTACTATATGTGAAATGAACAACAAGGACCTATTGTATAGCAGAGGGAACTATATTCAATATCTTGTAATAAACTATAATGGAAAAGAATCTGAAAAAATACATACATAACTGAATCACTTTGCTGTACACCAGAAACTAACACAACATTTTAAATCAACTGGACATCAATTAAAACTAAAATAAAATGGGATTTTAGAGATGGACCATTTGCTGTCCAGCTAGCAGTGAGGACCCCTTCACTGGTGGTAGGGGGAGGATGACAGCCCTTGACATGTTGTGGTGGAGTTGTAGTCTGAGGGAGTGCATAATTGAAATAGCGAGAAAGCGGTGGTTCTGGAGTTTGAAACTCGGTCCCTGTGACTCTGAAGCCTGTGTTTCTTTTTTTTTCTTTCTTTCTTTTTTTATGACAAATTGTATTCCAAAGTGGCTCTAGTAGTACCAGAGACATTGATGTAGAGTGTAAATATTGTTTCAGGTAAAGTGAAAATGGATAAAAATGATATTTCTAGTTAATATATTTTTAGATAATGTGATTTTAAATTGAGTTAAAATGTAATAAATATTAATGAACTTATTTACAAAACAGAAACAGACTCACAGACATAGAAAACAAACCTACGGTTACCAAAGGGGAAAGGAGAGGGGAATAAATTAGATAAACAACAAGGTCCTACTGTGTAGCACAGGGCACTACGTACTCAGTATCGTAATAAACTATAATGGAAAAGAAAAAATGTAATAAATATTAAAAATAGATGTCTTACTATTTTATCTATTTTGAAAGGTTTATATATTCAGAATTACAGGGGAGTTTTTTCATTTTGTTTTTTAAGGAGAACCACTTTATTTTGAGTAGTAAACAAAACTCCATTTATAACATAATAAAAAAATCTTCCATCAATTTCTTCACAGTTAGTCCAAAGAATAAAACCTCTGACTTAGAGTTTACATTTAACCTTAAATATTCTGAAATCCATCCATGTCAACTTCGGAATTTTAGTCTTGCCTGATACTATGAAATAGGGCAAACCTTGATCAATGGGCAAATTCCTAATTTTTGCCGTTCAGCCACTTTTCTGGATCTTGCTCTCTGATTCCGTACATTCCAGTGTGTTCAATGGATTTGTAATGAACTTCCAAGATGAAGGGGAATTTCTTGCTCATTGTTTGCCTGAAACCTTGGCTTGTGTTCATCTTTTTAAATAAAAAGTATGCTCCCAAAATGCCCACAAGTTCAGCTAATAAAACTCCTTTAAAGATCTTCTTTTTTTTTACTTCTATGAAGTATTTTTCAACGTATTTATTGGAGTATAATTGCTCTACAATGGTGCATTAGCTTCTGCTGTATAACAAAGTGAATCAGCTATATGTATACACATATCCCCATATCCCCTCCCTCTTGTGTCTCTCTCCCACCCTCCCTATCCCATCCCTCTAGGTGGTCACAAAGCACTGAGCTGATCTCCCTGTGCTATGCGGCTGCTTCCCACCAGGCATCCATTCTACATTTGATAGTGTATATATGTCCATGCCACACTCTCACCTCGTCCCAGCCCACCCCTCACCCTCCCCGTGTCCTCAAGTCCACTGTCTATGTCTTCGTCTTTATTCCTGTCCTGCCCCTAGGTTCTTCAGAACCTTTTTTTTTTTTTAGATTCCATATATATGTGTTAGCATACGGTATTTGTTTTTCTCTTTCTGACTTACTTCACTCTGTATGACAGACTCTAGGTCCGTCCACCTCACTACAAATCAATTTTGTTAGCTTTATGGCTGAGTAATATTCCATTGTATACATGTGCCACATCTTCTTTATCCATTCATCTGTGGATGGACACTTAGGTTGCTTCCATGTCCTGGCTACTGTAAATAGTGTCTTGGTGCTCAGGCCGGGTGTCAGTCCTGAGCCTATGAGGTGGGAGAGCCGAGTTCAGGACACTGGTCCAGCAGAGACCTCCTGGCCCCACGTAATATCAATCGGCGAAAGCTCTCCCAGAGATCTCCATCTTAAAGCTAAGACCCAGCTCCACTCAACGACCAGCAAGCTCCACTGCTGGACATCCTATGCCAAACAACTAGCAAGACAGGAACACAACCCCACCCATCAGCAGAGAGGCTGTGTTTCTATTTCAGTGTTAAACATCAGCTGTGTGACCTTGGCTGAATCCCCTAACCCCTTTTCTAGCTCTGAAATTCTACAGCTCTACCCCGAGGGAACGTATTACCCGATGAGCTATAATGGCACAATCCAGTAATGTCTTAACTAGTGCCATGTATCTGGTTCTCTTTCTTTCCAGTATTTGTTTCCAGGGAGGATAAGCACAGTTCTGCTCAGCCATCATCATACTGTTTAGGTTCCCTATTTCTCATCCTGCTCATGGGAGATAATGGATGATTTGTCCTGAAGCATGTAGTTCATTTAACAGCTCAAATCCTCTTCCTCCTTTACCCTGCTTCCCCCAGTTACCACGTTCTGTGCTTCATTGTAAAACACATCCTTCTTTCCACTATATTGACCCCAAGTATTTCATCAATTCACTTGTGTCACTGAAAGCCAAGTGTTTATTCAGGCTGGCTACAAACAAAGGCTACTCTGTGAGGTTGTGACTGCAGTCAAGCTGACCAGATTACCTTTCACAAGATGGGTTGCTTTTTATTTGTAAAATGGCAGTATCTTTTGTAGACATGATACATCGGTGGCACATAATTGCACCAACCTAACAAATAGTCTGTGGTCATCTTGATCTGTATTTACTCCTAGTTTTATCCATCTTTTGTCACTGTATTTACAGAGTTGTACTATTGTGTAGTTACAATTTTATATTTTGTTAATTTGACCTACTTCAAAGGTTTTTCCATTCTGTTAACCTGGACTTCAGTGTTTTAATCATCACTTTATATTAGCAAGAATTTATTGGTTCACTCAACAAACATTTACTTAATAACTACTTAAGTATTCCTTTGTGGATTTCTCCCAGTTTTTATTATTGTTAAATAATGTGATAAATGTCTTTGTGTACATACCTCTCTTGATCTTCTTGTTTATTTTCTTAGGATAAATTCCCCAAAGTGGGATCATTAGGATGAACATTTTTGTAGCTCTTAAAGCTAACAGCCAACCACGTGTGACTATATCATTGACTCTATTTTTTCTGCTCCCAGTCATTCAGGAGATAAAATCCCTACTTTTTTTGTAAATTCAGGACCCCCCACCCCACCCCTAAACTGGCTTTTGCCTGTCTCTCTCCCTCATTTCTCAACACTCCTCAATTTTGCATTTCCCTCGCTTCCACCCATACAAAATGTACATAGATTTTTATGTGCAGGATACCTTGTTTTGAACATATTCCTGCTACCATAGGTGCTGTACTGGAGCAGAATGCTGGACAAATGGCCAAATAGTCATTATAAAACTTTATCCTCTTTGCTCAGAGCTATAGACTCAATTGTGTCTCCCAAAATTCATAGGCTGAAAGCTTAACCCCCAGTGTGATTGTATTTGGAGATGGGGCCCTTGAGAGGTTATTACTTAAAAAAATTTTTTTTTATTGGAGTGTAATTGCTTTACAATGTGGTGTTAGTTTCTGCTGTACAGTGAAGTGAATCAGCTGTATGTATACATATATCCCCTCCCTCTTGCATCTCCCTCCCCCACCCATTCCCACCCAGCTAGGTCATCATAGAGCACTGAGCTGAGCTCCCTGTGCTATACAGCAAGTTCCCACTAACTATCTATTTTACACATAGTAATGTATTTATGTCAAACCTAATCTCCCAATTCATCCCACCCTCCCCTTCCCCCTCTGTGTCCACATGTCCATTCTCTATGTCTGCGTTTCTATTCCTGCCCTGCGAATAGGTTCATCTGTACCATTTTTCTAGATTCCACATATATGCGTTAATATACGATACTTGTTTTTCTCTTTCTGACTTAGTTCACTCTGTATGAGCTCCTGGAGCTCAATATCAAAAAAGCAAACAACCCCATTAAAAAATGGGCAGGGGCTTCCCTGGTGGCGCAGTGGTTGAGAGTCCGCCTGCTGATGCAGGGAACACGGGTTCGTGCCCCGGTCCAGGAGGATCCCACGTGCCGTGGAGCGGCTAGGCCCGTGAGCCATGGCCGCTGAGCCTGTGCGTCCGGAGCCTGTGCTCCGCAACGGGAGAGGCCACAACAGTGAGAGGCCCGCGTACCGCAAAAAAAAAAAAAAAGGGCAGAAGACCTAAATAGACATTCCACCAAAGAAGACATACAGATGGCCAAGAGGCACATGAAAATATGCTCAACATCAGTAATTATTAGAGAAATGCAAATGAAAACTACAATGAGGTATCACCTCACAGCGGTTAGAATGGGCACCATCAGAAAATCTACAAACAATAAATGCTGGAGAGGGTGTGGAGAAAAGGGAACCCTCTTGCACTGTTGGTGGGAATGTAAATTGATACAGCCTCTGTGAAGAACAGTATAGAAAAGCCTTAAAAAACTAAAAATAGAACTACCATATGATGGGGCCTTTGGGAGGTGATTACTTTTAGATGAGGTCCTGAGGATGGGGTCCTCATAATAGGATAGTGTCCTTATAAGGAGAGAACAAAGATCTCTCCCTGTCTCTCTCTCTCTCTCTGTCATGTGAGGACACAGCAAGAACACAGTCATCGGTAGAATATAGTGGGCACTCCTGGGGTGCAGGAGAGTCTGTTTCTTGGCCCAGGGGTGACTGCATGGGTGTTCACTTTACAATAATTTATTCAACTCTATATGTACATTTTATGCTTTGTGTACATAATGTATTTTAAACTTCAAAATGCTTTAAAAAAACTACCTCAAATCCCAGGTATTTTTAAGATGCAGTGAAATATGATATTATAGTAAAATGGACAGATTTAACTATCCAAACACACCAGGCATATTCATTATCAGAAATAAGCTTTGATCATTGTCATCCACCTTTCATTAATTCTGGACTTCCAGACTGAAGCCCAAGCGGCTTTCAACCAGCACCAGAGACCAGAGATGCTTCAGACTAATTTACATTTCCTTTGGTTTACTCAGAGCTTAGTATAATGATGATGCCTCATTATGATAAAAAAGGAATTAAAAACACAAAATTCCAGGACCCCAGAAAGAGTGCGGAAAAGATTATCTCAAAATGAGAAGTAAGACGAGCGGCCTAGATTCCATCCCTGCTGACCTGGAGGCTGTGATTTACCTGATTTGGTTCTTCACAGTTGTAAGTTCCATAACTGTATTTCACAAGCTTGGTTTATTTAGCTATCTTTTGGAGGTATGTGTGTTATAAATAATAGTAGTTGAAACCTTGTTAGGACTTTGCCGATTTGGTGTTTTGGAGAAGTGTTGAATTTTTTTAGAAAATCTATTAGGAAAAATATTCATATAAGCCAATTATTTACATGAATGAAATTTCAGAAAGAATGCTTAAACAAGGTTTCCAAACAGTCTAATGATCTTTAGAAAAGTGAAGAAGGTATAGTCCAGGAACAAGTTATAATAGCATCAGTCCTCTAAAAGCAGTAGGCTATGAATGTTAGCAGATGGTTTGTGATCGTTAGTAATGATTAAAAATCAGCATGGTTTTTCTAGGGAAATTTTTTCTCATTAGTCTTATTTCCATTTTTAAGAGAGTTACTAGGTTCATGGATAAAGAGAATGTCACAGACACACCACATCTCAGTGTTCACAAGGCATGGGTGCTGGTTCAATTAAGCAGTTAATGTTTTTTTAAAAGCTGTCAGGTTACTAAAATTGTCATGCCAACCTCAAAGAACTCAATGCTTCAGCCTGCCCATATAACACTTGATAAATATCTGGATTAAGAGGAAGAAAACCTACTTATCAACTGTACATGTGACCCAGAACTGGAAGAAGAGTTTATACCTTGCACTGCAGACTCACACGTAGAAGGATTTAAACATGTTCCAAAAGAGGACTGTAGCTACTGAAAAGCAGTAGGTTAGAAAAAGTTCAGCAACACAAGGTCAGGATTGAGACAATCTGACTTGACATCAGTGTAGCTGGAAAAGACCCAAAGTTTTAGCCAAGTGCAGTCTATATTTGAGCCAACAATGTGATGTGGCCACATGCAAAGCCAACGTGATTTTAGGCTGTATTAATACAAGCATAGTGTCCACATCAAGTGGGTGATGTTCTCAGTGTTCTAGACTCGTTAGAGCAGAAATACTCTTCAATTTGGAGTGTCTCATGTTGAGAGGGAAATGATAAACCAAGAAATGAGCAGAGGACAAGTGGAATTATGGATGATCTGGAAATCAAGCCATGTGAGAAGACCTGAGAATATTTCACCTTAGAGGGAACCTGGGAGCCGTCTTTAAATATTTGGATGGCTATCAGAAGGAGGAAGTTCTTTTCATTGGTTGGTTGCTTTTCCAACGTGCTGCAAAGGGTAGAATTCAGAGAAATTTCATAGAATGGTAGATTTCAAATTAAGAAAGAATTTCTACAGTTTGGGCCAATGCAACATGGAAGGGGCATCCCTGTGAAGTATTGGACACAAGGGATCCAGAAGAGCACATGCACAGGGACTGAGGTAAGAACGAGGGATAATACCTCACGAATGGTAACTGGCAAGGGCTTTGGAACCATACAGACCTGCCATCAATCCTATCTTTCTATACTTAATAGCTCTGTGACTGTGAGCAAGTTACTTAACCTCTCTGAGCTTTGGTTTCCTTATTTATAAAATGGGAATAGTAACATACTCATCTCACAGGACTTTTTTTTTAATTGAAATGTAGTTGATTTACAATGTGTTAATTTCTGTTGCACAGCAAAGTGATTTATATATATATATAATATATACATATATTATTTTTTAAATATTCTTTTCCATTATGTTTCATCACCGAATATTGAATATAGGTCCCTGTCCTATACAGTAGGACCTTGTTGTATATCCATTTTCTATATAATTCACAGAACTTTTTTGATGATTAAATAAGACAGTGCTCTTATTGATAACCCTTGTGGAAATTACTTCAGTGGAATTACTTCAGATCCTCAAACCTGCAAGGCAGAAAGATTTTTATCCCCTGATAAAGTCTCCTTTGCCTAGAAATCACGTTTGCCTATGGTGAATTTTTCTATAACAATTGGGAGTACTTGGCACTTTTACTATCCAAATTAGGCAAAAAAGTTGTGATTTCATGTTATCATCAGCCCCCATTTTTGCCATTTCTGTCCTGGAGACAGTAATAGGTTCAAAGCCATCTTTCACACTTACCTCGACCCTCTCCTTGCTGGACTATTTGCTCAGCTGTAGACTCAGGGCAGAATCCTTCTGCATCCATCTCCTTAGCCAGGCAAGCTTGGCAGATTGCACAACCCCTCGCAGCACAGTACAAGAGCAATGCAGCTGACACCCGGACATGACTTGGTATTGCATGTCATGGAGGAATTAAAATAGGGAGATGTGCTAGGCAGAATCCCAAAGTGGCTCAAGACTCTTGACCCCTGGTGTATATCCTTGCAGAGTCCCCTTCCCTGGAGTGTGAATAGGATGGGTTTCATTTTGGTTATTAGGTAAAATGAGGAAGAGGTTTGGTAGATACAGTGAAGGTCCCAAACCAGCTGTCTTTGAGTTACTCCAAAGGAAGTTTATCCTGAGTGAGTCTGACCAAATCAGGTGAGCCCTTTAAAGGGACCTGGCACTTCATAAGGAAGAGATTTAAAGTACAAAAGATTCTCCTGCTGGCTTTGAAGAATTAGTCTGCCACATGAGCCGGCCTAGAGAGGGAGCAACATGACAAGGAACTGTAGGCTTCTAGGAACTGAGAGTGGGCCCCAGCCAACAGCCAGCAAGAAAATGGGGGTCTCAACCACACAATCACAAGGGGATGGCTCCTGTCAACAACCAGTGAGCTTAGCATAAGACCCCGAACCTCAGATGGGAACCCAGCCCAGACGACACCTTGATTCTAGTCTGGTGAGACCCTGACCAGAGAACCCAGTTAACCCGTGTCCAGACTTCTGACCCACAGAAAGTGTGAGATAATAGATGTGTACAGCTTTAAGTCTCTAAATGTGCGGTAATATGTTTTGCAATAACCACATGCAATGCAAAGTGTGTGCAGGAGTGAGAAACCCATTTGGCCATCCCTGTCATTTTCTCTTGAGAGCCTGCATTTTCTGTGGCATTGCAGTAAAAAAATCAATGTCCTCATGCATGAGGGAAGGGATGTGGGAACAGATGTATATGTATGACTGATTCACTTTGTTATAAAGCAGAAACTAATTAAAAAAATAAATAAATAAACTTTAAAAAAAAAAAAATGTCCTTCTTTGCTCAGAAGGGAAGGGAAGTGTAAATTTTGGCAGGGCCTCGTGGAGATATAGCTCCCCAGGTGCTTGGTGAGTAGAAAGAAGTAGATAAGTGGGTTCTATTATCTTCACTATCCTGCAGAGGCCAAGGAGGAGAAGCAGGCTCTGAGGTACCTCCCTACCAGTCTAGATCTGGAAGCTACTGGGTCCAGAGCTAAGAGAGGTCCAGACTGAATATGGCTTTAGGAGGCATCTGCATATGGATGGTAATGAATCTGCAGTGGATGTCTCCATTGCCAGAAAGGTTGTGAATGGTGAGAACAGAAGATGTGGGAAAGAATCCTGGAAAACACCTACACTTACATTTAAGAAACAGCCAGAAAAGAGCAGACTGACAAAGCCAACTGAAGTGGAGCCGTGCAGGGGCAGGAAGGAAATGGGGAGGGTGTGATGTCACGAGAGCCAAGGAAGAGAGGAGAGAAAAAGGGAGGATCAGAAGAACTAAACATGGCGGAGAGGCAGGTACAGTGCAGACCTGAGAAGGGCTTATTCAACTTAAGGTTGACGAGGTTGTCAGAGATCTTGGCCAGGGCAGTTTCAGAGGAGTATTGGGGCAGGAGCCAGAGCGAGGTGATGTGACGGGTAAATACAGTACGGAGTAAGGATGGAGCATCATTCTTTCAAGAACTTTGTCTGGGGCTTCCCTGGTGGTGCAGTGGATAAGAATCTGCCCACCAATGCAGGGGACACGGGTTCGAGCCCTGGTTCGGGAAGATCCCACATGCCATGGAGCAACTAAGCCCGTGTGCCACAACTACTGAGCCCACGTGCCACAAGTACTGAAGCCCACGTGCCTAGAGCCAGTGCTCCACAACAAGAGAAGCCACCACAATGAGAAGCCCACGCACCGCAACGAAGAGTAGCCCCCGCTCGCCACAACTAGAGAAAGCCCACGTGCAGCAATGAAGACCCAATGCAGCCAAAAATAAATAAAATTAAATATTAAAAAAAAAACTTTGTGCAGGGTGGGGAGAGACAGGAGGAGGAGTACAGTGAGGGACTGTGGAGGGAGCAAGAATTGGTTTGAATTCTGACAGGAAGGAGTCAATATAGATGGAGAAGACTTCCACCAAGAAGGACTTTTGTTCCCTAAGCCCAGGTCTTTTACAATATCTGCAAGCCTTTTGAGACGATGGGGGAGAATTTGGGATTGGTAAAGGGATAGGTGGACTTTAAATTGTTTCTAGAGCCACATTTCTGTTCTTGTGAAGACTTGATTTGTAAGACAGTACAGCTGTTTTTATTCCTCAACAAAAAAACTGGGCTGCAACTTGAATGAAATAAGGTGCTTACCCACTCATCCAACTGCACATGTGAAATTTGCTTCTTTGTATCAGAGAGAAGGTCTTCAACTAAGATGGAAATCAAAAGAAAAAAAATAGAAACATAACATATTTTTCTCTTATGTATTTATAAACTTTCCAGAGCACCTACTGTGTGTAAGGCCCCGGCTGCGTTGGATACTGTGGTTGGGGAGGGGTGGAGAAAGGTTGCAATTCGAGGTTAATAGTTTTCCACCCTATTCTTAGACACATCTTCAAAGCCATGCTAACAGGTTGGCTCTGGTAGATAAGGTGCCATCAACCCTTGCCTCTGATGTTATTTGGTACTCAGTCTTCTAGACATTGTTCCACTAATTGGCTTCCCAGAGCTGCTTGCCTGGCTCTGCCAAGGGGTGATTAGCAGGCTGTGCTGATGTGGCTCCCAGTCCTCCCGAGGGATAGCACGTGAGCTGGAGCCCTTGGAAAGCTGGGGGCCGGAGAGGGTCCTTCCTAAGGCCAGAGCATCCCATGGTTCCGGAAGCCTGAGGCTAAATTCCATGCAAGGGGCCCTTGTGCTTTATTTTTTCTCTGCGTTGACCTATCCTGGGAAGGACTTGGGACAAAGTACCGTTGTTTAGCTTGTGGACACAAGAAACAAACAAAAAGACAGGGCTAAGAAGGGAACGGGGCATTCTAAGCTTGGGCTTCTCAAACTATCTGTATAAAGGTTTGTTTTGTTTAATTTCTTCGTGTAGACTCACTTCCTGTCATTGGACCCGTAACACATTGTTCATGGACATGCCTTGGTTCAACGGCCTGGCTTTGGTCAATTCCTTCTTTTAACAGTGATGCTAATTTGGATGCCTTACCCGTGCCGGGGAGCTAGGGGTGGTCGACCGTGTTTACCTTCAGAGCCCAGCGAGCTCAGGTCAGAGCCTTCATTGCAGAGACTCTGTCTCACCCCCCCTTCCAGTGGGTTTCCAGGGAAACAGGCCCCCAGACAAGGATTTGAGTGCTGGGAGATTACAGGGAAATGACCCCAGAAAGAATTGTTAAAAGATTGGGAAAATGAAATGACGCAGGGAAGGAGTCACTGAGAGGCGGCATGATAAGCAAGTCATCATGGGGGCAACTGGCCTTGGTCCTGCTCGGGGAAGTTCTGAGAAATCGGGGGACACTCACCTCGAAGTCAGTCCACTCAGGGTGCAGGGTTTGGTGTTAATGCAAAGCTGCCATGCACAGGTTGAGAGCTGCTGGTGGTAACCCTTCCTCACTTCCTGCCTGCAGGCTCTAGTGCGCAGAGAGCTTCCAGGCAAGAACAGGCAGGGAGCTCGGGCTGGAACAGCTGGACAAGGACGGAGTCAGCAGCCTGTGCTACGCGTGCAGCCTCCAGGTGCAGTGCCATCATGCCTGCGTTTTCCTTTTGCTCCGTGCCTGTCGCATTGTTTGAATGATCTATTTCCTTGTTTCTTTCCTAAAGTCTAGGACCTAGACTGTGAGCTCCTCTAAGGCAGAGGCTGTTCCCTCGATCTCTGAACCTCATCGTAGGATGTGGTCTTTAGTACCCAGAAGATGAGGAATGCATGACTCTGACCCTCACAACAGCCCAGGGTGGGATTGCTCTTATCCTCATTTTATAGATGAAGAAACCGAGGCTCTGACGGTGCTGTGACCTGCACAAGGTTATGTAGCTGACCAGTGGCAGACTCAGACCTCCCAATTCCAAATCCTGGTTCTTCTTTGTCTGATTACAGCTACCAAGAATTTTCATCTCCGTTCCTTACCCCCATGCTACCCTACAATGCACACACCTACACACACTTTTGACTCCCAATCTGTACATACTTGATACCTTTTTTGGAAGCAGGCATGGCTTTCTTGACAGAAGAGAAGCCATTTTTCGCCTAAGCCATTTTGTGATCTAAGCCTGGCCACAGTGCTTGCCCTGGAACAGCTCTCAGTAATTCATGATCTTAAGGGAACAAAAGAATGCAGGAACAAACTGTTACCAGGCAGGAGAAGTAACAACAGCAAAGATAATGTATCAGTTGTGAAGACTCCCAATCGGTTTCGATGGTGTGGTAGAGATTAGCCTGAAGCGCCCAACCCCAGATCAACTGGAACCTAGGAGATGATGATGTTGACCTTTTCTGACCCTCCTGACTTCAGTCAACTAAAGCTCTGACTCTGTTGACAGCCCAAGCTCCTTCATGAACATGCATGTACGTGAACATGCATGAACATGCATGAAGCTTAAAACTTCCCCAATGCAGCTGTTAGGAGAGACAGTGCTTTGGGAAAGTTCCCCGATATTGTCCTCACTGGCTGCAAGTAATAAATCCTTCCTTCTCCAGTATACTCTTTGGCTTGGTAGTGTCTTTTGGCTCGACACCCACCAAGAGGTGAACCCAGTTTTCGGGTAACAAGAATATTCTTTTTTTTTTTTGCCGTACGCAGGCCTCTCACTGCTGTGGCCTCTCCCATTGTGGAGCACAGGCTCCAGACGCGCAGGCTCAGCGGCCATGGCTCACGGGCCCAGCTGCTCCGCGGCATGTGGGATCTTCCCGGACCGGGGCACGAACCCGCGTCCCCTGCACCGGCAGGCGGACTCTCAACCACTGCGCCACCAGGGAAGCCCAAGAATATTCTTGATAGATATTTACAGGTTGCAAACCCGGCCGGGGTCTATGGAGTTGTCCTTCTTGAAGCCGTTCAGGATGGCCCCCAATGGACTTCACAATATAAAAGCAAGGGAAGGAGAGTGGCTTCAGCTCTATCTCCCTCAAGCTCACCGTGAACTGTCTCCTGGAGTCATACCCACCCTGTATCTCCTGAAAGTGTTTTTGATTTCGGTGACTCTTAGCAGGCTCAGCTGTGCCTGTTGACTTTTTTCCTGGAAGGACTTCTTTGTTTTGTTTTGGTGTTTTTTGAATTTTATTTTGTTTATTTCTTTATACAGCAGGTTCTCATTAGTTATCTATTTTATACATATCAGTGTATACATGTCAATCCCAATCTCCCAATTCATCCCACCACCACCCCCCTGCTGCCACTTTCCCCTCTTGGTGTCCATACGTTTGTTGTCTACATCTGTGTCTCTATTTCTGCCCTGCAAACTGGTTCATCTGTACCATTTTTCTAGGTTCGACATATATGCGTTAATATACGATATTTGGTTTTCTCTTTCTGACCCTGGAAGGACTTCTGACTCTTGCTTCTGAGTACAGGCCCTGTGCCTGGTCCTACCATTCGCTCCATCGCTCTGCTGTCCTGCCACACTGGGCTTCTGGGAATTCCTCAACCAATGTCTTGCTGTCCCCATCCTGGGGACTTTGCATATGCTATTCCCTCTGCCTGGAAAGCAGTTCCCTTGCTTCTGCCTAATTACCTGTAACCCTTCCCATTGATCAGCTCTGGTGTCTTCCTGAGGGAAGACTTCATGCTCTGCATCCTTGCCTCCTTCACCTTCCACACCTGAGTGAGCCCTCTTACACTCACTCACCTGGAAACTGTGCTACTTTCCTCTTGGCAATTATTCCAGCTTAAAAGTGGACACTAGGGGCTTCCCTGGGGGCGCAGTGGTTGAGAGTCCGCCTGCCGATGCAGGGGACACGGGTTCGTGCCCCGGTCCGGGAAGATCCCACATGCTGCGGAGCAGCTGGGCCCGTGAGCCATGGCCGCTGAGCCTGCGCGTCCGGAGCCTGTGCTCCGCAACGGGAGAGGCCACAACAGTGAGAGGCCCGCGTACCACAAAAAACAAAAAAAAAGTGGACACTATTTATTGGCATCATCTGTGGGCAGGACAACTTCCCCTTTTAGAGTCTAAATTCCCTGAGAAGAAGGAACAATGTCTGGTTTTGCTCAGCACTTCATCTCCAGCTCAGAGCTGGTGTTCAAATGTTTGGATCGCATGAATGGATTAATGATCAAACTAAAAGCTAATCCTCACCAGCTCCTCCCAAGATAACCATTATTAATCTCATTTTATAGATAAGGAGACAAAACTCAGAAGGTTTGGGCTTGCCTAAGGCCAAACAGCTTTTGAGGACGACAGCTCAGCCTTTGGATTTAGAGCTGCCTGATTTCAACAGCTTGGGGACCTTGGGGAAGAAGGCTGGATGGAGTCATTTAGGGAAATTTGAGCCCTACCTGTTTGTTTTCTTTGTTGATGCTCATGAAATTATTTAGTTCTCTGTGTTGACAGGAAACTGAGATGCAAGCAACACTAGACTGGAGGAATGAAGATCATGACAAGGTGAGGCTCGGCCTCTGTCTGTCATGGGAATCAATGAAGTGGGCAGCCAGGTGTTTACCATAACAGTTCTACCAAGAGACCTGAACAGCAGCACAATGCAGAGCGATTTCCTTGCCCAAAAATGGTTGTGTGTGTGTGTGTTTTGTTTTGTTTTGTTTTGCTCTTTTATCTTGAGGGAACTGCATTCTTTGCTTGAATAATTGATGGGATACAAAGTAAGCAGACTGGGGACTTCCCTGGCGGTCCGGTCCAGTGGTTAAGACTCCACACTTCCAATGCAGCGTGTGTGGGTTTGATCCCTGGTTGGGGAGAACTAAGATTCCACATGCCATGTGGTGTGACCAAAAAAAATAATAATAATATTAATAAAATAAATAAATACAAAGTAAGCAGGCTGGAAACTCACTGCTCTTGTAGGCAATTACTAGGCTAGGAGTTGAGAGGTGGGGGCTCTGGGTGCAGCAGTGTCAGACCCTTCCTGTATCCACCACCCATCACCCTCGGTACGCATATCAGCTGCCCGAGCCCAGACCCATTCTGATTGGAAACTAAAATGAATTAATCAGCCTCAGCCCCTCACTCTCCTGCTCAGATTTACCCCACCTCTACGCCTGCCACAGCTGGGCAGTCCCAACTTGCATGTGCAAAAAGAACCTAAATGATGAGCACTAAAAACCACATTCAGAAAGGGAGCTATTCCTTAAGGACTCATTGCTTTGTAGACACAGTCTTTGACACCTCCCGTTCCCCAGCATTTTGTATGTGTTTAACTTTGTTTATCCCCGAAGACTGAACACACAGAGCCCTGGCTTAAGTCTGAGGAGTTGTCCCTATTGGGCTTAACAAGCCGCTGCTTTTGACCAGCTTACTATGAGTGTCATTGCTTTCCGTGCCCCATTCCACTGATCTTCACAGAATAATATTATGGAAAGATCAATAGAACTATGCTTTGTTTTATTTATTTATTTATTTATTTATTTATTTTTAAAAGGTGGTGTTTTTTTAAAATTAATTTATTTATTTTTGGCTGCATTGGGTCTTCGTTGCTGAGCGTGGATTTTCTCTAGTTACTGCGAGCGGGGGCTACTCTTCGTTGCGGTGCGCGGGCTTCTCATTGCGGTGGCTTCTCTTGTTGCGCGGAGCACGGGCTCTAGAGCGCAGGCTCCAGTAGTTGTGGCGCATGGGCTTAGTTGCTCCACGGCATGTGGGATCTTCCTGGACCAGAGCTCGAACCCGTGTCCACTGCATTGGCAGGCGGATTCTTAATCACTGCGCCACCAGGGAAGCCCTAGAACTAAGTTTAAAAAAAAAAAAAAAAAAGTTGTTCTAACAGCAAAACCTTTTTTTTTTTTTTCCAAGTGGTATCTTACAGAGAGCCTCAGTATAGAGGTCCATGTGGGCAGAACTGCTGGTGTTGGAGGGTTTCAGGGGACCTGCAGGCCAGCCCAGGCCAATCCAGCTCTACGGAGTGGTGGGAAAGCCATCACGCTCAAATAATCACTCGAGTCCGCTTGCAGCAAAGTTTGTAGAACAAAGGTGTCGACTGTTGAAACTGAGCTCTCATGCAGCAGGCAGGGCCCCCATGTCCTGCCCTGAAATGTTTGTTTGTGATCCCCAAACCTTCTGATGTGTGAATATGTCTGCCTTTGCACATGGATAGTGGTCATGAGCGTCAGTGTATAATTCGTGAAAATGGACCCAGTGCTGGAAAGAACATACAAGCAAGGCCACCTGCAGTAGGTGGCCGGGGTGTGATCATTTTAAGTTCTCAACCCGCATCCGTTCTTCTCTCCTTACCTACCATGTTCCCATTCTAATAACTGGGGTTCTGTGGCCATGGTCTTCACTCTCACCCTCATGACCCTGTTAATGAATGTCAGTTCTAACATCTGGGGTCAGCAGAGCCCTGGCCCCTGCTTCCCAGTCTGCTTCTCAGCTGCCTGAGACCCCAGTTTCCGACTAAAACTGGAGGCTGGGCCTTACCTGTCTCTGCCCACCTCCTTGGATCCAGTGCCTTGCCTCCTGAGATGGTTATAAAGTGTGTAAATCAGGGATGGACTTACAGTTGGCATTCAATATCATTTGACATTTTTGTTGTTGTCGTTATTTTTACTTTTTAAAAATTCTGACTCCTATTTCGTGCAACCCTGGAACCAGTGAAAATCATGTTTCACCCTCTTGGGATCATGAGGTCAGCTTTAACAGTAATGGCATGACATGTCATAGTCGTATGCACTTAATCTCTATTACAGCCCTCCTGAGGGATTTACTGATCTTATTTTACAGCAAACGAACGAACGAGCAAAGCCCACGCCCGCAGGTTGCTCTGTCAGTGTTTCATTTGCAGATTAGGTATGAGAGGAAGTCCCTTAATACGTAAAAAGGTAATGAAATATGAAGACACACACAAATACACACGAAAAAGCCAATTAGAACTGCTATTATAATGGTTACACCCGATAGTCCAGCATTGTCAAAGGTCATGTTTTATTTTGAATTTTAGTAAGCAAAGTGTTTTTTTTTTTTTTTTTTCTGTATGCGGGCCTCTCACTGTTGTGGCCTACTCCCGCTGCGGAGCACAGGCTCCGGACGTGCAGGCTCAGGGGCCAAGGCTCACGGGCCCAGCCGCTCCGCGGCATGTGGGATCTTCCCGGACCGGGGCACGAACCCGTGTCCCCTGCATCGGCAGGCAGACTCTCAACCACTGCGCCACCAGGGAAGCCCAGCAAAGTGTTTTTTGAAGTACGTATTTATTTGATTGGACTTAGGATCAGCTACGCCCACTGTCCAACTTCAGTGCTGATGTCAACGCTGCTCCTCCTTGTACTTATGTTCTTGGGAAAAAGCATCCACGGCTCTTGGGAGGTTTTGTTTGCCTTTTCCTCCAATGAAAAGGGCCTCAGAAAAAAGGGTCTCGTTTAAGGCTCTGATAAAAGCTTGGGAGCCTTTCCCTGGGAAAAGTGCCCACGCCAACACAAGTTTGTACGTAATTTCAGGACGTTGATACGTTCCCCCAAAGCCATGGGCCCACATAAACACTCCTGCTTTCTAGTCCCGACATTGGAAGATGACGATGAAGTTGATATATGAAGAAGCACAAATTGGACAGCTGACCCTAATAAATCATAGAGGAGGAACAGGTGACAAGCACACACTTGTACCCACGTGACTTCACTTCTACCAGCTCGCTCCAGCACAGGACAAGCGGCAGGTGTGGCTCACCGCCCCTGTGCAAGCCGCTGACACGGTGAGAAGGACGGAGCAGAGGCAGGGCCAGGCTGTGCTGATCTGATAAGGGGATTAAGTTTCCGCTTCCCTCCCACCATCCCTAATGCCCTCGGACTAAGCAGCTGCCCCAGCTCAGCTCTTCCTCGGATGCAAAACGTCTCTCTGCCCAGGCAGACGCTGCATGCTGGCCCCCAGAGGCACCAGCCTTTCCTCAAACACATGGTGATGTTCTTTACACCTTTGCCCAGGCTTGCCCTCTGTGGGCGGTGCCCCGCCCCTCCGGTCAAGTACCCACTTGCTCTTCGAGACTGGCTCAGGTTTCACCTCTGAGCTGTTGCCCTAGTTCTGGGGGTGGGTTTAGCTGCTCCCTCCTGCGCTCTGCTCGCCCCCCACACACCCCTCTCTTCCTGTGCTTACTACACGGTAAATGTGGGACTCCTACAGCAGTTAGTTTTTCACATGATTGTCTTCTCTATCAAGAGGATGAGCTTCCTGAGGACAAAGACCAGCTTCTTACACAGCGTCTGGCGCATAACAGTTATTTTATAAACATTTCCGGTTGGACTTCCCTGGCGGTCCAGTGGTTAGGACTCTGAGCTTCCACTGCCGGGGCCCGGGTTCGATCCCTGGTCGGGGAGATAAGATCCTGCAAACCCGGCAGCGTGGCCGAAAAAGAAAAAGAAAAGTTTTGGGGATGCTATGACTGAGTGATATATATATGGTCAACCTATGAAAAGAAAGTGAGCAGTATGATACAGGACACGTGTAGGAGACACACACACTGGAGAGGCACCAAGTTCAGGAAAACTTCTTTCCTAAAAGTAAAGACAAGTCACAGGATATATAGGAGCAGCCTGAAGCAGAGGGAGCAGTGTGATACCTGAGCAGCTCAAAGGGGACACAGACGGTGCACCTGGCAGGCCAGAGGCTCTGAACCTGGAGCCTGGACCCCAAGAGCAGCTCACAGCAGAGTCCCCGGAGGGCCTCCTGGAGCAGGAAGGTGCTGTGGGACTCCATCTGCCTTCCCCACACTCTATAACAAGAGCAAGCACTTGGTTTTGTTTTGTTTTGTTTGGCTGCACTGTGGCTTGTGGGAACTTAGTTCCTTGACCAGGGAATCGAACCCGGGCCCCCTGAAATAAAAGTACCGAGTCCTAACCACTGGACTGCCAGGGACTTCCCAAGAGCGAGCACATTGAAAGTTTGTTTTCGTGCAGACGTCTCATTTTCCTAGTGCATCTCACAGATCTAATGTTTATCAGGCCTACATGCTTTCGTTTTCTTTTAATAAAATCCCTGGGCCTTCACCCTGAAGTGAGAGGGTCTGGAAGGAGCGGTATGGCAGGAGGACGAAGCTGGTGCAGCAAACGCCGCAGTCCTGCCCGGACGGGAAGGGATGTTCCATCAGCAGGAAACAGCCCTCAAAACCAGTCACATCAGAAATGGGTGACACCGTGATGAACTGTTAGTGACGAGACATAAATGGAAATTGAGGGGTCCGATAGAGGGAACTTAAGAGGGACAATCAAGAGACATAACACCACCTCCCCTCTGAGCAATCACCTTCAGCCGGACACTGCCCTTTGGAGCCTCAAAACCCTAGGCATTGGGTTAGCCCAGTGTTTGCACGCATATTTAGCCACAGACCACTTTTTTGGCGTACATCCTATACAGTAAGTCCAACAGGTCCAGGAGATACAGGAGAAGCAGCAGTGAGGGGGCCAGAGCCCACACACTTCCCCCTCTCCTCCCCAAACCCCATACCCCTGGAGACAGGAAGGTCTCTGAGGAACCCAGGTTGAAACCTATTGCACTAAATTACTGGTCTTAGTCTTGGCATCCCAAACTCCAATGACCCCAAAGTCCAGATGGACAACATAAAAGAGTGACACTGGCTTGTTCTGGCTTTGACAAAATTGGGGTGTCCTAATAGAGGGAGCCCCAGAGGAAAAGCTGTGCTTCCTCCACGGGATTGATTGTTGCGGGACTTTGGCAGACCGAGGAATGCAGCCGGCTCTGTGTTCACAGACCAGATTTTTCCACTGAAGCCAGAAATCCAGATTTTCCCGTGAACTCACCTGACTTTTTAAAAAAAAATTAATAGACTATTTTTTAGAGAAGTTTTAGGTTACAGAAAAAATGCATGGAAAGTACAGGGAGTTCCCATATACTCCCTCCCCCCGCCCCATTCCAGTTTCTCCTATTATTAGCATCTTGCATTCGTGTGGTACATTGGTTACAATTGATGAACCAATATTGATACATCATTACTAACTAAAGGCCATAGTTTACATGCACTCTTTGTGTTGTACATTCTATGCATGTAGACAAATGTATAATGACATGTATCTGCCAACACAGTATCAACCAGAGTCATTTCGTTGCCCTAAAACTTTTCTGTGCTCCACCTATTCATCCCTCTTCATTTACCCTCCCAGGAACCCCTGGCTACCACTGATCTTTTCACTCTCTATTCTTTTCCAGAATGTTCATATCTTTGGAACTGTATAGTATGTAGCCTGTTCAGACGGGCCTCTTTCATTTTGGAAATATGCATTTAAGTTTCCTCCACGTAACAACCGATTATTATTATTATTATTATTTTTTGCGGTACGCGGGCCTCTCACTGTTGTGGCCTCTCCCATTGCGGAGCACAGGCTCCGGACGCACAGGCCCAGCGGCCATGGCTCACGGGCCCAGCCGCTCCGTGCCATGTGGGATCTTCCCAGACCGGGGCATGAAGCCGTGTCCCCTGCATCGGCAGGCGGACTCTCAACCACTGCGCCACCAGGGAAGGCCAGCCCAGCACTTTTGACAGCAGCCTGGTTTTCTGGCAAGAGCAAGTTGTCTCAGGCCATTCTGACTTTCCCCGGCTTCCAGACGTGGACTCAGGTCCTTTGAAGGAGCCCTGGGTACCACTAACGAAAAATGCTATTGAGACCAATGTGTGTTGTGCTGAGGGTACAATATGTGCGTGCTGGTGATGAGATGGCACACCATGGCCACTGAAAAGGAAGAACTAGAGAGGATGTGGCTTCCTAGGGTCATAATTATGTTCTCAAATTGCTCAGATCATTCTACTATGACAACCTCTTCTTTTATACAGTTTTAAATAGATTTTTCTCTATAACATGCCTATTCAGATTTTAGCACTCACTCAGACTGTGATTATCCCAACCTCTGATTTTATCAACTTCTATGTGCCTCAAGGCCCATTATTTTGAGGTCACTCGTATGTATACTTTATCAGAACCTGCTTTCAAGGAAACATCTTATAAAATTATATATCTAACTTTTTCTCTTTTCCTGTAAATGCTCATTTGTCATATACCTATTAGACATAACTATAAAATTATTGACACAAATATATTCAATTATGTTAATTTATTATTATATAACCAAATGCCATTTCATGGTGATACATTTCTGGCACAAATTCACTCCTGTGCTAGCCTTGAGAGGCTGATGGACACCAGAGGGCCAGCTGGGAAGCTCATCTCCTCTAGGGACTGTCGTTGAAGCAGGATGCCATTAATAATACAATTTTGAGCAATTTATATTTAATTCCACTAATGCACCTCCATTAATCGAAAGCATTTTGGGATTGTACGCAAATAGAAAGAAAAAAGGTTTTTGCTGACTGAAAATGTGCAAATCACTCAGCAAAGCCAGGGGTGGACTCTTCTCTCCATTTGCAAATCTGGTCCCATAGAAAGGGACCGGCTCTTCGTCATTTCTGTATGCCTGTGGCCAGGCCAGTTTTCAGTTATGATAGGTGCTCAGTGATTCTTCTTTGAATAGAGAAGGAAGAAAATGCCATGAGAATCACGGAGAAAATCATAACTGGCCAAATCATTAACCCGGGACTGTCATTCATAATCCACAATTTCTTTTTTTTTTAAATTTGACTTTATTAATATTCTGAGGCAATTGGGTTTTGAGACAAACTTTAAATTGCTTCATTTCCAAAATTCATTTTGGTCATACATCTGGGAGCAATCCGTGTGCTAATCAATAACTAACATTTAAATGCTGTTGCCAGAAAGGCAGCCCAGCACAAAACCAATACTGTCAGCAACTCAGAATAACTCTAATTTCCTGACAGAAATCGATTCACAGCAAAATAGTGGTTATTGCAAATATTTATCGTTCTGAAAAGGAAAGTGCATCAGTGCAGCTTCTTGAGCAGTTCATTTGCAAATGAAGGACTGTGATGGGCTCCACCTCGCCATCTGTCTTGAGATGTAGGACGTGGTAGGTGGCAATAACCCTATGATTGCCTTGAAATTGGCCCTTTTTGGGGTGTAGTGGGTACTGCAGGCCCATCCCAGATGGCCATGTGGGGAGAACATTGGGCATGGAAAGTCCAGTTCCACACCTGGGATTTTACTGGCTTGCCGTGTGATCTCAGAAAGCCACCTAACCTCTCTGAACATTCCTTTTCTCTTCAAGAAAAGCACGATAATCAGATCTGTCCAGTTTAGCCCTCCAGTTGTTGTGAGGATGAAACAAAGGGGTTGGGGGAGGAGATATCCCTGAACATACGTTTAATGGACTGGGTAAATTTGGGGTCTTATAATGACTCTTTATTTCCCAAGAGCAGGATTAAGGAGCAAGGCAGAATATTCATGAGAAATCAGAGCATCATCCTAAAGCTCAGTGTTCGTGGGAGTTTTACTAACTGGAAAACAAGTGACAATGGGAACAAATGTGCTCACTGAGTGACACTTCTGTGCAGTAGGAGCTGGGAAACAAGGATAAAAAATCTGTACTCATGAAGTTCATGGTCTAGCTCATGGGGAGGGGGCTGAGCAAACAGATAAAGGCAACGGGTGTGGGGAGGGTAAAGAGAAGTGGGAGTGGGAGTGTGGGAACACACAGGCATGAACTGAAGGACAATTTCTCAAGTCGAGCAGCAATAGAGGGAAGGCTATTCCAGGAAAAGACAACAGGCGCAGATTAGCACTTCAAGAGAACCATAAAAATAAATCAGTATTTCCCAAATTTCTCACTTGAAGTTCACTTTTACATTTTTGGGGGCCTTGTCTCTGTACCACATGCACCATTTTTTTCTTTTTTTAATTCAGTGGCCATGCTATGCGACATGTGGGATCTTAGCTCCCTGACCAGGGAGCGAACCCACACCCCCCGCATTGGAAGCACAAAGTCTTTTTTTTTTTTTTAATAGTTTTTAAAATAGTATTTTTAAAAATTTTTATTTATTTATTTTTGGTTGCATTGGGGCTTCGTTACTGCGCGCGGGCTTTCTCTAGTTGATTCGAGTGGAGGTTACTCTTCTTTGTGGTGTGCGGGCTTCTCATTGCGGTAGCGTCTCTTGTTGTGGAGCACGGGCTCTAGGCACATGGGCTTCAGTAGTTGCGGCACGCAGGCTCAGTAGTTGTGGCTCGCGGGCTCTAGAGCGCAGGCTCAGTAGTTGTGGCACACGGGCTTAGTTGCTCCGCGGCATGTGGGATCTTCTCGGTCCAGGGCTTGAACCCGTGTCCCCTGCATTGGCAGGCGGATTCTTAACCACTGCGCACCAAGGAAGTCCTGGAAGCACTGAGTCTTAACCACTGGAACACCAGGGAGGCCTTGCACCATTTTAAGTTGACCAATTTTTAAAAATATAAGTTGGGTTTAAAAAGAAAACTTTATACATTACTACCATAAATGAAAAACATTGTTAAACAAAAGCTAGGGCCTCCCTGGTGGCGCAGTGGTTGAGAGTCCGCCTGCCAATGCAGGGGATACGGGTTCGTGCCCCGGTCCGGGAGGATCTCATATGCCGCGGAGCGGCTGGGCCCGTGAGCCATGGCCGCTGAGCCTGCGCGTCCGGAGCCTGTGCTCCGCAACGGGAGAGGCCACAACAGTGAGAGGCCCGCATACCGCAAAAAAAAAAAAAGCTAACCTTAAAAATACAGGCAACAGGAACTCAATTTATTCAATAAATTACTGTCAGGCTGTTCTAGATTCTGGGACTAAAGGGGCGACAAAGACGAGATGGAGATAAATTAATGTCAGGCAGTAATTGATACTAGGGAGAAAACAGAAAGTGACTTAGGAGGGTTACTTTGGATGGGGTGGTCTGGGAGGGCCCGCTAGGAGATATCATTTGAGCAGAGATCTGAAGGAAGTGGTAGACCAAAAGGAATAGGAGGTCATTACATCTCAACCAGATACTGTTGCCTGCAGAAAGAAGACTGTGAGCCAGATTCAGGGAGACGAGCAAGGGTTAGGGAGGCGTGCTCACACCCAACTGAGACTTTCTGCAAGACAGGAGGACAGAGAGAAGGCAGTCATTCTGTCGAGGCGGTTCCAGTTGTTTAATTCAGTCTGGAAGACCAGATCAAGTCGGGTACTCCTAGCGGAAAGCAACCCACTTCAGGAAACACTGCAACCTTTGAGAGGGAGGCAGGCTGTTACTGCCCCGATTGACAAATCAGTAAACTAAAGCCAAGAAAAGTTAAATCGCTGGGAACTGGGACCGGAGCGCTGCCTTAACCTCGTCCAGCCCGGTGGAGTGCAGGAGTGGGTCCAAGGATGGGCCGGCAGGTAGATAGATGCTGGCTCTGGCAGCACTGTGAAGACTCCCAATCCTCCAACCTGCGTTCCACGCCTCTCGTTAGCCCCTTCCCAGGAGAGGCTCAAAACCCGGAGCAACGGAATCTGCGGAGCGGAACACAAAGCACGACCGCCGGAGCGGAGCATGCGCAGTAGCCCGGCCCAGCCCGGCCGTTCTCGCCGCTGGGGGAGGGTCATCCGAGCCTGACGTCCGCTACGCCGTCGTCAGCGCCCCGGGAAGAGGAGGGCGAAGACTCCATCCGCCATGTTGGATGCCGCAGATTCGCCATAACCGCGCCGGCTCTTTTCTTAAAAAAATAAAAATAAAAAGCGAAGCATCAGCGGAGCGCCCCGCCTTCTCGGTCGGCGCGGGAGGGGGCCCGGAAGAGCCCGAGGCTTTTTTTTCCTCCGCGGTGGGGGCGTTGCCATGGAGACGCGGGCGGCAGGTGAGCTGGGCTGGGGGTTGGGGTGGGGATGAGGTGGGGGTGGGGCGCGGCGCAGCGCGCGGGAAGCCGTTTCGAGCTTGGAGTCGGGTAGAAGCGCGCAGGCCGCTGGGCGGCGGAGGGATCCGCGGCCCAGGGCGGAGAGCGGACGTAGCGGCGTCCTTGGACGGCACGTTAAATCGCTGGCAGTATCCCGCCGCCTTGGGTTTTTATTAAAAAAAAAAAAGTAACGAGGGTGCTAGCGGAAGAACGAGCAAGAGAAAGCAGTGCGCTCGCGCGTGCGGGGCCGTTTCCGGGGCAACGGGCGTGGTCGGGGCGCGCGCTAGCGACCCAGCGCAGGCGTCCTGGCAGGCGGGAGGTTCGAATCCGATGCTGCTGACTCTGTGGCTGCGTGGGCCTTGTCTCGGCCTCCTTGTTGCCTGGCCTCAGTTTCCTCCTCTGTGAAATGGATAGTTCCTTTAGACCCATGTTCTTGGCCAGGATGTTTTGAAGGGAAAGGGTTCCACCGAGCTGCTGAAGGAAAGTTTCTTTGTGTCCTGTAGAGGGAGCCATAAACTCCAGGGATTAGCTTGTTACTGCTGGTAACCCAGTAATACCCTGTGATAAATTGTAATTTATTTATTTATAAATTTATTTATTTTGGCTGCGTTGGGTCTTAATTGTTGTGCGCGGGCTTTCTCTAGTTGCGGTGAGCGGGCTTCTCATTGCGGTGGCTTCTCTTGTTGCAGAGCACAGGCTCTAGGCGCGCGGGCTTCAGTAGTTGTGGCTCGCAGGCTCCAGAGCGCAGGCCTAGTAGTTGTGGCGTACGGGCTTAATTGCTCCGGGTCATGTGGGATCTTCCCGGACCAGGGCTCGAACCCTTGTCCCCTGCATTGGCAGGCTGATTCTTAACCACTGCTCCACCAGGGAAGCCCGATAAATTGTAATTTAGCCTCTACCTGCCGCCTAGCTCTGTGGGCCCTTGTTCCTCACCCTTCAAAGTTAAGCTGACATGGCACCTCCTCCAGGCAGGCGTCCCTGGCTTCTTGGGCGACACATCCTTTCTGCTGGCTGGATGCAGGACTGCGATGGACCTTCCACTGAACACCTGGTCAAAACCCCTTAACGTTGACCTTGGGGCTCCTTCCTGTGTAATTAACAGAAAGCATCCACACTGGGGCACTGACCTCATGCTTTTTGCTACTCAGTTTTCCCGACACCTAGTCTAATTTGTGTGTCATTTACTGACGAGGAACAAAAGTTCAGAGAGGTCAACTTCATACAGTTTAGAAATGGCAGAGCTGAGGCTTTAAAAATCAACTTCCTCTGACTTGGGATGAAATCCAAACTTCTGGGTGCCTGCCTGGCTTGTACTTCCAACCCCTGGATCAGCGCCTGGCCCCGAGTGGGTGCCCAGGGTGCCTTTACTGAATGGAAAAATGAATGAACTATCTGACCGCCTCCTGCCCCCTTCCAGCCTGGTTCCCTGGCAGAACCCAGTGACTTCGGAAATATAAACTTAGTGTCACAGGGCTTACCCTCCACAGCTGCCCCTCCAGCTTCATCTTCTGAGCCTACCGGTTCATACCAAAGCAGCTATACTCAGTGTCCTGCATGCTGAGGGCTGCAGAAGACACGTAGAGCTTATGTTTGCTGGGTGTTTGGTGCCCAAACGCCAGGGGCACTTTTCTTGGCTTCTTCAGTTCAAGCCAACAGCTTTGCATGACACTCCTCTCGACATGCCAGGCAGGGATGGTAAATAGTCCTTTGACCCTTGGTCCTGCCCTCATCCCATTGTTGTGTCAGATTCCGGCAAGTGAGTGTGTGTATGTGTGTGTGTGTGAAGTGATGGAGCAGACCCAGAGCCGGAGTGGGGGGTCAGGACCCCTGAACTATGCCAGGCATCCTTTCTGACAATGATGATGTTACGAGTCCAAGCTTGTACTTTTTGCCGCACGACAGGTCAATAAATCGAGAGATGAGTTTTTTGGGCAAGGAATAGTGACTTTATTTGGAAAGCCAGCAGACGGAGAAGATGGTGGACTAGTGTCCCAAGGAACCATCTTACCTGAGTTAGAATTCAGCCTTCTTTTATACCAAAAGTGGAGGCGTTTGGTTGGTTGCTGCGAACTTCTTGGTGCCGGGATCTGTTGTTCTTGCAGCTGTGCACCTAGGTCTGGTCACAGTGTTCCTATAAACCTCCAAGACAAATGGTATCCTGTGTGTCGCGACTTTTTATCTTTGTGTGAATGGAGAAGTGTTGTACCTTTAAAGGTCAGAGCCTTGAGAATGGGCTAACCTGTATATTTTAGGCAACATTCTTAACTTGTAGCAAAAGCAATAGAATACAAAGTTTAAAGGAAAAAAATCAGGTCCAGTATGGAGTCAGATTTGTTCTTCCCTATTACACTCTCTTCTCTGTTCGGTGCCTTTCCTCTCCCAAGACATTGGGCTACTGCTGATGATGCACGACAGGCACTGCCCACCTCTCCTCTTCTGGAGTTTACTTAACAGTTGTTTTTTTTTTTTTTTAAAAAAACCTGGCACTTGTTGTAGTTTCCTTCAATTTTCAGCTGTAATAAGTGACCAAAAATCATGTTTTAAAATACGTTGCTGTTAACTTGTGGTCAGCTAATTCCTGAAAAGAGTCTCCTGTTTTGCTTGGTTGTTGGGTTAACGTAGGAGAGCCAGTAAAATAAATGATAAGATGGAGTCGCATTTGGTCTCTAAGGTCCAGCTTTTTGATGGTAAGCCAGCCGCGATGGTCATTGCCGTGAACTGGAGATCTGTTACCGCACTGCTCCCTTCTCAGCCGGTTTCCCATTTACCTTGTAACACAGTTCCTGTGTCGTTTCTCCCCTTACCTTACAATTTACATAACAACTTTTCAAAGACAGCTATCCTTCAGTAGAATTAAGTTTCTGCCTAGGGCAAGGGCAGTCGAGAATTGGGTATATTAAAAAGACACTCCTTAATTGCATTTCCTTTGTAGATAGTTTCATGCATGCTGCTTCTGAAAACCTCCCCAGCACGAGGGGCTGATTTAATTATGTAGAAGGGATTTAGCCTAGAGTTGTTTTCTCTTTGTTAGCAGCTGTTTATTCTGTTAAACTTTCACTGTCTTTGCCATTTCTCAAGGGCAGGTGTCAACTTTAAGGGCTGGAACAGTCTGGAGGGTGGAATGAACACGTGCTCTGGGGCCAGGGATCTGCTACTCACCAGATTCCTGACCTGAGGGAGTCACATAACTCGTGGAACGCACCGCTTCATCTGCGGGAGACACGATCCTGCCCACTACCTGGGTTATGGTGCACTGGAGATGCTGCGGGCACTGCTCTTTATCCCTTTCACCGAGACCGCAGTCTCTCTGCTGTGCAGCTTAGTGCATTGAGATCTACTTGCTCCTTGAAAGCAGTTGTGGTTGGAAAATGTGATAGACTTTGATTGGTTAAAATTTTTTTTATTATTATTAATTTATTTATTGCTGCACTGTGCAGCTTGCAGGATCTTGGTTCCCTGACAGGGGATTGAACCTGGGCCCCCCGTAGTGAAAGCGCTGAGTCCTAACCACTGGACTGCCAGGGAATTCCCATTGATTGATTTTTTTTTAAGAGAAAGAAAAGTAATCTGGGGGTGAAACAAATTGTCATATTAAACAGCTATTGTAGGTTTGAAGTTATGTCTTTTTTTTCAAGGGACATAAAATATATAATTATATGCTTATAAACAGATTATGCTTGGCATATTAATAGAAAAAGGATTTTAACTTGGGTAACAGATTTTTCTTCTTTTAAATCATGTAACAAATGGAGCCGCAAATTTTTGAACTCTGGAATCTGGCACGTCTGTGCCCCAGTTAGGTCTGGGCCGAGGCCTGATGGGAAGGGTAGGGACTGGACTTCAGAGGCAGCTGCTGGCCTTGTTGGGGGTGTAGGGGGATGAGGGGACCAAATCAGCCACCGCGTCTGGAGCCAAGGAGCAGGGGGCTTTGGGAGCCGCATTCTGGAAAAGGAGGGTCTTGGAGGTCCTGGCAACCTGGAGGACCTTATAAGTCAGCCCCAAGCCTCCTTGTGGGGCCCAAGCTGGCTTCCTTCTTTCTGTTAGATATTTTTTTCCCATCTCTGCCAGCAGGCCTCTTCTTCTGGGGCCACCACCACTTTTCTGCCCCTTAGGATTCTCCCTTCCTCCCTTACCCCTTCCCATCCTTCCTCCTTCCTTCTTTCTTCCTTTTTTTTCTTCCAAGCAGATTCCTTGGTTCACCCAAATGTTTGTGCCAAAGTTTGTGCCGGGAAGTGAGAATGCAGGCAGATATGATTCGCTGTTTCTCCCTGAGGACGTCACACAGTCCTAGCAGTGGAGAACCGATCCGTTAGGAGATGGTGCCAGAGACTGCGATGGAAGTAAGCCCTGAGAGTTGAAGGCTTGAGGGGGTGCAGTGCACCTAGCCCAGCCACGTAGTTACTGTGATCCTTTGTTGAAAATTACATGGGGGTCCATTTCTGAGCTCTCTGGTCTATTCCATGGATCTGTTTGTTTATCCTTCATCAGCACCGCACTGTGAATTACTGTAGCTTTCTAGTAATTTCTGAAGTTATAAAGAATAAATAGGAGGACATTTTTTGCAGGGGCAGAAATGCAGGCAGGAGCAAGACCCGGCATCAGGTGCTGTTATGGTGCATCCTGGGGAGGATGACACCCACCCCAAGGCAGTGGGTGTGGGAGTGGAGGTTTGGGGCAGATTTAGAGAAATGGACCAGAGTAAAAACCCATAGGACTGGTGATTGAGTGGATTTTAGCTTAGAGACCAGCCAGCCTTCGTCTGTGTTTGGTTTCAGGGAAAGAGCAGTGATGAACCGAACAGGCACAGGGATATGAAACTTTCCAGGCTCCATACACACAGCCGTGGTCCATTATTCTCAATTCCTTCCTGCAGCGGTAGAGAGAAGAGCTTTTGAATTCTGCTCCCTGTTTTTATTTCTGAGTTGGTGCAGGGCTTGCCGGGTTACTGGAAGCACCTCAGAGAGACCCTTCCTGGGGACTGAGGCCCTTCCGTCCACTCTGAAGAGGCCCCTGGAGCCGAAGTTCTGTGCAGCACTGCCCCAGGACGGCCATGGGGCAGCCCTTACCCGTCGCTGGGCAGGAGTCAGAGGACCGGAGAAGTTTTGGTTTTACCGGGATGTGGGTTGCCCGGCGGCTGACCCACCCTGAACCACTCTTTCTTCCCCAGCCCTTAGTCTTGTCTGTTTCTCTGGGAAGTGTGAGTTGACTGCCTTGGTTAACCTTAGCCTCGGAGGTTCTTACGTGAACGTTCTGGAAATGCTGTAGTCCTCACGACAAAGGAAATGCAGCATTTGTTAACCTCAAACATCTCTTTAAGCTTTTAACTGTATTTTGAATTAAATTATATTGATATTTTTGGAGTTTACAGTCTTTTAGGAGGGACAGGTTAAACAAATAAATAGATACACCGTTAAATACATGATTACAGATTGCGGTAATTGCTTCAAAGCGGAGGATGGGGGGGGAGTGGGCAAGAGAAAATAATGGGGACCTAATTTATATTGAAGGGGATTTAAGAAAAGCCTCTCTGACAAACGGAGGTTGGAGCTGAAACTTGAAGCATGAGGTTCTGGATTAAAAAAAAAAAAGTTTGATAATCAGAAAGCAGGCACTCGCCAGCCCTCTCCACTTTGCAGAATTTCAGGCAGCTCAGGACTAGCTCCCTGAGGCCGGAGTTCTCCTTTGCGCTTTATCGCCCCCTAGGGGACATGCATGGGAAAGGCCCTGCGGAAGAGGAGATAGCCTAGGAGACAGCTGTGCCTGCAGAGGGGGCGGCTGCACGTGGGGACTGGCCTGGCCACCGTGTGGGCGCTGTCCCAGCAGCGGGACCCGTCAGGTATGGCAGGGCATGGCTGAGACCGGCATGCTGGACCTGCAGGGGAGGAGGTCCAGGGGCCGCCGCTGGCTCGGTCGGAGGCAGTGGGAGGAGATGGCCTCGCCAGGGTCACCCTAAGGCTGCACGAGCTGGAGGCGAGTCAGGGAGGAGGACAGGCTGCCTGACCTTCTAAAGGTCCCTGCCCTGTAAAAAGAGTGGTAGCTGCCCAAACCCGGTGAGGGGCAGGTCGGGCACTGGCTGCAAGTCTGGACTCTCTGTCCTTTCCAAGGCAGCAGTCAATGAATTTGGGCCACAGATAAAACCACAGTCATTTTAAATTGTTTTCACGAGCAACATGGCATTATGTGTTTATGCTTCTGGAGTTTGTGTCTCACTCATTTCTAAATGTGCTTCGCATACGTAGTATGTGGTATATATTAGGCATTCATTAAATGTTGAATTGTGAGACTAAGTTAAAAATTACTTTTTTCCCTAGTGAAAAACTGAATAGCCCAGGTATGTGGAGAACACACCTGATGTTTACTTCATATACTGGTTACCAGGAAGAATGGACCAGATCATTCTGGTAGGCTGGAGCTGGGTGGCTGGTGGGGTTTGGAAAATTCTTCTTTTCCCTGTGGCTCTTGCTTAAATTTAAGGCTCTGTTCTGGAATTTGAACAGACCTTAGACACGTCTGAATATTAGAGGGCAGTTCTTTCTTCTTAAATTAATTTGCAAGTTCAAAATACTTTGTAACTGAGACGACTGGCAGGCTTTCATGATAAGTAAAGCAGGTATTTAAAATTTGATTGAAGTTGGGGCTTCCCTGGTGGCGCGGTGGTTAACAGTCCGCCTGCCAATGCAGGGGACACGGGTTCGAGCCCTGGTCGGGGAAGATCCCACATGCCACAGAGCAATTTCGGGGTGCTGGAGGCCCTCTCCTGTCTCACTGGCTGTCGGGGAGTGGCACCTGCAAACCACATTTCTCTGATCTGCAGTGAAAAAGTTGCCAGGTGTCCTGGAAATAATGTGAACACTGGATCTGTGTTCTAGTCCAGACTGCAATGTGCTGGAAGTGGGAAATACACACCAGATTTTGAATACTTAGTACGACAGCAACATCAAAAGAATGTGAAATTTTTCATCTTTTAAAAATGGATTACAAGTGAAGTGATAATATTTTGGATATACTGGGGTAACAAAACATATTATTAAAATTAATTTTACTTGTTTCTTTTCATTTTAATGTGGCTGCTTGAAAATTTGAAATCACAGCAGTGGTTCTATTTCTTTTAAAAATTTTTTCTTTAATTTAAATGTATTTATTTATTGTTATTTTTGGCTGCATTGAGTGTTTTTGCTGCACGTGGGCTTTCTCTAGTTGCGGTGAGCGGGGGCTACTCATCGTTGTGGTGCGCGGGCTTCTCATTGCGGTGGCTTCTCTTGTTGCGGAGCAGGGGCTCTAGGCGCGTGGGCTTCAGTAGTTGTGGCACGCGGGCTGAGTAGTTGTGGCACGCGGGCTCAGTAGTTGTGGCTCACGGGCTCTAGAGCGCAGCCTCAGTAGTTGTGGCGCACGGGCTTAGTTGCTCTGTGGCATGTGGGATCTTCCTGGACCGGGGCTCGAACCTGTGTCCCCTGCATTGGCAGGCGGATTCTTAGCCACTGCGCCACCAGGGAAGTCCCAGTGGTCCTATTTCTGTGGGACAGCACTGGCCTGGATGGGGCGCTGGGCCTCTTGAGCCATGGTGGCTGCCCTCCCAGAGCGTCTGCAGAGAGGCACACGTGTGTGCGTCTCCCCATGCGAGGCAGTGACCCATGCACAGGGACCCACCTGCCATCTGCAGGAACTTGCCCAGTATGTACAGCAATGGTGTGCATGCTGAGCCGTGTCCACCTGCCTGGCGGGTTGTGTTCACAAGCCCGTTTCACCCATTCTTCCCAGTTCTGCTCTGCACCTGCGTCACGTGGAGCCGTCCACAAAGCCCTTTTCCCAGTATCCCTCCACATGGTGACCCCTGCCTCCACCGTCCTCATGAGGTCAGCAGGGCGGCTGCAGTTGCCACTGCGGGTTTCCAGCCAAGGACCTACGGGCTCGGGAAGGGAGAGGTCCCTCCAGCCAGGCAGAAGCGGCCACGTGGGTGGGGTTTGACCCCGGAGCCTCTGTCCTGAGGCCCAGGGCTGAAGCCGGTTCTAGGCAGCCCTTTACCTTCTGAAGTTAAGACTAATGGTGTCTCCACCACAGAAAGGAACCAAAATAAACTAAAACAGCAAAAACCCCAAACCAGAAACTCAGAGGCCTGGTGATGGTGGCAGCCCTGGGCATTGCAGTCCCCCTAAAATACATCGCAAAACGGGAGAGGATTTTGCACATTTTGTTTTTCCCATGGAAACGATCCCGGAGACTCGGTTGCTTTGGAGGCATGGCGTCAAGAGTTCTGGGGCCACCTCGGTGATTTGCACAAGGGGAGCTGTGGTGTCAGAAGCATTCACGGGGGCTCCCACATCCTCAGAGCTTCCCACACATCCTCTGGGGCGGGCCGGTGCTGCCACTTAGAGAACTGGGTGATGGGGGTGCAGTTTCTGTTTACATAAAATTATTTGTGGTGCTTTCCGAAGGAAAGGGCCCTGGGGCTGCTCTTCAGCTATGATTATGTTAAATGTGACTAGTAGACTCTCTTGCCCGGGGCTCTCACTTTGAGAGTGCTTAAAAATAACTCAGAAAAATGATGTCAAGTTTCAACATGGAAGAAATGCGTATGCATAAAATTATAATGCAACTGTTGGCCCAGCCTTAATTATAGCTGATACTGAGCCTTTCTCATTTTATTTTGTTAATCCTGTTTCAACAGAGGAACACCCATGGGCTTTCTCCTTTGCATTTAATAGAAATGTTAACTTTGTGAGCTGCAGAAGTCGGCAGGCTCATCAGCATTTCGTGAGCTGCATGGTAATAACACCACAAATTAGGCTGTGCATTTATTGGAACTTCAGCCCCCTGAACCTCAGAGCTGGGAGGGCACCTTGGAGGTGATCCATGAGTGGGGTAGCAGGTGGGAGGGCAGGTGCATAACGGGCCCCTCCAGGCCGTGGGGGAGGCTGGAGCCGTCTGCACACCCTGGCTTCTGTCCAGGTGGCTCTGTCTGTCTCCCTGTAAATTAGCCTCTGGGTGAGGCTCAGAGACCAGGTTCCACTTTAAACCATGCAAAGGCCACTTCCCACTGGGGCCTGGAGAGGTTCAGAGACTTACGCAGACTCCATCACACTGGAGGTGGGGAGCTGGGGCTGGTTAGGGGCTGGGCACCCAGGTCCTGACCCAGACAGGTGCCGTTCTATGGCTTCATGTGAGACGGTGCCTCAGAGGTGTCGGTCACCGGGCTGGGAGTGTCCTGCGGTCCTCCTGCAGCCCCAGCAGATGTAGAAGCGGAAGCTCAGGAGGGAGGCCAAGAACACATGGCCAAGGTGGGTTCACGGCCAGGTCTGGGCTTCTCACCTCACTTTGTCATTTTAAATGAGATTCATTTGTGGATCAGAATCCCCCTTTCCCCCTGTATCTTTCCCTTAAAATTTTGCTGTTTAAGTTTTAAAAAATTGACGTATAACCTACACATCGAAAAGTGTGTGTCGAAGAGACGAACAGCTCTGTGACTGTTCACAGACTGAATTCACTGTGAGACCAGACGGAACTGGGGCAGAAGCCCCCGGCCCCAGCCCCGCCAAGGGAAACCCGGCCTGACTCAGACAGTGCAGAGAAGTCGACCCCTTTTGTGCATCAAGTGGTGACTTGTCATTTAGGACAGGCATCAGGCAGGCCTGGGCTGTGCTTCCGCTGTGTGCTCACCTGCTCTGTGACCTTGCAGTCCCCTCCCTGGGCTCAGTTTACTCATTTGCAAATGGCGATAGCAGCCCCTCCCTCACTGGATTAATGTGAAGATTAAGTGGGTGGCGGGCAAAGCACAGCATCGCAGAGTTTAGGACTCAGGGAATGGTAGCCGTATTTTCTTTTTTCTTTTTTTTTTTTTTTCTTTTTTTTCTTTTTATTTATTTATTTTTTTAAATTAGTTTCTGCTTTATAACAAAGTGAATCAGTCATACATATACATCTGTTCCCACATCCCTTCCCTCATGCATCTCCCTCCCTCCCACCCTCCCCATCCCACCCCTCCAGGCGGTCACAAAGCACCGAGCTGATCTCCCTGTGCTCTGCGGCTGCGTCCCACTATCTATCTACCTTACGTTTGGTAGTGTATATATGTCCATGCCTCTCTTTCGCTTTGTCACAGCTTACCCTTCCCCCTCCCCATATCCTCAAGTCCATTCTCAAGTAGGTCTGTGTCTTTATTCCCGTTTTTTCATTAGGGTCTGTCTGCTCAGTCTTGGGAATGGCTTCATCCTGGGATTGGAGGGTGTAGTGCTCAGACTGGCCACCAGGGGGTGCTGCTGGCACATGTATGGTGCCCACTGTTGCCTGAAGGCCCTGGGTTTACTGTGTGTGTTGGTACCCTTTTTTTTCTTTTGGGCCAAGAAAAGCTGGTGCCCTGTATGTGGCGGTTCTCTGTCCCTAGTTCTAGATCTCTTGCCAGGCCGTGCAGGGGCATGCATATTAACTATGTGTTCCGGGTGGGTTGGTGGCCCTGCATCTGGCACTCTCATTTTCCAGCTTACTGCTCCCTGAAGTGAGTGCCTGTTGTAAATTATAATAAACACACAGAGGGTAAAGTTCCCTTTTTGGTGTAGCTACTCTTAGTTGTAACGAATCGTTCGGAATGTCTCTCTAGCCACGAGGCGGGGTGCAGATAGGGGCCCAAGGCTCGTTGTGTTCCTCCCAGGGCCCCACTGTCAGTACTCCCTCCTGGAGCAGCGCTGGACCCACGTGGGTGGGCAGATACGGAGGTCAACTTGGAAGGTGTTGGTCAGGTTTGGACTTTGTGTGTTGTCTGCCCGGGGCTCCTTGGCATCTCGCTAACTTCTTTGAGCCCTAGCTCTCTCCACTGTAAATGGGGACGACGGTGATAGTGAGGCTGATGCTCATGGTGGTGGTGATGGTAGTGATGATGGTGGTGGTGACGGTGGTGATGATGATGGTGCTGATGGTGGTGCTGATGGTAGTGATGGTGGTGGTGGTGGTGACAGTGGTGGTGCTGCTGGTGGTGGTGCTGATGGTGATGATGGTAGTGGTGGTGATGGTGGTGATGATAGTGGTGATGGTGATGGTGCTGGTGGTGGTGATGATGGCAGTGATGGTGGTGGTGGTGGTGACGGTGGTGGTGCTGCTGGTGGTGGTGCTGATGGTGATGATGGTAGTGGTGGTGATGGTGGTGATGATAGTGGTGATGATGATGGTGGTGGTGGTGGTGGTGGTGGCACCATCTACTTGGTTACTCCACAGGATAGCGAGGAGGATCAAGTGCGGTCACTGACATGCAGATCTTTGTGAACAAAGCAGGCAGTCTAATGTTATTCTGCAGCTGGGGTGGGCAGGGAGGCCGGGGTGCCACTTTGGGCCATGCTGTCTTCATGCCCCCCCTCCCATGGCCGACACGTGGGAACTCTCTGAGGACACCCAGCTCTGGGAGCTCCCGTACCTTTCCATGCCTGGCCTCCCCTAATCCAGGCCTTCTGTGCACCTGGGCCCTCTGTGTACCTGGCCCACACGTTCAAGGTCTGGACTTGGGCACTTTGAGGCTTGGCCGTCCTCACCTACTAGGTATCTTCTTGTAGCAAGTGTAACTCTTGTGTCAAGAATGCCTTTTCCTCATCGATTCTATATCTGTCACCTTTTCTTTTTTCTTTCTTTTTTGTCACCTGAACACTATGCACTTTTGGTGTCACCCTAATATATCCTTACGAGAGAAGGACAGGGACAGGCGTAAGGTTTGATGTCCCCCCCACCTCACCCACACACACAAATGTCTAATCAGCCTCAGGGAGGAATGTAGAACACCATCAGCTGGGAGACACGTTTTGTCTGTGACCAGAGTTTGCATCTCTGCCGCGTGTCGGCAGCTGTGGCCCTGCTGTCCTTCCTCAGCTGGTGTTTGGCCCAGAGCCTGTCAGACTGTCTTGGGCCCAGGGTGTCTGGGGATCAGTGTCTTTATTTTGTCACTTACTGTGCCTCTATTTCTAATGTCCATGTACATTTTTTCAATCTAATTTTTTCTTGGATTACACGTCAGCATCATTGTGGAAGATCTGAAAAACTCAGAGTCTATGAAATAGGAAATAACTGGCATTCAGAATCTGCCTACGCAGAGCCCGGCGCTTTGCTGGGTGTTGGGGAGCCAGAGGGGTGGGGGAAGGGTCTGGGGCCTCAGCTCTCTCTGTGTCTGTCCGTCTGTCTGTCTGTCTGTCTCTTCAGACCAGGCTCTCTGGCTTTCCTCCTGCCACTTAACAGTGGTCCTATCACCTAGGTGGAAAACCTTTTCTCAGAAATTGAAAATTGGCAGCTCTCAGGATAGGTGTAACCTGAAGACTTGATTTGTTTGGCCTGCACAGTTTTTTTTTTTTTTTTTCAGGAAAATCTCATTTAGTTGCCAGCCTTTAAAAATCCACAGATTTCAAATACAGATTCAGCTTCTCAGCCCCCATCAGCGGGACTGGGGACTTCCCAATGGGGCAAGCTTCCTGTGTGCCGTGCCCCGTCCCCGTCCCTCTCGATGGGCCTCCTGCTCTGGAGGCTGGGTGCCCTTGCCTTTCTTGGGCAGGCTCCCGTGGTGGGTGTTCCGAGGACCAGGCATTGCTGCCCCCCGACCTTGACTTTGTCCCCCCACACACACACTCAGGGCTCCCCGGGGTTGAGGCTGTCCTCTGTTCTTGCCTGCTCTCCTTACCTCCTGGATCCCTTCCGCTTCCCTCCCCCGAGAAGCCTTCCCCAGGTGCCTCAGCCACGGGGTTTCTGCGTCCTCCCCATGCTCTCTGGTGGCATGTGTTTAGTATATTCCTGTATAGACATCCCTACCGCCACACACATGCACGCATACAGCCTGTGTTTCTACCTGATTTTTAAGTCCCTTGTGAGTTGACCAGGTAGCTTTGAAACCATATAGGCCTGAACTTGATCCTCTTAGGCAAGTTATAGCTTCTTCATCTGTAACATGGGATAATAGTATCTTCGTGGCTGACTCATTTAGGGCCACTGTGTACAGCGGTGCAGGTCACACACTGCACAAGGGTACCGCCTCTAAGGGGACCATTTCACATGATAGATTTGTATATTCATTATGACAGTTTTCGGCAAATGGTAGTATCTTGTTCTGACAAAATCAGTATATTTGACCACTTTCTGACAGGGGGAGCTAGTGTCTTAAGGAAAGGGTGCCTTTTTCCTTTTCTCACAGAGGTGCCTTGCTGGCAGCCGCCCTGCCTGTCAGGGTTACATGTGATAAGGAGCGTGAAAGTGCCTGATACTCAAGGAACGTTTGTCTCCTTCTCTCTTGAAAGCAGGAGGTCATGGAGGTGAGCCCAGAGGCAGGGCCCCCAGGTGTGTTTGTTGGGTGCTGAGGGGGGAAATGGGGCCTTACAAGGGAAGAACGGGGGTTAGGAGTCCAGTCTCCCGGGCACTTTGGCCATGCTGCATCTCCATCGGAATCTGGAAATATTCCTGAGTTTCACTGATTCAAAGACTAATTTTAACATCCCTAAAATCAGGTGGTGTCTTACAATTGGTGTGATAAGAAACCAGGGTGTTTTAGTTTATTTGGTAGCATTTTCATCTTTTTTAGTGGTATGTAAAGTATCAGTGCCTCTTAAAATAGATGTTGTCTTAGATTTGAGGAGACACAATAAAGAAACCTATTGCATAGGATTGTTGTGAAGCCTGACTACTCTTAGCGTGAGGCTTGCGTGGTGCCGGCTCATGGTGAGGGTTTAATTGGTTCAAGCTTCCTTCTCTTCTCCCTCTTCCTCTTTGAATTCCCTTAGTTTGGTTACAGCAAGTTCTCAGTGTGATGGTGATGATGATGTTGTATGGCATATCCACAGCTCATGAAGAGTTCTGCAAAATAAACTAAATGGAAGGAAAGTGTTTTGTCCAAGCCCAGGCTTCTTTTCCCGAAGATGAAGGGAAAAAGTATTTTCGATGGTAGTAAGCTGCACAATACGAGAGGTTATTCATTACCTTGGATGTCATAGCAGTCTGGCTGCATTTGCTAAAATATTTCCACTCCTGTTGGGAAGCTGCCCGCTCTTTTGAATTTAATAACTTAAGGGCAAGTGAACAACAAGAAAACAATACTATAACTCCGAAAGAATTGCCATCCGATTCTTCTCATAAGGTGGGCAGTTTAATAGGGCCTTAATCTTGGCTCTTGAACTCTCTTTAAAGTTAATCAATCCAAGTAAAAGACAGTTGAAAAGCAGCGAAGGATGATTTATACTAATCAAGGAGAGGAAGGAAGGGCTTCCCTGGTGGCGCAGTGGTTGAGAATCTGCCTGCCGATGCAGGGGACACGGGTTCGTGCCCCGGTCTGGGAAGATCCCACATGCTGCAGAGCGGCTGGGCCCGTGAGCCATGGCCGCTGAGCCTGCGTGTCCGGAGCCTGTGCTCCGCAACGGGAGGGGCCACAGCAGTGAGAGCCCCGCGTACCGCAAAAAGAAAAAAAAAGAAAAAGGAGAGGAAGGAAGAGTTTGTTTTACACTGTCACTTTTAAATAGAGGAATTTCATAGTCTGGTAATGAGCATTTTGTCTTCTTATGGTTATCGATAAACGTTTAAGGCTATTTGTGATCATCAGTTCGTCTAACACTGAGTGCCTACTGTGTCCCTAGCAGCAGCATCACTAAGAGGATGGATGACATTGGGCTGGGCAGGGCTCTGGCTGCAGGTAATGAGTGCAGGTGGTATGGAAGGTGCTGGGGTGTAGAGCCCTGCTTCCCATGGAGGTGAGCACAGAGACCTGGACTGAGCCCTGGCTGCCCCCTGCGAGCTACCTCACTCCACCTCTGTGGGACGTTTGGACCTCATAGGGTGGTTGGGATTGGACGGGGTCATGGGTATGTCAAACAGTATACCCGCTTCTTCTCAAATTTAGTGCCTTTTCCAGAGACTCCAAGCTGGCAGCCATTGGTATGTTTTGTTGGCTGGAGTATTTTTTTTTTAGCTTTGTATTTTGAAATAATAGTAGATTCACGGGAAGTTCCAAAGATTGTGCAGAGAGGTCTTATATACCCTTTTCCAGGCTTACTCCAATGGTTATGTTTTTGGGAGGGGAGTAAAAATATATATATAACATAAAATTTGCCATTTTAATCATTTTTAGGTGTATCGTTTAGTGGCATAAGGACATTCACATTGTCGTGCAACCATCACCACCGTACATCTCCAGAACTTTTTAAAAAATTAATTTATTTAACTAATTAATTAATTTTTGGCTGCGTTGGGTCCTCCTTGCTGCGTGCGTGCTTTCTCTAGTTGCAGCGAGTGGGGGCTACTCTTCGTTGCAGTGCGCGGGCTTCTCATTGTTGTGGCTTCTCTTATTGTGGAGCACAGGCTCTAGGCACGCGGGCTTCAGTAGTTGTGGCAAGTGGGCTCAGTAGTTGTGGCTCGTGGGCTCTAGACTGCAGGATCAGTAGTTGTGGCACGTGGGCTTCATTGCTCCGTGGCATGTGGGATCTTCCCCGGCCAGGGATTGAGCCCTTGTCCCCTGCATTGGCAGGAGGATTCTTAACCACTGTGCCACCAGGGAAGCCCCTTCCAGAACTCTTTCATCATCCCAACCCAGTGGTTACATCTTGTGAAACTGTTGTGCAGTATCGAAATGAAGGAATTAATGTTGGTACAGTGGGCGTGTATGGTTCTAATCCATTTTTACCACATGTGTAGATTTGTGTAACCACCCCTGCAATCAAGATGCAGAGCTGTTTGTTGACATTTTATCAGTTTGAGTGAAGTGCAGAAACCTTGTGTCCTTTTTTTTTTTTTTTTGCTGTACGCGGGCCTCTCACCGCTGTGGCCTCTCCCGTTGCGGAGCACAGGCTCCGGACGCGCAGGCTCAGCGGCCATGGCTCACGGGCCCAGCCGCTCCGCGGCATGTGGGATCTTCCCGGACCGGGGCACGAACCCGTGTCCCCTGCATCGGCAGGCGGGCTCTCAACCACTGCGCCACCAGGGAAGCCCCACAATATATATTTTTAAAGACTTTATTTTTTTAAGGGAAGTGTTAGGTTTTCAACAAAACTGAGAGGAAGGTACAGCTCTCCCGTATCCCCCCTGCCGACACGTATGCACAGCCTCCCCTGTTCTCAACATCCCCACCAGGGTGGTGCCTTTGTCACAGTTGGAGAACCTGCAGTGCCACATCACCATCCCCCAAAGCCCATAGTTTACGTTAGGGTTCACTCTTGCTGCTGTACATTCTGTGGGTTTGGGCAGGTATGTAGTGACGTGTAGCCATCATTATGGTTTCATGCAGAATATTTTCACTACCCTAAACATCCTGTGTGCTCTGCCTGTTCGTCCCCTCCACCCTAAGTGTGGCTGCCTTTTTACTGTCTTTTTACTTTTTACTGGAGATCTTTTCACTATCTCCATAATTTTGCCTTTCCCAGAATGTCATATAGTTGGAATCATACAGAATGAAGCGTTTTCAGATTGGCTTCTTCCACTTAGTAATATGCATTTCAGGCTCTTCGTGTCTTTTCATAGTTTGACAGGTCATTTTTTTCTTTTTTTTTAATTGAAGTATAGTTGCTGTACAGTATTATATAAGTTTCAGGTGTACAATGTAGTGATTCACAATTTTTAAAGGTTATACTCCATTTATAGTTATTATAAAATATTGTCCATATTCCTGGTGTTGTACAATATATCCTTGGAGCTTATTTTATACTGAATAGTTTGTACCTCTTACTCCCGTACCCCTATATTGCCCCTTCCCCCTTCCCAATAGCTCATTTCTTTTTACTGCTGAATGATATTCCATCGTCTGGATGCACCACAGTTTTCCATTTGCCTACTGAAGGACATCTTGGTTGCTTCCAAGCTTTGGCAGTATGACAAAGCTGCTGTAAATATTTGTTTGTAGTTTTTGGTGTGGACACACATTTTCAACTCCTTTGGGTAAATACCCAGGAGCACGACTGCAGGGTTATATGGTGAAGTACATTTAGTTTTATAAAAAGCTATCAAACTGTCTTCCAAAGTGGCCATGCCATTTTGTATCCCCATGAGCAACGTAGGAGAGATGTGTAACCGCATCCGTGTACGTTGGGGGCCTTTAGGCCATGCGGGCCGCCACATCCCTCCACGCCCCGTTATCTAACCCCTGAAGGCTTCTGCCATTTCTGCCAGCTGCCTTCCCACGTGGAGGGCCTTGCCGTGTATGACCTCTCCCTGGGGCTACCTTCCTGCCACTTCCTTTTCTTACCTCCATAACGCCCTGTTGGGTTTTTGTCAGCTTTCTTTTGGATGAAGCACGTTTCAGGGTGTGGCTGGGAGTCCGTGTCTCTGAGTAGGTCCCCACAGCTCTCCTCCCTCATCCTTGTCTCCGATGGTCTGGCCTGGCCTCGGGTGGATGCGTGGGCCCTCACGTGGGCCCTCGCTCTCTTGGTGCTTTGAAGGAGGAGGTTGGGATGTTGGAACCAGCTTACCTATGCCATCTCCCTTCCCCAGAACCCTCTGATGCCTGTGTGTTTCCAGTGAATCTGGCTGCTGTGTTTGTGTCACGCCTGTGTCATGAAACCCAGACTGAAAAGCACCGCAGGGCGGACTTCTGTCTTGGGCTACCCCCTCCAGCCCTTTATACTGTGAGTGAAAGAGTCAGTGCCGGGCCCACAGGTACACAGCCAGTCAGGGGCTGGGATCCCGGACCCTGCCCGCCCAGTCCCGGCTGTCCCCATGAGACCTCGCAGACTTTGAGGCCACTTCTGACGTTGCTTCTGTCAGAAAATGTATTTTGAGTTTCTGCTGGGGGTCCCTGAGACCCCCAGGTCAGCGACACCAGATACCCCGTCCCTTCCTTCTGTGTGGAGCTCAGCGTTGGGGGGCGGACGGAGGGAGGAGGGCCCAGGGCGTGGGGGGAGACGGGGCAGCGGGCCGCAGAGGCGTGTGCGTGGGGTGCCTGTCTCTTTCTGTCCCTGGACGCACAGCAGAAGCTCTGTGCTCAGTGATGCTGTTCTTCTCGGGGGGATGGGCAGGTGGTTGTCTCTGCTCCACGTGCTTCTATGTTGCCTGTTACACAACGAGCGCGGATTCATCCTGTGACTTCTGTAATAATTAATAATAATAATTTACAAGGTGGCTTAGGGGCCGAGAGACCTGGAATGCCTGGATCGCGTCCTGCTCTGGTCGTCCCACCCTTGAGTCCCCACAGGAGATGCACTTACAAAGGACAACAGCAAGAAGGAAAGGACGCCCTTGATTGTGTGCTGGGCCGGACGTCCTGTGAGCCGGCCCGGTCACACGACTTCAGCTCAAGGCCGGACTGACCTTCTCGCCTGTTTACTCGAGGGCCTGAGAATGGGGAGGGGCCCCTCAGGAGCGGGCCAGCTCCAGCCGACGTGTGGGCTGCCCGTTGCCAAAGGAGGTGGGGGCAGGCCTGGCCACGCCACGTGGTGACCTGTCAGCTCCCGGTGGCCTTCCCTGGGGTCAGAGGGGCCCCACCGCACTCCCGGGACCCACAGGCCGTCCAGTTCATGACCTTCTTCTGGGAGGAGTGGTCAGAGGCCCTTGTTCGTCTCTGGTTCCTAGGCAGGGCTGAGCAGGTAGGGGGTCAGAGGTCGCAGACAGACCTGGCTGTCCCTGGCTGCGAGTGTTTGCAAATCAGAGTTCAGAAACGAGGACTTTATGCAGTTATTTTAAGATTTTTCCTTTTTAACAGTACAGAGTAGCTGATTAAAAACTGGCAAAAGTTCATAGAAATCGGATGCTCAGACCCCAAACCTCTGTGATTTTCCTTGTGCTGAACACGTCATTTTCCCTTTGAATCCTTTTGTTAAGGACGGATACACAGTTATTGAACCTAAAGATGCATCCAAATTGTGGCAACTTCATCAGAATTTGCTGACAACATAATTATGATTATATTTCAGGGTATAAGATCCATTTTTTTCATACTAGTCTACTACAAAAAAATGAAAAGAGCTGCTTTGTTGTTATTTTGGTAGGTTAACAATTCCTAATATTTGCGGGATGCGGCCTGATCTGACACTTTCTTTGCATGTTTTGGCATCTTGCTGATACACCGCTGTACGAACATATCTAAAGAGTGCACAGTTTCCCTCCTTGTCAGAGGTCTGGGGGCGGATAGCAGAGGATGTTCCAGAGGGAACACTGCCGGGGCCTCTCAACAGGCCGCTCCTAGTACAAGACTGCACCGCTGGGAGCACAACTGGCCCCCACTGGCCCGGCGCGGGAGGCTCCGGTGGTCCTACTGGCTGTTGTGGGGCCGTGTTCCCTCCCAGCGCTGACCCCGGAAGGACCGAGTGGCCCATCGGAGATGCCGGGCCTGGCTCAGGTAAAGCTGGGCTCTGCCTTGAGGTCAGCCTCTCCGAACCCCAGTCCTGCCCGTTGCGTGGGGATGAGAGTCCTGGCGGGCCAGGAGGTGGGGGAGTGCGTGAGGTCATGTTGTGGTCTGGTTCCCGCTGGAGCCTGAGTGCCCTCCCCAGGGCCGCTTTCACAGTCCATTCAGTGCCTCCTCCTGGAAGCCTTCCGGGCACTTTAGCCGAGGATCCCTGCCCTCCCTCTTCCCACCGTGTCTGTTGGTTGCAGCACCCATCTCGGCTTGCACGTTCCTTGAACGCCTTTCCTGGCCGGGCTGGGGCACGCGGCCTTGAACAGAGGCCGCCCTGCCTGAGCTGCTCAACGCTCATTACGCGGAGCCGCGTCCTGACTCCTCTGTTTACATGTTACCTCACTTCGCAGGAGGTCTAGCAACCTTCCTGAGTTTTAAAACTCATATAGGCTCATTGTGGAAAATCCATAAGTGCCTATAAAGGAAAGTCCGGCAGGCAGGATCTTGCTGTACTTCCTTTCAGCCTGGCCGTCTGTTCTTCCATCCATCCGCCCGTAGACCACGTTTCTCCACTGGAAACAAAGTCATGTATGTACCGAGTTGTGGTGTGTCCCACTCTGTCGAGTTGAACGTTTGTTCATTCTGAGCATTTTCCGTGTCACTCAGGTTCTTCGAAAATACGATTTTCAGTGGCTGCGTGGAATTTCTCTGGGGGATATGCCCTGACGTGCCCGCTGCAGAGCACGTGGTGGCTTCTGGAACTTGACAGGGACCTCCGTGTTGAGTATCTCTGTGCACAGTCCTTGTCCGCGTTTTGGACGCTCCTGAAGACTGGATCTCGAGAAGTGGAACCGCTGCTCAGAAGACACGAGCGGGCGTCTTCGAGGGCTCCCGGCCCCTTCGCTGGTGGCAGGGCGTGTTCCTGTCAGCCATTCCGAGCGCGGGCCCTGCAGCGGGGCTGCTGAGCCGGGCTCCCCGGAACCCACTGGCTTCCGTGGTCTCAGCGCAGATGCTGGTCCCCCACGCCGCCTCCCTCACACACTGACCCCTCTCCCCTGTGACAGTTGTCCTTGCTCATGTGTGCTTGTCTCCGCCTGCACCTCGGGGACCCCAGGCCCAGCGCTGGACACACGGTGGGCATGCGGGAGACGTACTGATAGATGGCAGGTGGCCAAGGCCAGGCGGCACCCGGGCTGCCTAGGCCTCCAGGCTCTGTGGGACACGGGGCGGTAGGTTAGTTACAGCTGATGCCAACACTTGGTCACATGCAGATGCAAAAGTAGTTGTACTTGTTGGGTCTCCAGACAATGCCTGGTGTGCCTGGGAACTAAGGGACCCCTCACAGTAACCCTGTGCTCCCCGGCAGTGCTGCTCTGTTACGTGTCGCAGAATTCCCTTTCTCCTGAAAGCATAACGGGAATCAAGAATACATCCTGTTCTGTAGGGAAATTGTTTCAGTAAAAACCCTAAGATGCCGCTGTTCTGGGCGTGTCTGTTTCCCCCATGGGCTGGTGGCCTCCTCTGTGCAGGACCTCATGCCCGATTCATCTTTGCGTCCCTGGTGCCTGCACTGGGACCCACCCTGTGGCCGCTACTCTGTGGATGCCGAAATGACCAAGAAAGAACTTGATACGTGATTTGGGGATTATGCTCCGCTCTGTAATGATTTTCATTTCAGACTCAGTTGGCTACAGGGATAAGCGTTTTAGCTGTAACTTGGGGGTGCTTAGCTCATGGTCTGTAGCCAGAGTTCATGTCCAAAGCAGGTGGCAGAGAGTCTGGGTTTGACTTGGGCAGGTTGCTTCTCCTCCCCGTCTCAGTTTCCTCCGCTGTGGAATGGGGGTGACAGACCCCCTTTTGCCTAAATCATAGGGTCGTCATAGGATCAGCAGGGTGCCCGTTGAAAACGACATGGCCTCTTACGAAGAAAAAAGCTATCACTTAATCTCTTCCTGTTTTGGAAGCATTTTGGGTTCCTTAGGAATCAAGCATTTCTTGTAAAAAAATAAAATATCGATTGACGGTATTCATGAGAGATTTTCATTGACGAAGCAATGTTCTGCTTTGTTAAATTTCTGTTTCATGTGCCATTTGGTGGGAAACAATTCTCGTAGGTCATTATCTCGCCCGCTTGTTCATGGAGAAGCCCTTTCTCCGAAGGCAGAGAGGGCCTCATCTCTGCGACGGGGCCTCGCGGGCTCCGTCCTCACCGTGGCGGCACCGTGTAGGTCCACTGCTTTGCTTCCTTGTCTCCTTTCTGGTCTTGCTGTAAAGAGGAGGAAAATGGGGTCGGGGAGATTGGGGGAGTGGCGATCAAGCTAGATTTTTGTTTGGTTTTGTGGTAAGATGGGAGCAGTCATGGCGTGCAGAGGCCAGCAGAGAGGGAAGAGAGGGAAGACTCGATGATCTGGAGAGAGAAGTAGAGTTTCGAGAACATGTCATTGAGGCGGTGGGAGAGGCTGGGGTTTGGAGCGCACGGGCCACAGCGTTGCCCTTTTTTCTTTTTTTGTTTTTTTGCGGTACGCGGGCCTCTCACTGTTGTGGCCTCTCCCGTTGCGGAGCACAGGCTCCGGACGCGCAGGCTCAGCGGCCATGGCTCACGGGCCCAGCCGCTCCGCGGCACGTGGGATCCTCCCGGACCGGGGCACGAACCCGTGTCCCCTGCATCGGCAGGTGGACTCTCAACCACTGCGCCACCAGGGAAGCCCCGGCGTTGCCCTTTGTCCTGTGCCTTCCCGGGTGAGGGCCGGCCGAGCAGTCTTCCAGCTGTAGGCGCTCGGGGTGCATTGTCTTTAGAAAGTGACAAAGCATCAGCAGCGTTTCCATGCTGGTCTGCTTTCTCTCACCTCCACGAGCTGCTGGACGGTGTTCAACATTCTGCCTGCCCTGGGGTGGACCACGCCGCATTCAGCCCCCTTCTGTGCCGCTGCTGGGCCCCCTCTCCTTCCGGCAGGAGCGGCAGGTGGGCGGCTGCTCCAGGTGGCTCTGGCACCGTCTTCTGGCCGCTTCAGTGAAGTGGGAAGCCGGGCGGCAGCTGGCTGTGAGCACAGGGCCGAGGAGAGAGGAAGAGGCGTGATAGACTTGTTCGCCATTGGCAGAGTCGGGGGCCTCGACGCCTTGCACGAGGCCGTGTTAACAGTCCCCGTGAGGCTGGTGGTGGTGTGTGTCGGGAGCCCGGCAGCGTGGGGTGGATTTTCAGCGGTTACAGCCGCCGGGCGAGAGCACAGAGTAGGTGGAGGCTGGCACTGAATCAGGGCGCGGCTTACTGAGCCTCCTGGGTTCCCGCTGCAGAGGAGACTTGTTACCTGCATGTCCTGTTCAGTGTTGCAACCGAGAGATTATTACTGCCTCTCCGAGGTCATCCAGCTTTACAGCATTTAGGGTCTGGAGTTGGAAATGGAACCTTCGAAGCCATCATACCAATTCTTCCTTTCAGTGGAAAAACAATCTAGCTTTTGTTATTGGATCCTAAATTTAATATTCCTATATGTGCCTGTAATTATTTTATTGGACTCAAAAATGAGTTGCTTTCCCCATATGTCTTCCTGCCTAGTATAGTGGGATGAACATAATGGACTGTTAATAAATATTTGTGAACGGTGGTAATGCTTTAAATAGGAATTAAATGGCTTCAGAAAGCAACGGCTTCCCATTCTTCTTGTTCTTAGTTCCTGTGCCCGCCAGGGAAAGGTGCTTGGCTCTTAAGAAGTGCTGTTTTGATCATTTTTTCCTTGCACCTAATTTGAGTGAGTCTCACTATAATACTTCATTGTTGTCAGTGTGGTTCATTCATTTGAAGATTGCATTAATTTTCAAGTTCCATATTCATTTTTTACTTTGCTATGTGAATCCCAAATCTAGGCTCTTGAGTGGATTAGGGGAACAGGGAGGTCCATATTAGACATGGTCCAGAAGGACTGAGGTCTTGGAATATTGAAGAAAGAATTTTCTGGCAACTGGGGCCACCTGAAGTTAGAAGTGAGCTGCCTGGCCGTGCAGCGTCCACCAGAAGGACACACCTGTTGGTGCCTGGCGATTGCTCAGAAGAGCAACCTTCAATATTTTTCTCTGGCATTTGGATGTAGTCATTGTTTTGGTGAAGATGAAATAACATATTTTGCTTTTTTTTCCCTTACAGAAAACCCAGCCATCTTCATGTGTAAATGTTGTAACCTTTTCTCACCAAGTCAATCGGAACTCCTCTCCCACGTTTCTGAGAAGCACGCAGAAGACGGGGTTAATGTGGATGAGATCATCATTCCCCTGAGGCCTCTGAGTACCCCTGAACCCACCAACCCAGGCAAAACCGGAGATGGTAAGGGGGCTGGGGTGCTGGGCGAGGGCGCTGCGCCCGCGGTGTGCCTGAGGGCGATGATGATGCTTATTCGCTCTCAAATACTTTGATTCTCAGTTTCTGTCTGGTGGGCATAGGGTCTCATAAAAATCCAAATCTCCAACCAGAAGTCCCGATAATTTCCATTTGTAGATCTGCTCAAGTAAGATTGTGTGTTTGAATTCCCTGTACCCAGTCTCTGTAGGTGCTTCTCCAATGCCCGGTTGGTAGATGGAGGGATGAATGAATGACTGCATGAATGAATGAAAGGAGTTGACACCATCCACCCGGGTAAAAAGCACGAACTTATTGTCAGACAGGCACGTTTAACCCAGCCCCAGCACCTGCTACTACATTACCTGAAGCCAATGATGTTACTCCCCTGAGCCTCACTTTGCTCATCTGAAAAATGAAGACAGATCTGCCTGTCGCAAGGGGCTCTGTGAGGAGTAAGTCAAAGGTATGGTGACAGCACTGAGGATGGTGCCTGGAACAAAGAAGACGAAAGGGAGGCTCGCATGATAACGTCTGTCGTGAACGAATAAGGGTATATAATCTCCGAAACAGCACGGCTGGACTGCTCATGTGTACCTGCAACAGGGAGTCCCATCGCAGAGCTTTGACTCGCAGAATCCTTCAGGTTCACAGTCAGTGTCAGAAGTGAGACACATCTTGTTTGCAGTGTCCAGACACTTCCCACTGAGTGGCAGAGATGCAGCAGGTGGATGGATTAGAGAAGCCATCCAGGCTCTGTAATGAGGTGCCCACAGACGAAGAAAATATGTAGTATAGGAGGAGCAGCTGAAAACCAGAGTCAGAAAATGTCCCCACAGAACTAGTTTTATAACGATGAGAGATAATGGCCAGTCTCCTGTGCAGAAGCTCGATCTGTGGCAGTAAACGTCCCGTCGCAGGATTCGTTAGTCACACTAATAATCCAGTTGCTCTTTCCTGGGAATATTTAGACTGGCATTTCTAAAGAGGCTGGCTTACTGATCCTCTGTCTGACACCGTTAACAAGGAGAGACTCCAGACACAAAACGTTTTGGGTGAGTCCCTCTGGCCGTTCCCAGGGTGCTCAGAGGAACACGCCTGGCAGAAGACTGAGTTGTTGAGAAGTGAGGAGAAATTCTACTTGTTACCGTTAGTGGCATAAGGTGAAAACTCTCCATTCCCGACATCTCGGCGCTCACGGGAGTCTCCTCCGTCTCCTGGCTGCTCCCTGCAGGCCTACGAGGCCTGTGCTTGCCCAGCTTCAAGGCCGAAGAAAGAGCCCGGAGTCAGCAACAGAGACACCAGGGGTTTAATGGGTGGGGGAGCTTACAGGTCTGAAGCAAAGTCCTGGAGGGACACCCCACCGTGTGCGGGGCGTGGAGGGCAGGACATGGGGCAGTCTTTGCTCCCGGGGGATGGGGAGGTTACCAGTTACAGGGGAATGAACATCAGGTGGGCTCGTTAGTTACGAGGGAAACCAGTCGAGGGGCACGCCCCTCACCGCCCCTCTGATAAGCTGTCACCAGCTGGGGCCTGGGGCAAGACGGAGGAAGGGCAGTCCTGGGAGTAGGGTGTAGGTGAAGCAGCCCTGGTCGGGCAGGGGATGGACAGAGAGCAAAAGAACAGCCATCTGAGGGGCCTGACCATACCCTCCACCCCTGCGTACCCTGCACGACCCTTACAGTCTCTGTCCGCTCATCTTCCTTGATATCGCTGGGGTCAGGTACGTAGGGGGCGCTGCAACCAGACACTACAATACAATACGGCCAAAGTATCATGAGTAAGATACCTAGAACTGGATGCTCAGAGCAGTCATTTGCCACGATATGGGCACATTTTGGAGCCAAGTGCTTACAAGGTCAATGGAGAGGGAGTCAACAGCAGCAGTGCCCTGTCCAGTTATAAGGAAGGTAAGGCCATGTCTGGTTTTCACAAACCCAGAGCCACCCCATGGGGAGGGGAAGGCCCGGCTTTAAGGGGAACATTCTGGTGGCCTAGCCAGGAGTCAGCAGTCACAGCACAGGTCTGCCACCCCATGTTATGTTGGGTGCACTTAGGGGTGGACCTATTAGGTCTTTCTTTTTTTTTTTTTTGCGGTACGCAGGCCTCTCACCGTTGTGGCCTCTCCCATTGCGGAGCACAGGCTCCGGACGCGCAGGCTCAGCGGCCATGGCTCACGGGCCCAGCCGCTCCGCGGCATGTGGGATCTTCCCGGACCGGGGCACAAACCCGCATTCCCTGCATCGGCAGACAGACTCTCAACCACTGCGCCACCAGGGAAGCCCCTATTAGGTCTTTCTAAACAAAAAGCAGTTAATCCCACTAGCTGGACTTGTGTGTCCAGAAGCCAGCCTATTCCACTCCACCCAGCATAGCCCAGGGGGGCTCATAGGCAGTCAGTTGTACAGTAATGTTTACCGATGGGGGTCCTTCTGATGTACTGGCACGTGGGACCAGAAGATGGTGAGTCTTCTTCCCCCATGGTCAGTAGTCCCCACATAGTCGCGTTGGCCAGGTCGATTGTTCATGGAAGCCTGGAGGAGGGCGACAATGGTATCTCGCTGGACACTCAGCAACTAGACTCATTTCGCAGTGAGGCCAGTGTTGCTGCTCAGTCCTCAGATACATTTCCTTTGCTCAGGCTAGGGACGAAACGTAAGACATCTAACAGGCACGACGCAGGGGAGATCATGGCAATTAAGCAGAATACGAGCAATAACCACATCTGAGATACAGTTCAGAAAACTCTTCAGTAATAGGAGAACGTGTCTAAAATCGCATATACGATGGCCACCTAGTTTTACCTCGGATGTCTGAACCGTTTTGGCTTTCAAATGCATTCCCTTCCTCAATGGCCAAAGCAGATGTACAATGCTGTCTGAAAGGCCACAAGACAGGCTGCTCTGGTCAGTAAAGTTTAAGTTAAACCATGTATAAGCCGGAATGACTTCCCTATACTGCAGTATGTGCAGATTTTTCCATCACTTCCCCTTTTGATTGCACGTCTTCCAGTAGAAAGCACTGATGATCAAAACATTTGTCCCGAGATGCCGGGGTGCTTTCTCCTACCCCAGGTTCAGATCACGTGGGTGCTAGGCCTCCTTTACATTCACCTAGTCATTCACATTGGGGGAAAACTAATCAGATCTTGGGAACAGGCTCAGGTATGTTAATGGAGGAAACACTTTATAGGTTATACATTTTATCACTTATACCCAATTGTCACACAAGCATTGTACATGTGCTTTTAGCAGCAGACTTAAAGCAAGCAGTGTCGTACTTCATGAGTGATTATACTCTGTGACAGTTTCACTAGATCATTTTCTTTCAATCCAGAACATCAGGGCAAAAGTATGGCTAACACAATAACTTTCATAAATACAGACCTCAATGAACAGAACTAGAATTTAACATCCACTGAAACATAATATTGTTCTCTCTAAAATTACCCTCATCTCCACCAAACTCAGCCAATCAAAATTAATTTGTTGGCAAAATAAGTCTGGTCCGTTGACCACATAGGCTCCTCCAAACTGGCTGAGGGGGAACTCCTCAGGAGTCTCCGACTGAATTCCCAAAAGGCCTCTCAGGGCCAGGAAAACAATGCCAAAGGCCTGCCATCAGGCTCTGCCTTGGTGGACTTTTCGGTCCTCAAAACATTGAGATTCCTGCACATGCCAGGAGACGGTCTTTCCCATTCATCTGATAAGGCTGCCTAGAACCCTAGGGTTCCCAATTTCTGGAGGGACCAGGCAGAGAGAAAAGAAAAATGTTTCAATTCTACCCACAGGTGTAATTTACCCAGTTGCTGTAAGTCATAACCAACTTGAGGGGAAGGGTTTCCCTCTATCTGGAAAACAGATCAAACCAGGAACATTCCAGACAAAACCCATAAAAATTATAACCCTATTGACCAGTTCACTCAGTAACCAATCTTTCTGTTAACTTTTAATGAAGCCATCAGGTTTTCCATTAGGATTCTTTAATTTCTTACCCAGTCCAGCAGTATATTCTAAAGTTTATCAGAGACCTGTTATTGTCAAAATGTCCTTAACTGTGAATCTTCTTGAAGATGAAGCACTTTTGCAAAAGCATCAGAGTAAAACAATAACTGTCTATAAAAGACAAAAGACTTAAAAAGTCATGGTTAAACACCTGATTACAATGTAATCGATAAACTTGGTTACAATAACTAGAATTATGACTGATTATAATTTTATCCCTTGAAAACCATAACCTCTGGCAAAAACCAAGAAGCAAGTCATTCTGCATTTCCTGATTGGAAAATTTAATGCTTTAGTCTTCCTCTCCTAAGCAGGCATAGGTAGATAAGCTTAGACCCACCCAGCAATTAATGTTCTAATATTTTATCCTATTTGAAATGACCCATGAATTTTCTTCTGTTAACTTAGTTTCAAGTTACCGAAATCTGGAGAGACTAAAACATAATTATTTCTATAGAGTTTACCTAGAGGCTCTTTTTTCTCCTTTACTCTTAGAAATCACAAAAGATTAAAGTTCCAGGGAGCCTAGGTAGATCATTTACTTCTCAAAGGCACAAGAGAAATACCAGTTCCTTCTAGAGAGCTACCTTAACCAATTACAAAAGGCTCACTTAGATACAACAGCAGAGCCGTTAGAGGGCGCTGTTCTCCAGCTCTCTCGGCAGCCCTCACTCAGCAAGGACAGCCACCCTGGGATTTCCCCGCAACTTTGGGGCCCACGTGTTAGTGGACAGCCGCCCCGAGATTACGCCCGCAGCTTTCGGGCCCCGCATGCTAGTGGACGGCCTCCGCATCTTTCCATTCCCGACACCTCAGGGCTCACGGGAGTCTCCTCCGTCTCCTGGCTGCTCCCTGCAGACCTACAAGGCCTGTGCTTGCCCAGCTTCAAGGCCGAAGAAGGAGCCCGGAGTCAGCAACAGAGACATCAGGAGTTTAATGGGTGGGGGAGCTTACAGGTCTGAAGCAAAGTCCTGGAGCGACACCCCACCGGGGCGTGGAGGGCAGGACGTGTTGGTAGCCTTAGTCCAGTGGGAGAAGGGGAGGTTACCAGTTACATGGGAATTGATGTCAGCTGGGCTCATTAGTTACCAGGGAAACCAGTCGAGGGGCACGCCCCTCAACCACCCCTTTGATAAGCTATCACTAGCTGGGGCCTGGGTCAAGTACACAGGAAGGTCAGTCATGTGAGTAGGGTGTAGGTGAAGCAGACCCGGTTGGGCAGGGAATGGACAGAGAGCAAAGATACAGCCATCTTGAGTGGCCTGACCATACGGTGTTCTTGTGGTACTCTTGGTGTAATCAGATTCTTTCCTTTGAACTTCTTTTAAAAGTTATTTTCTGGGGCTTCCCTGGTGGCGCAGTGGTTGAGAGTCCACCTGTCGATGCAGGGGACACGGGTTCGTGCCCCGGTCCGGGAAGATCCCACATGCCGCGGAGTGGCTGGGCCCGTGAGCCATGGCCACTGAGCCTGCGCATCCGGAGCCTGTGCTCCGCAACGGGAGAGGCCACAGCAGTGAGACGCCCGCGTACCGCAAAAAAAAAAAAAAGTTATTTTCCTTTATTAACTAATTTACTTTTCACTTAAATTCTTCCTGAATACATTTTCTGTGTGTGTGTGTGTGTGTGTGTGTGTGTGTGTATACTGGAAGATTAGTAGCCTGTGTAATTTAACTTTAAAAAGTATTTCTTAAGACTTTAATTAGACTTAGACTGTTAATATGAGAAAATGTCTTCAAAAGTCTTTAAGAACCCCAAGTCCTTCCTCTCCTCTTTGTCCAAGTCTATAAAATTTGAGACTTCCAGAATCTTAGTTTCTCTCTAATGATTTCCATTCAGGTTTAACCTTCACAATTCATTTTAAGTTGAGAGATGCTTGAAATGGTTTAATTAAACCTTTAACTGAGAAGTAATTGATTTATTATTTTGGTCTCCCCTTATAACATGAAGGTTCCTAAATCCTCTGGTTTATTTTATAGCCTTTTAATCTCTTTTGCTCGTGTTGGCAAAGGTCTGCAGAAGAGCCTTTTATTTTTCTCCCTTCTTGCTAATCAAATCTCTGGCTCTGGTCCAAGAAAAAAATGCCCTAATGGACCAAGTTCATTCTCCCTCTTATATGTGTGTATGAGTGTGTAAAAGAGAATGTGTGCATGTGAGTGTGCATATCTGTGAGTGTGTGTTAGTGATGGGTGAGTGTGTGTGTGATGGGTGAGTGCATGTGTGGTGGGTGAGTGTGTGTGTGTGATGGGTGAGTGTGGGTGTGTGATGGGTGTGTGTGTGCACACACTCGTTCATCCTGATGGAGGCGGGGACACTGGGCTTACCTGAGCAGGAATTTACGTGGGTCTACTGAGAGCCGGGTTTTGGTTCTTCCATCATCTTCCCCTTTCATACTTTGAATAGGAACTCTTCTCCTTTTCTCTCTTCCTTCTCTCCCCTTCCCCTTCCCTCCTTCTTAATTTATTCCTTAATGGCACTTGCTGTATGCCTGGGTGCTGTGCTAGGTGCTGGGAGCACAGAGCTGGCCAGGCACTGTTCTGCTGGTTCTGCCTCCTGGCTGGTGGGTGGCATTTGGACAAAGGCGGTTTCAGTGCAGTGGGAAGGTGGTTCTCTGGGATTAGGTTTGGGCTGCTAAAGAGGTGGGGGACACGTGGTCTAGTTGGAGGGTGAAAGGAGGCTTCCCAGGGGAGGTTGGCGTTTAAGTTTAAATCTCTGTGTTGTCTCTTCTGGGCACTAACCACGAATAAAGTCACTCTGAGTGTGTAGGCATCTTGGACTCGCTGTCCCAGGAGCCACTGAGCCCCGAGCCCTCTCGTCTGCTCTGGCAGGCAGCCTGGGGGCAGCGGGCTCCGATGGACTCAGGTTTCAGTGCTGGGGCTTTCATGGGATGCCGCGGCTGCGCTGGCGCACCTGCTGCTTTTGTGGGGATTACAAAAAGGTGCCTCCATCCTGGGCCGATGAGTTAGCAATGGGCGTTCTTTCTGGGTGAACAAGGATAAAGTGTGCTCAGGGCTGATGCAGGCAGTGCAGGGCGCTCTGCCTGTTGGTGGAGCCTGGCCTGGGACGGGGACAGGGATGGGGACAGGCCCCCACCTGCCCTCTGTGGCCTTCACGCAGAGGTCAGCCTGCATCACAGACGTGGAGGGGCTGCTGGTGGCTTAGGCAAGTGGCTTTTGTTACCTGTTAAAGGGGGATAAGATATTAGCCTTTTTAAAAACGGATTCTGGGCTTCCCTGGTGGCTCAGTGGTCGAGAGTCCGCCTGCCGATGCAGGGGACATGGGTTCGTGCCCCGGTCCGGGGGGATCCCACATGCCACAGAGCAGCTGGGCCCGTGAGCCATGGCCGCTGAGCCTGCACGTCCGGAGCCTGTGCTCCGCAACGGGAGAGGCCACAACAGTGAGAGGCCCCTGTACTGAAAAAAATAAAATAAAAATAAAAATAAAAATAAAAACGGATTCTGAGACAAATGCATGTTAGTACCTAACACCTTAGAACCTGGTGTATGCACGGTGCCCTTCTAGCCCTCCCACCCCCTGTGTATCCATCTGCTGTTCAGGTCAGGAGTCGGGTCACACTGAAGCTTGTGGCTGGGTGAACTATCATCGTTTTCCAGCAGAACTCAGAGTAGAGGTCAAAATGTGCTATTTCTGTGCTCCAATATTAAACCTAACTGGCATGGATGTGAGGTTCACGGACTGAGGCAAACAGATCTGGGTTCAAATCCTATCTCGGCTACTTCTGGGTCTTGGGGCAGACTGATTCATTTTCTTTTTTTTTTTCCTTATTGTTTTTAGAATAACTTATTTTTGGCTGCATTAGGTCTTCGTTGCTGCGTGTGGGCTTTCTCTAGTTGCGGCAAACGGGGGCTACTCTTCGTGGCGGTGCGCGGGCTTCTCATTGTGGTGGCTTCTCTTGTTGCAGAGCATGGGCTCTAGGTGCGCGGGCTCAGTCGTTGTGGCACGTGGCTCAGTAGTTGTGGCACATGGGCTTAGTTGCTCCGTGGCATGTGGGATCTTCCTGGACCAGGGCTGGAACCCGCGTCCCCTGCATTCGCAGGAGGATTCTTAACCACTGCCCCACCAGGGAAGTCCTGATTAATCTTCTTAAGCCTCAGTGCCCTCTGTAGAATGGGAAATCCTCAGGGATTTGCTGGGCAATGCATGTGAAGGGCTTAGCATGTGCCTGAGATGTATGTGCCTAGTGATTATTAATTGTTAATTTATGTGGCATTTCCACATCATCGCTGCTAAAACCACAGGGAGCAGTCTTGGGGTGCCCTCTGCCTCCCTGGAGCCTTGCATTATAGGGCAGGCTATAGCCTGTCCTGTAGAGGGGTGCTGCATCCCTGAAAACCTAAATGCCCCTAAAAGCCCCACGGTCCCTAGTTTCTGACATCATTCACTGTCCCTCTGTTGCTGCCTGGGCTCCTGGGAACTAAATGTCGGGGAGGCTGACTGTCAGGGCCTGGCAGTGTTAGTGGTTCAGGATATTCCTAAATTCTCGAGTTGGTGTGACTGGAGGTTGAGCTGCAAAGAGGGAGTTGGAAGGCTGGCTTTATCCTTGGTCTTAGGCAGAGTGGAATTTATACACCTCTAATTCTATATTGGCTTTCTCGATGTATGAGATGTTTTAAAATGAAGAAATCGAGGAAAAAGTGCCTTAATGAACAAGAATGGGTGTACGTCGAGGAATCACACGATCTAACAGTGGACGGACTGGGAAGGTAATAGTGTCTTCAGAGAGACAGTCCAAGTCAGAATACTCATGCCTGTAGCCATAGTAATAAGCAGTCGCCATATATTGATCACCTTCTAAGTGCTGTGCTCAGCATTTTAATGGACTGCCTTTTATTAATAGTGACTCTATAAAACAGAGGCAGTTTTGTGTTTATTTTTCATGTTAGAAACTGAGGCTGGTGGGGATTTGAACTTAGGCCTGCCTAACTCCCAGCTGCTGTTCTCTGCAGTGCACCTCTTGGCTCCACTACCACGTCCAGAGCTGACCCGAGGGCCACAAGACTCAGCAGAAAGGTCTGGGCGGCGAAGAAGGAACCCAGATCCTGGGTCTGCCAGCTCAGTGGAAGGTTCTGGAAAATGTGCCAAGTCCCTTCAACCTTTGGGTTGGTCCTTCATTTCTTTTCCTATTGAGGAGTTAGATTTGCTACATCCATCTCTGAAGGTTTTTATGAGGATAAAATGTGATAATAGCTGGGAAAGTGCCTCACAAACTTGAGTGATGTACAAATAAAGGGCTTATGTTATTAGATTTTTGATAATGTTGAGTTTTCCTTCATAATGCTCATGTCGTCTTTTGATTAAATTTTAAAACCTTGGGCTGATTCTTTCCGTCCCTTGCTAGGTCGGGCCTTGGATCTACAAGGATAATTTTCTGCCTGTAAGGAAGTTGTCCCCAGTAATGGATTTGGGATGGGGTCGAGATGCACCGTGGCTTGCCCCTTTCTTCCTGTTGGTAACTTGGGACCTAGGAAATGCCTTGTTTTCAAAATGCATCTTTTCCTATCCTTAAGCAGCTGATCAACATGTATTTCTGTATTAAGTATCTGCTACGTCTCCAGCTCTGCCCGAGATCCTGTGGGACCTCAGGGTGTATGATGGAAGGTGAGGGGAGAGAAACCCAGTCAGGAAATGGTGTGGGTGAGCTTGCACACGTGTGTGCCTTACACGCAACTGCGAGGCCAGCCAGGGTCGGCCGAGCTGCCTCACAGAGGAGGTACTGAGATGTGAACTGGGCCTGGAGTTAGGGTTCTGATTGGGGTGCAGGAGGGCACACAGCACGGAGAAGTAAAAAAGAGGCAGGTGTTCCCTCTGCATGTTTAGGGAGGCCCAGAACACTGCCCTGAGTGGTTGAGAGAGGGAGCGAGCACGCGTGCGCCTGTGTGTGCTTCTGTGTGTGCACGCATGTGCACATGTGTAGGGTGAACTGTGTGATAAAGGGCCTGGAAAGCCAGGTCTCAGAGTCATGGGGCAAAGTCCTCAAGAACAATGGAAAGTTCTAGAGCAAGAGAGTGGCAGTGAGACGGGGTGGAGGCTGAGAGAGACCAGAGCAGAAGGCTGGACTCTGAGATGCCGTGCAGGGGTCTAGGTGAGCGGAGACGGGGCAGGTGTCTTCAGGACAAAATCCACAGAGTTCAGTGACGCCTGAGTAGAGGAATTCAGGGAACAGGAACAGGAATAGAAATTTCCTCCATTCAGACGCCATTAAAATGTGTCAATTTAGAGGCGACAGGATTTTCCTCGCCCAGTTCTAGGCTTCTCCGCTCTTCTGTACCAAGGGGGTAGTTGACAGCAGCAACTTGTTTTCGGTGCTTAAATGATTCCAAGTTCATTTATGAATATTTCATTTTTAGCTAACTAATTGGTCTTGAGGATCTGAATTATGGATGCAACAAGATGTAAGATTAGTTTTGTCACCGTCTTGTTAGAGGTTTTCCAGAGCTTTCAGGGCTGATTTTATGTTTCTTCCTTGACAGCAGATTGCACCCTGCTTGTTGGGGTGCAATCACCCCGATTTACGGGGTGCCCACTGGGTGGGATACCGGGTCACATGCTGGGGGATAAAAAGCCATTGGGACGGGACTCAGTCTTCAGGGGGTCCTGCCTGTGGGGAGACACACGCACGACTCTCATGTCCGGTTGGCCGTGCTGCACTCCCGCCGTGCGGGGAGAAGGGTCGCACCCGTGGGCACCGCGGCTGCCGCCTTCTCTGGGCGTCCCTGGGGAGAGGGCGCTGGGTACCCTGCTGCCATGAGTGCCGAATCTGAACCTGAGGTGAAGGGCACGGTTTCTGCAAGACTTTGACGTCTGCCCAGGATTGCTGACGCCAGCCGCAAATTTGGGGGTTCCCAGGGCCACCCACACTTCTGCAGCTAGGTACAAGCTTGAGGCACCCAAAGGACTCCCTCAGGTTGGATAATTTTCTAGAACGACTCACAGAACTCAGGAAAGCACTGTACTTGTGATGACAGTTCTAAACAAAAAGGGCACAGGTCAGAACGAGCCAAAAGGGGAGATGCCTGGTTGAGGTCGGGACGGGGGGGTTCCAGACAGGGGGCTTTCGGTCCCGCTCCTACACCTGTGGTGTCCTGGACGCCGCTGCCTTCTTCTGGCTACATTACATGACAGGACTCAAGAGTATTTCCAACCAGAGACGCTCGCCCGAGCCTTTGGTGTCCAGAGATGTTTGGGGCTCAATGACACACTGCTCACGTGGCTGGCCCCCAGTCTCCAGCTTCTCCTGGGGGTCAGACTAATACCTCTCTTCTCCAGTTCATCCAGAGGTCGGGACTGACCTGACCTGTTGCAGAGCCCCTGAAACAAATCACAGTGTTCGTTCTGTGGCTAAAGCCCCTGTGCACATGGGCACTGCTGTCAGGCAGGGCCTTCCAGGGGCCTAGAGGTCACCCCCAGTGGCTGAGGGCAGAGGCCAGACCTCTCTACGGGTAAAGCCCCCTGTTCACTACACAGCTGCGTCCTCAGGACATTTCAGAGGAGGACCTTTGTCTGCATGGCGGGGTGCGGAGTCTGGCATCGGGGTTGGGCTGGACCACGGTCTCCTACAAATTGTTAAGCAACACGTTTCTGCAGCTCAGCGGATGGGACGTGAGGTGGGCGTTCTGTAGCCTCTTGGCAAGCTCCGCTCCTCTGTTAGCTGCTGCTTCGGCAAGTTGCTGTTGTAAAGGGTAACGAGGAGGAGAGTTTTCATGGCTTCGGGGTGAAGGTTTGTCCTCGCTCTGCACCTCCCTTTCCTCGCCTCCCCCTCCAGCCTCCCTTCCGCAAAGGCTGGGCCTCCTGTCCACACAGCTGTCATTCCCCTCGGTAAAATCTCAGTGTGGGCAGAGGGATCCAAGGGGCTTGTGCCCTTGCTCATTTGTTCTGGTCTCTTCGTTTGCTTTCTTGTTATTTAGTACTTTTTTCTCCCCTGTTCCTGACCACCCCCATCTTCGTCTCTGACATGCCCAGGTGACATAGAGGGAAGGCGGTGACTGTGTGTCGGGCTGGGCTGCCCTGGCCACGGAAGGCCCCGGTTCGGAGCTCTAGGTCAAGGGGGAGCCACGCTTGGCACTGCGGCTCAGTGGAAACTCTGGTCCCCAGGGAGCTCCCCTCTGTCGGCTCCTCCCCCACGCTGGTGCCTGATGCCTCTGAGCTCTTGGGGACCCCACGTCAGAGCAGACTTCTCTGTCCAGGGCCCTCATTGTCACGCTGCTCTTTCCCTGCAGACTTTGCTCCAGAGCCGTCCTGCCCTCCTCTCTCGCCCCATGGCTTTCCTGTCTGATTTGGGAGCACAAGTGACCCACTTAAGGGATCCTCACGATGGTAGCAGTGGGCACTGTGGCTGATGTTTCCTGGGCAGAACCGTAACCTTGGGGAGAGCAGGAGGGACCTTGAACGTATCATATTTCCGCAGATGACATTCCCTCAAGATGGTGCTAGAACCTAGGACCCTTCCTCTGCCCTGATGTTCAGATGCAAAGAGGGCTGCTGACATGCCGTGCCTTAGCCAGACAGGTGGCTCCCCAAAGATGGCACAGCGGCCAGGCTGTGCTGGCCCCCTGCTTGGCCTCCTCTGGGTACCCCTCAAGCCACATCACCTAAGACACACCACTCCACCTTCACACAACGGCACGATGCCCCCTGACCCCACTTACCCATCTTAATTCCCACCTTCCCTTGGAGACAAGTGCCTTAACAATGAATGCTAATTAAGAAGAAATACAAGATGAAAAATGATTTCAAACTTACTCTGAAGCAGCTCTGATCATGACATTTAAATCATTTGGTTTCTAGGAAACTTGAAAAATATTGTCTTTAGTCCTATAATTGGTGGCTTTAGATTGTAATTATTTTTTCTTCTTCATCAGAACAATTTGCATCTAATAATTATGATGCCTTGAAATAGTCTGAATAGTTGTGTAACTCATTAAGAGCATGAAAAGCCAAGCAGCCTTGGAGAACGCTTTGCAAAGACGTCCTTAGCAAGTTTCTGAGAACTGGATTTCAGTGGAAATGGTGGTTCATGAGGAGCCTGGTTTGTGAACTGGGGGCTGATGGTCACAACTTAAAATCCTCCCCGGGACTTCCCTGGCGGTCCAATGGTTAGGACTCCACACTTCCACTGCAGGGGGCATAGGTTTGATCCCTGGTCAGGGAGCTAAGATCCCACAGGCTGCTCGGCCAAAACAAAAGCAAAAACAAAAACAAAAACAAAAACAAAAACATCCTCCCCGCCTTACAGAAGAAACACGTGCAAAGGTTCTGATAAAGTAATATTCTTTTTTTAAAAAATTAATTAATTTATTTATTTTGGCTATGTTGGGTCTCCGTTTCTGCGCGAGGGCTTTCTCTAGTTGCGGCGAGCGGGGACCACTCTTCATCGCGGTGCGCGGGCCTCTCACTATCATGGCCTCTCTTGTTGCGGAGCACGGATTCAAGACGCCCAGGCTCAGTAGTTGTGGCTCATGGGCCCAGTTGCTCCATGGCATGTGGGATCTTCCCAGACCAGGGCTTGAACCCGTGTCCCCTGCATTGGCAGGCAGATTCTCAACTGCGCCACCAGGGAAGCCCTGAAGTGATATTCTTAAATCACATTATTACAAAATTGATTATACAATAGCATAGAGGTGCAGAGATATTAGCACTAAAGATTGTTTGCAGCTGTTCATTTCTGGAACTGCTTCAGACTTTCCTTTTTTAATAAAACGTGGAACCAAACGTATTTCCCCACTTGGAACTTGAGTGCATGCCCTGCACTGTCTCCTCCTGTGACTACATGGTGCCCTCTTGCTTCCTTCATAGAGTTTTCGGTCATGAAGAGGAAGAGAGGCAGGCCAAAGGGGTCCACGAAGAAGGCCAGCCCCGAAGAGGAACTGGCGGAAAACAACGTTATTCCCAGCGGGGACAGCCCGCGGGCCCCCGAGGGAGGGGGCAGCCTGACTCCCAGCAGCCTGGAGTGCAGCAAGTGCTGCCGGAAGTTCTCCAACCCACGCCAGCTGAGGAAGCATATCTGCATCATCGTGCTGAACCTGGGCGAGGAGGAGGGAGAGGCCGGTAAGTGCTGCGCGAGGGCCAACCTTGTGGCCTTCTGATAACTCGCACGGATGTAACTACTCACATCCGTTTTTCCTGGTTCACTTGTTACTTGGAAACTGCACATATTTGTACATGTCCCACCTATCTGGAAAGTGCTCGTTTTTGCAATGATTACTGACTGTTACTGTACATCATCTTGGAATCGAGTGTATCATCTGGTAGCTGATGCTGACAGAGTGCAGGTCTCGGGGGTACTTGAGTAGACGCTTGTGGGGGTTGCAGAGAGGGTCAGACAGTCTCTGTGCTCTCGAGCTTATGTTCGGGGTAAGACGATGGGCTTTTAAAATGCGAAGTGTTACAGGATAATAAATCAGGAGTTGAGAAAGTGTTCTGATGGGAATTCCGGACTGAGCCTGGTGTCGCAGTTTGGGTGGCATTTGGAGTAAAGGAGGGAGGGTGTCTCAGTGGACGAGTGGGACCGTGTGAGCAGAAGAGCAGACACTGGGATGCTCGCGGCCCCTGTGAGTGACCTTGATGGCCTAGATCGTGGCCGGCATTCTTGAAGAGCGTAAAGAATACCAGGTGCTTCCTCCAGGTAAGTACTTAGCAAGTCTTCAGCTCTGAAGTAACTTCTAAAAGAGGCCGAAGGACATGTGAGTGTGAGCAGGGAACGTCTCCTAGACGACTTTCTAGGAGGACTGAAACGGCAAGATTGCACCGGAGAGCTGAGGGCCTCTGCTGTCATGCTGCTGTTGTTGTTTGATTCTTGCACCATTTTTGAAATTTTCAAACCACGTCTGAGAATTTAGGAAGTTCTTACTGTGTTTTGTACCACGCTAAGCATGCCGTTCTGGTTACGGATTTGGGCTTTGGACTATGGCTGCCTGGGTTTGAATCCTAGCTCTAGTACTTACTAACTTCATTCTGCTTTATTTTCCTCATCTGTAAAATGGGAATAAAAACAGCCCTAGCTAATATGGTTACTCTGAGGATTCAATGAGACAGGACTTTGTACAGTGCTTAGAACAGTACTTGCCATTTCAAAAGCACCCATAAGACTGACATGTGCACACGGCTCTACTTCAAATGGATAACCAACAGGGTCCTACTGTGTAGCACAGGGAACTCTGCTCAATGTTACGTGGCAGCCTGGATGGGAGGGGAGTTTGGGGGAGAAAGGATACACGTATACGTATGGTTGAGTCGCTTTGCTGTGCACCTGAAACTCACAACATTGTTAATAGGCTATACTCCAATATAAAATAAAAAGTTAAAAAAAACACACCCCATAAATGTTAGCTGTTACTGTTACTCATAGCCATATGGACACAGTGCTATTGCTGTCCTTCCTGTTTTATAGATAACAGCATTCAAACACTAAGACATTAAGCAATTTGTCCAGGGTTCTTTAGCTAGAAAGGGATCTTGGCCTTTGAACCCAGACTGTCTGACTCTGAACCCCAATTCTTTTTTTTTTTTTTTTTTTTTGCGGTATGTGGGCCTCTCACTGTTGTGGCCTCTCCCGCTGCGGAGCACAGGCTCCAGACGCGCAGGCTCAGCAGCCATGGCTCACTGGCCCAGCCGCTCCGCGGCACGTGGGATCTTCCCAGACTGGGACACGAACCCACGTCCCCCTGCATCGGCAGGTGGACTCTCAACCATTGCACCACCAGGGAAGCCCTGAACCCCAATTCTTAAGTCCTAGAAACACCTCGCAACAGTGGAGCAAGACCCTTGGTATGTAAAAGCCTAGCACAGATTGGGTGAATTATTGAGGTAAGACATCACCTGATATTTATCAAACATCTAGGTTGGTGGCCAAGGCTCATTGCCAACACCTGTTGCAAGTTGTAGAGAACACAAAATGTTGTTCTTCCCTTTAAAGAACTGCTCTCAAGGTGACCACGTGAACTCTTACTAGGCTGCAGGGGCTGATGCAAATACTGGACACGGATTCAAACAAGGTAAGGCAGCGAGCTGGCAGCCGTCCCAAGATAGAGCGTGAGTACTTGCCGTGTGAGAGACGGGGCAGGAGCACAGTGGTTTCAGAGGAAGCAGCATCTTGCTTCCGAGCCTAATGTCCTTTCGGCAAATACACAGAGTTTTAGCAATAAGATGGCCGGTGGAAGGGTTAGGAGGCCACGGCCCTGCACCTGAGGCGCTCATCTCCAGGGGATTCGTTCCCTCCGGCCCTGGTCTTGCAGTTGCTCCCCTCCTCTCTCCACCCGCGCCCCCTGCCCTCTGAGTGTCACACACTCACACACACCCACACCCACCCTGGCCCCTGCTCTGTTTTTCTCTCACAAATAGTCAATGGTTGTCTCGTTTTAACCAGAGGGGCCAGATCTAGCCTCAGGGCAGCTCTGCGTGTACTGGCCCGAGTCCTTCTGAGAACCCAAGTCTCTCTGCTCATTCAGGGCTGTCTCGTTGAGAGTCTGATTTGGTTTTGTGCCTTCACATGGCTGGCTTGTCCGGTCAGTCCCCCTCTGAGAGACTCCTGGGCTTTCTGCACAGTTGTGGTTAGAAATCAGGGATATCCCTCTTTGGCAACACCGAACATTCTGGCTGTTTCTTCCTCCGGGCCTTAGGCCTAGATCTAACTTGGAGGGTGTGTGAGAAGTTCAGCCCCATCCGTGGACGTTCCCCCAGGCTGTGCTGCCCTCGGGGGTTTCTTCCCGAAACACACTTCTGCAGTGTCTCCCTTCACAGGAAAGTGCAGACTCTTCACCTGGGTATCCACGGCCCTCACCGAAAGGTTCTTCCATGGAGCTCTGCAGCGTCACTTTTCCACGCCATATAGTATTCTGTTGTTCATGGCAACCACGGTACATTTAGTGAAATTTAGGTTATTTCCATATTTTTTGCTGTTATAAATATTACTCTAATAAACATTCCCTTATGTATATGTATGTGTTTGTGTATGTTTATATATGTGTATGTGTGGATTATTATTTGTTATTTTTGTAGGATAAATTCCTAAAAGTAGAACTACTGGGCCAGAAAGTGTATTACGTATAGCCAAATTGCCCCCTAGAAAGCTCACACCAATTTAGATTCCAAAGGTAGCCAAGAGTACCAATTGGATATTATCATTATTATTTGTTTTCTTTTTTAATACCTGGAATGATATAAAAAATACTAAGAAGAAAGTAAAAATAATCCAAAATTTCACTGCCTAGGTATAAGGTCTATTACACTGTGTAAAAAAAGTGAAGAAAGATCTTTCTCACTTCTATGTATGTTCATATACATTTTTCAGAAATGAGGTCATATATAATGGTCTGTGATTTTTTTTCACTCACTAATGGAGCAGATAAATTTTTCATGTCAGTATTTTTTCTTTAACAAGCTGTTTTGTAGCACATTCTATGTTGCAGATACTGTTCTCAGTATTTTACAACTATTATCAATAGCTCATTTCATTATCATGGCAACATCATAGGCACTATTATCATTCCCATTTTATAGACCAGGAAACTGAGGCACAGAGAAGTTCAGGAGTTTACTAACATCACACAGCCTGTAAGGGGTGGAGCTGGACTCTGAATGCACACATTCTGGCTGCAGGGTCTGTGCTTTTGATTGCGATGCTCTGCTTTCTGACTGAAAACAGTCAGTGAGTGTAGATTTTTGTCATTTTTAAAGGCCATGCAGCATTTCATTGTGTGCATGGGCCGTACGTTTTCCTTCATTGGTCTTCAGTTGACTGACACTGAATATTGTTTTAATTTTTTCTCCCTGATTAAAAACAAACAAACAAATAAAAAACTACCCAAGTGTACAATCGAGCATGCATTTTTGTTTTATTATTACTATATTTGCACTTGTGTCTTTATTATCTTAGGTATATACCTAGTAATGTAATTCTCAGGTTAATAGGACATCTTTTAGGTCACATATTTTATGATTCCATGTATGTGTAATATTCAGAAGAGATAAATCCATAGAGACAGAAGACTGTTGGTGGTTAGCAGGGGCTGGAGGAGAGGGGAGAATGGGGACAAACTGCTTAATGGGTACAGGTTTTATTTTGAATGATAGAAAAGTTTTGGAACTAGATAAAGGTGGTGGTTGCACACCATTATGAATGTTCTAGATGTCCCTGGATTATTCACTATAAAATGGTTAATTTTATGTTATGTGAGTTTTATCTGAATAAATCATATGAAAACTTTAGTTGATAAAATAACAATAAAACTATTTGAACAAAACAAACAAAGAAACAATAGGGCATCTTTTGCATTTTGGCACATATGCATGTTGTCAAGCTACCCGGTAGACTGTGTCTATCAGTTATTTTTCCGACGTTGGCTGTGTCCTCATATCAGCCTTTACTCTCTTTATCCTGGGTTGTGTCGGTCTTTATCCTGTTAATCTCTAGTGTGAACAATTTTCTTTAATTATTTTAATTTGCCTCTATTTGGTCACTCGTGGACTCTCTCATTGCAGTTATTAGGGGTTTTTGTTTTGTGTGTAATTTGGAGCATTCCTTGCTCACGCCCTTTACTTGTTACACTTTTAGATCACCATATATTCTGAAAATATTTTCCAGTTTTATCATTTGTCTTTTAATTTCACTTGTAGAATTGCTTTCTTTGACTTTTGCATTTTACTGTAGTTTTAAATATCAGCATTGTCACTACTGTCAAATATTTCTTTTAAATTTCTTGCCCTTTTTATCATAGCTTAGAACACTTACCTATACCCCAAAATAATAAACAACCTTCTATATATTCCTCTGTTATTTGTATGGTTTCATTTTTTATCTTTATCTTTGATCCTTCTGGAATTTGTATTTCTGTGAAGGTTGTGAAATAAGACAGTTATATATATTTGATCAATAACTATGGGCAAAGGAATGATCTTCATAAGTACAATTTGAGAAAGTAATAAGGGTCTGCTTCCAAGTCTAAGAAACACTTTAAAAAATAAAGCTTCATATTTTGAAACAATTATTGGGATAATAGGAAGTTGCAAAGATAGTATAGAAAGGTCTCACGTACCCTTTACCCTCTTCCCCCCCCAGTGGTGACGTCTTACACAACTACAGCACAATGTCAAGTTCAGGACCTTGACAGTGAGATACTGTGTGCGTCGTTCATCATTCATCACACATGTAGGTTTGTGTAGCCACCGCGGCAGTTGGGAGACAGGACTGTTCGTCACCACAGACGTCTCCCTTGTATTCCCACTTTATAGTCACCCCGCAACCACTGATCGCCAATCCTGTGATTTTGTCATTTCGAGAATGTTACACCAACTGAATCACACAATATGTGACCTTCTAGGATTGGCTCAGAAAACCCCCTTTTCAAACCAATTTCATAATTTTATAATTGAGGAAGTTGAGGTCCAGAAGTGATGATTATCCAGAGTCACACAGCTCCTCGGAGGTAGGGCTGGGTACCATCCCATGTGTCCCCACTCCTACCCTGTGGCTGGCCCAGCTCTACCACGTTTGTGTCTTAAAACCAGTCTCATTTCTACTTCGTGGATGTTGATTTTGTTCATTTCAGTATACCTCTCTCAGCTTTTTCTCTAACCTCATGGGAAATGAAAGTTCCAGCCTGTATGGTCCTGACGTTTATTTCCTATTCTGTAATTAATTTGGCAATCTCTTCAGCAGTGGCAGACAGGTACAGTCCTTTTTAATACGATTATCAGCTTCCTCCAGTGCTAAGCTGTATAGAAAATGGCCTCGTAGTCCATTGATTTGAATGACCTAAGTGCACTTTAATTTAACAGATACCAAATGGAAAGGTAGAAGTGCTGGGTGTTTTTCCCTTTCTGGCCACTGCTGAAGCTTCTAAAATATGCAGAAATGACCTTACGCCTAACTGCCTCGTGGCTGACTTCCCTCTGATGATTGCTCCACGTTCCTTAGTTTGCCAAGCACAATATTACAATTTGGAAAATTCTTGCATAATTGTTTTAATTCATGCTCTGTAAAGAGCAGTTTAGTGACATTTTAAAGAATTGACCTTGACTCTTTTGCTTGTTAAAACAATTAGAAGAAAACAAAATAAGCTTTTTCCCTACACTGAACCATGGCAAGTTAAAATAATATTTTTGATATATATTCAACATTTATTTATTTTATTCTGCATTTGAATAATAAAAGAAACCAGGAAAAGAGATTTTTTTTCCCAATGACATTATGTGGAACAGCTGGTGTTTTTGAAAAACATTTTGCAGCCTACAGAAATCAATATGTCAAGTTGATAAAAGTGACTTCTGAACCTTTCTAAGCTTGTTATTTCTGGGCTCATTTTATGCAAGGAGAGTTGCAAAAATTTGCTGTTATTCTTGTTAAATCCTCCTTAAAGAAGACAAGGCATTTATTATTTATTTATTTATTTTAAAATTAATTTTTAAAATAAATTTATTTATTTATTTTTGGCCGCATTGGGTCTTTGTTGCTGCACGCAGGCTTTCTCTAGTTGTGGTGAGCGGGGACTCCTCTTCACTGTGGTGCGCGGGCTTCTCATTGCGGTGGCTTCTCTTGTTGTGGAGCACAGGCTCTAGGCACGCGGGCTTCAGTAGTTGTGGCGCACGGGCTTAGTTGCTCCGCGGCATGTGGGATCTTCCCGGGCCAGGGCTCAAACCCGTGTCCCCAGCATTGGCAGGCGGATTCTTAGCCACTGCGCCACCAGGGAAGTCCCCAAGGCATTTATTTTAAGATCTTACTTCAGATGCACCTATAATCTTCATGAGGATTTTTTACAGCAATATTTCAAGTGTCTTCTACTATATTTGTGTTAGCAAAACAGCTGACTTGATAAGTAGCTTCTATGATTGAAAACTGTTTTGAGTGAGTCGAGTTTGAAAATTTGCAGGTGGAAAGGTGGAGCAGTGTCAGTCTCTGAGTAGAACACTTTTCTCTGTGGAAAGATGTAGAATGGTGAAGTCTGTTTCCTCTCGCCGCCTTGTGAACCCTTGTTTTATCTCTGTGCTAATCAGAGGAATGCAAAGTGCAGTGGCCTCCAAGCATACATGGTCCTCAGCATGCTTGGAAATGTGGGACTTCGGGACAGTTAGTGTCACCTTTCAGGGACCCCCCTCGTCCCACTTTCCTCCTGCCGCACCTGTTTCGTGAGCTTGGGCCCTTCGGTTTAGCCCTTAACTGTCGCGGGTTCTGTCGGTGTGGGCCAGGGTACGCCCTTATAACCAGCCTCCCCCATCGCGGTGGCCACACAGAACCAAGCTTTCCTTCTTGTCCTGCTGCAGATTCTCAGGAGGCTCTGCTCACCCAGGGACCCAGGCAGAGAGAGCAGTCAGCATCCCGAACACAGCTGGTCACCGGGCAGGAGGGCAGGAGAGCCTGAGGGTTTCATGTCAGCCCAGAAGTGACCTCTGTCATTCCTGCCCCTGCAGTTCATTAGCCAGAACTGATCTCCCCCAATGTCAAGGGCCCAGGGAGGGTGACCCTGCCGTGCCCAGGGTGGGGGAGGACTGGGAAGGTTTGGTGGCTGTCACTAGTGGCAACTGCATGGCTCCTACCATTTCCATGGATTTGCCCACAGCTGTGGTCTGGGGACCTGCAGATGTCCTCCTTGCCCCGACCGACCATGTCCTGAGCTCAAGGCCTGCGTCTCAGTCTGGGGTCCCACAGGCTCCATATAAATGTCCCCCTGATCTTCCGTCCTGGTGACTGGCCACCCCATCCACATGTCTCATCCAGAAACCTCTCCCTCACCTGTCACGTCCGGCCACTTGCCACAGTCAGCTGACTTTTCCTGCTGAATATTCCTCTGATTCTTCTCTGCATCTCTGCTGCCATTCTTGTGGGTCAAGCTCCATCATCTCCTACATGGACTCTTGTAACAAGTCTGGTCTGCCCTCCCTCTCTGATCCATGCTCGATGTGCATCAGCGATCTGCAAATATATCCCCAATAAATATTTACTGATTTACTAATAAGTTGCATTTTTAAAATTTAATAATCAGGACTTCCCTTGTGGTCCAGTGGTTAAGACTCCGCGCTTCCACTGCAGGGGGCGTGGGTTCAATCCCTGGTTGGGGAACTAAGATCCCACATGCCGTGTGGTGTGGCCAAAATTTTAAAGATAAAAATAATTTAAAAAAATTTAGTAAGTATCGATGGAGTTCTTAATGTGGGTCTATTCTGAGTGTCTTGCAAGTATTAATTTATTTTCTCTTCACAAAAATCCTACCAGATGGTTACTGTTTTTATCCTCATTTCACAAACTAGGAAACTGTGACAGGTAGGAAGCGGTGGACCTGGGATAGGAACTCAGGCGTGGTGGCTCAAATACATACAGTGCCAAGTGCGTATGTTATAGGCATTATGAAACATACGTAAGCTATACATTTCAAAAGGAAGAGGTAAGAAAAGTAAAGAGGAATCCTACTACTTTCTTCCCAGATTTCAGTGGATTGTCCTAGGCATCCCCTGGATATGTGCCTTCTGCTTTGGAAACCATGCCTCTCCTTGCCATTAGAGCCATCTTTCTGAAATGCAAACCAGTCACATCCCTTCCCTGAAGACAGCCCGCCCTGATGCCCACTGCTGCTCAGAAACAGTCCAAGCTCCTCAAGAACCTTCTAGGTTGTTTACATATGACCTGGAAGCTGCCGCCCTGGACCCTGATTTCTTACCCCGTCCCATGGTGCCCACCTACGACTCTGTAATGAACATCCAGAGGCCACAGTGCCCTGTACTCTCTTGGTTTCTCGTGCATTGTTCATTTTGCTTGGCATGGCCTGCTTCCCTTTGCCCTCTGAAAAACTACACTTGTCCGCAGCCAGTGCTCGGTAAATATCTTGTGAGTGAGAGCATGAATCTTCATAGATCAGACACTAGGACTGTGCAGTGTCTAACGGGGGGAAACTCAGCATGTTTCATCACCTCCATTTGCGTTTCTGTGCGGAGTGGGTCACATGACACGGGAGAGGTCCCAGGTTCGTGTTGCTGACTGTCTGTCTGGCCATTGTACTGGCTTCCACTCAGCTCTTGACCCTGTAGTTGTTTTCTGTCTTTCCTCCTTCTACGCTGCTCTTCACATTTCAGGTTTCCGCTGACATTCTTTTCACCTGTATTTGAGGGGTGCCTGTGAAAGTTACCTCTCCTTTGCTGGTGCTATGGAGTTATCCTTGAGTCCTCCTCCAGCTCACTTCCAGCCTGCCGGCCCCGTCAGCCTGCTGACTCCCTCCCCGCGATTCTGGAGCCCTCGGTCGGTCTCCTCTCCGGGCGTCCTCCCTGCCCCGGGTCTGGCCTTTTATCTCTCATATGGACTCTTTGCATAGCGGACTGGCTGCTCCACTTCTAGACCTACTCCCCGTAAGCTCGCCCTTCACAGAAGGATGTCACGTGCTAAGGTGACATGTCACGTTGTTGCTGAGAGTCCTCCCATGGCCTCCCCCGCTGCGTGGAGGGGCCTCACCTCTGCCTGCTTTCCGCCCCACTTGCCCCATGGGCTCTTTTGCGCAGGCAGCTTTTTCTTCTTGGAAAGCTGCCCTCAACCCTCTAAGCCAGCTCCCTAGCTGTTTCTCATTCTTGAGGCTGGCACGGTGCCCTAGTGCAGGCAGCCCTGCTAAACGTCCACTGAAGGAAAACACCTGCACATGACCTTTCTCTCTCCAGTAGCTCCTGACACTTGGAATAAAATTCAGATAAATGAGAATGGGATCCATTGTCAGAGTTGTTTATGGAAGGAAGAGAGTGTGAGATCTACAGCCTTGAGCCCCGACAGGCCCCAGAGACGGGCCCTGGGTGAGCAAACTGTGGGTATGGCTCAGGCTGCTAAGTTTGGCAGATGTTTGTTTACATGCTTCCATAATTCCAGAGGCGAGCTGGTCCAGAGCTTCCTGTCGGTCCACAGAATCCTAGACCCAGGTCAGTGGGAGCGTGATGCTTGTGGGCCCCAGCTGGGCCCCGCAGGGGTTATGGTGCCTCCTCTTACCATGTGCCCGTCTGTGCCAGCTGCTGTCAGGGTGCTGGGCATCTGTTCTCATCCTCCTGCTGGGTGCCAAGGTAGGGCTGCCGGCTCATCGCTTAGATGAAGATACAGGCTCTGCTAGACAAAGGAAGCTGCCCGACGCCAGCTAGTAATTACGTGAATCCTGGTCCCTTCGACTTCCGAGCTCCAGCTTTTGTCACGTGGATCCGGCCGTCTTCAACTGCCTGTCCTCTGATTCTCCACCTTGCCCTGGCCCAGAGTCACCTGAATTAAACCTCCAGTCCCTTTGGTGACTAAGTGTCCCAGTGTGAGACACGTGACACAAGTCAGCCGTGGAGCTGGCCCTGTGCTCTCTACTACAGACTTGCTGTGGCTCTCAGGTAACCAGAGGGCACTCAGTGCCTTTTTTCACGGTGGGGGGCAGGGGCCGGGGAAGAAGAGGAACTGACTAAATCCCACCCCAGCGGGGCTTTGTGTCAGGACTTTGGAAGGAGGACTATCTTGTCCAGCATCTTGGAGGCCTCTTGTGCTGCAGCCCCTTGGCGTTGTGCTGTCTGCAGTTCAGGGGGCTGCCTGTATCCCACCTCGAGGGACGTGATGGGAGGGATGGAGCCTGTGACACAGGGGGCCTTTGCTCCAAGTGATGGCTCTTCAGACAAGTAGCAGCTACTTATTATTCCCCCCCCGACCCCCCCCCCCGTTTTGAAAAGGAGTCTCTCTCTCACCATTAACAACCGGAGTACTGAGAAGTGCTGCAATGAATGGCCCGTGGCCCGTGGCCCAGCGGCCTTTAAAGCCGGACTTACTGCTGTGCCTGGTGCTCCCCAGCTGCTGAGGAGCTGTCTGAAGCCAAGGGCTGAGTGAGATCCCTGCAGCGGCTGATCTTCTCTTTTTTCTCCTCCTTCCTGAGCTTGTTGCTGGGCACTAAGCCAGACTTTGGAGATCAAAGTGAGTAAAGTGAGTCTCTTCCCTTGAGCAGCTGAGCCTGGGGAGGAGGACCAAGGGGGTGAATGGATACAGGACGATGGAGGGGCCAGCCCAAGGCAGAGGGGGCAGGGCAGGACCACGCATCCGCCGGTGTATCCTGGAGGGCTCCCTGGAGAGAGGGGCCGTGAACTCCACGTCTAAGGCTGACATAGGGGGCGGGGAAGGGGACGGGCTAGGCATTTCCATCAGGATGGTTGCTGCAAAAACCTGCAGGTGCAGGGCTGGGGGCATGTTTGAGGAATGCTGGCTAGTTCACTGTGGGGAGTGTGCAGTGAGGGCAGAGTCACAAGGAGGCTGACGGCCTCGTGCTCTGCGTGCGCTTATGCGCACAGTTTCCTGTCTGTGGGAATGCTGTGCTCGGAGCAGGTGCTTGCCTGTCCTTCCCTCGGAGCAAGAGAGACAGGAAGACTTGAGAAAGCCTGAGGGGAAGAGGGAAGGTGAGAGTGATGCATAGTCAGCAGGTTCGATAGAATTGTCTTGGGTTAATAAGTTTCTTAAACTGCTGCATTAGCGGTGTGGCACGGATCAGTGGCAGAGCCCCAGCATATAATCCCGTATCAGGCTGCTGTTCTGACAGCTGTGCTGGGCTTTTTATTAATGTGGCTGATAACACTTGACTCTCTAGGGTGTTCTGAGATTTAATTAGTTCTTGGGCAATTTGGAATAGGTACTTTAGAATATTAGCGCTGTGTTGATTATAAATGAGTGTGTATGAACTATTCCTACAAATGTGTGACTGCTCATATGGTTAACTCTTCATCTGCCCTTTCCTAAATCAGCTTGCCTCGCTTGCACGTTATTCCATGTCGGGGACTCTGCGAAGTCTCTTGGGGAGTTAGAGGGTAAACACAGGCACAGGTCCCACTGCTAAGAGTGGGGAGTTGGAAAATGGAGCAGTATCCCTCCCAGAGGAACTCCTCTAGGCCAGCAGGGCATGGTGAGCAAAGAGCAGGGAGACTTCGAGATAAAGGGAACTTAGTTGAGAGCTTTGGTATCAAATGAGCTTCATTTTTCTTAGTGAAGTCAGAGAAGCTCATCAGAGTTAAAGGAGTGTGTGCGTGTGCGTGTGTGTGTATGGTTAGGAGCTGAGAAAAGTGGGAATATTTTTGAACCCCTGCTGTAGATCTTTCATTAATTCATTGGAAGCATTGATTGAGCACCTACTGTTTGTGTACCAGGCATGCGGTGGTTGCTGGGCTACGTGATGTCAAGTGAACGGAAGTTTGTATAGTAAAGTTGTTCAGAGTTTGGTGGGCGGGGCACACAGATGACACTGACACTTTGGGGTAAGTGGGATGAGCACCCGCAGAGGCCACGTGGGATCTTAAGGGAGCTCGGAGACGGGACTTCAGAGGCAGCCTGGGAGAGCAGGGCAGGTCAGGAAGGGCCTAGGTAGAGCTTTGATGTCCACGTGGGCCCGGCGTTCTGAAGGGTGGGTGGGGCTGGAGGTGAGAGGAGGCCGAAGACGGGGAGGCGTGTGGAATGCAGCCTGGCAGAGGGAGTAGCATCCCGTAAGGCCCGGAGGAGGCTGCTGGCCGCGTGTGCTTGTGGGGAGACTGCGTAGGAGGCTGGCGCAGGGCCTGGTGGAGGGTCTGCAGTATGTGGTTTCAGCAGTGGCAGTGGGCGTCAAAGAAGGGGGTGTATTCTAGAGCTGCTGAGGAAGTGTGATTCCCAGGCCCTGGGCACAGGTTGATGTGGACAGGAAGCAGGAAGTTGTGGGAGGGAGGGGGCCTAGGTTTTGGCTCGGGTGCTGGGGTGGAGGGTGGCCCCTGCCAATCCGGAGAACCCAAGGGAGAAGCAGGTTTGGGGGAGAGAGGATGAGTTTGTTCTGGTCACACACTGAGTTTGGTGGACTCTGGGTGTCCATGGGGGTGTCATCCACCTGGGTGTGGGACCAGCAGGAGGCGGTCCCCCTTCGTGGGTGGGGGCACAGGTGGGTGGTCAGCAGGGGTTGGGATGGAACAGAAGCAAACAGCAGGGTGGCTTCCTGAGGACCCTGGTGCCGAGCGTCCAGAGGGAGGGAAAAGCAGGAAGGCCGCCTTAAAGGGGGAGGAGGACGGGATCAGCGATGGTCAGTGATGCAGGGAGAGTCAATGAGACGAAGCTGGGATAAGAGTCCTTTGGTCTTGGGAATGTGCCTTGTGCTGGCCTGAGCAGGAGCCGTGTCAGTCGGGGGTGCTTGACATGGCAGGGGTGAAGATGAGATCTGGGGGCCGGAAAGAGGGGTCACGTCGAGATGACTGAAAGCGTCGCCCCGTGGAGCTGGCAGCAAGCACATGGCGACTTGAGAGTTTACTAAAGGGATTATTTGTAAAGTGTGGGCAGGTGTTGGTCCTGGGGGAGACTGGGGACAGGGGGGAGTCGTTGTCACCCGAGGTGTAGAGGCAGGAGAGAGCTGCAGCCTTTGCAGGGAGGGGGCCTGGAGAATATCGCCCCCTACTCCCCTCCCTCCCTCCCTCCCGTCTTCTGCTGGTGACTCTGTTGGCCAAACCCAGTGGGAAGCCAGAGGGCAGTGGAGCCCCTGTGTGACCCGTACAGGTGAGCCTCCGGGAGCTGGGTGGAGACAGATGAGGGTGGGCCTGGAGGGGCAAGTGGGAACTTTCTAGAACACTGGGGACACTGGATCTTTGCTCACTACCCTTAGAATGGAGCACATGCCTGGTCTCTGCTCCTTAAGCAGGGCCACCTTCGGTCGACGTCAGGACGCCTCCCTGCGTGAGGGCCCCGAGCACCGTCGTAGGAGTCTCAGCACCGAGGGGCGCGTGCACCCACCTGGGAACGCCCGCTTCCACGGTGCAGTGTCGTCACTTCTGGTTTTGGTTGTTTTGTTTATATATATATATATTTTTTTTACATCTTTCTTGGAGTATAATTGCTTCGCAATGGTGTGTTAGTTTCTGCTTTATAACAAAGTGGATCAGTTATACATATACATATGTTCCCATATCTCTTCCCTCTTGCCTCTCCCTCCCTCCCACCCTCCCTATCCCACCCCTCCAGGCGGTCACAAACCACCGAGCTGATCTCCCTGGGCTATGCGGCTGCTTCCCACTAGCTCTCTACCTTACGTTTGGTAGCGTATATATGTCCATGCCTCTCTCTCGCTTTGTCACAGCTTACCCTTCCCGCTCCCCATATCCTCTAGGGGTAAGACAGGAATAAAGACACAGACCTACTAGAAAATGGACTTAAGGATATGTCATCACTTCTTAAACGCTGTCTTTTCAAAAGGAAATGAAATGTAAAGAATTCTGTCAGTGTGTGTGGTTGAAGAGCCGTGAGGCACAGATGTCACGAAATTGATACCGTTCCCAGGACATCGGTGACTCCGCAGGACACTCCAGGCTAGGGGGCGGGGTGAGGCAGCCCTTCCTGTGCCTCTCCTGTTAGCACAGACCAGCCAGAACCTCCGCGAAGCCATGATCCCAGCCCAGCCCTGAGCTGCACATGTGCGCCTTCAGGCATGAAGTCACTGGCCCCAAACGCGTGCGGCCTGGGGGTGACTGCGTGATCCCCCCGCCCCGCTGTGAGAGGACTCTGCCACCTTCCCTCACTTGAACCTTACAATGACTCATTTTGCAGATTTGGACCCTAGGTTTAGAGAGTTCCAGGCTGGTCCAGCTCGAAGGCAAAGCTGGAGTGTAGCTCACACACCCTGACTCTGCGCTGGCCACTCAGAACAGTGACTGTGGTGAAAGTGGTATTTGACAGTCCCTCCTGCATCCTCATCCACTTGTTTTAAAGCTGAGGCACTTGCGGCTGAGATGGAGGGCTGGGAGGGCCGTGGAGGGGGTAGCTAGCGGGGGGCTGGCTTGGACCCTACCCACTTTAACCAGAGCAGTCATGCCCTTTTATTGATTGTTTATGTTGAAATTGCTTAAAGAATTCACTCAAGATGTCCTGCTGCTGCTAAAAAAAAAAGGTTTGAAAACCGCATCCTGATGCAGTGATGATCACAATTGGATTCAGATGATGATGCAGCACGGTGTGAAATTTGCCGGACAAGGGCACTTTAGCCAAGCACCTCGTATGCCGGAAAAGCACATTTTATTAGAGCCTTGGAGGAAAAAGTGAAATGTAAGAAGGTTGATTAAAAAGGCACAGTGTGCACATGCAGTAGAGTTACAGGTGCTAGTTAATGCTCATGAAAGTGCTTTTGCAAACTGTAATGTGCCTCTCAGAAGATAAGGTTGTACTATTATAGTGGTACAGGTTACCTCCCTCTCATGATTATTGACTAAAGGAAAAATACCAGACAGGCACAGACCAGCTGTCAGATATTTCAGTCTGAAACCCAGTGTTGCTGATGGGATTAACACTGACCTTCCTTCCTGTGCCCTTGCTGGTCTACGGGGGCGGGTTGATGGTATCCCATCTCTTCTGCCTTTTAAGCATCTCAGACAGATTTCTGCTCTTGATCTCACTTAAAATCACATCCTGCTTTCTTTTGGCTAGAGTCTTGTAGAGCTCAGTGAAGATATTACAGATGTTTCATACAACTTGAAGATAAAATACTACCTTAAAATTCATTGCGTAATGAACACATGTAAAATAGCAGCATATTTGGAAGGCGGTTCATCTGGAAAGCACTACCTGGAAGACTTGGAGTGGGACCCGGGCGCTCCCTCACGCCCAGCTCCCCTCACTCTCTTCATTTACCATGCTGGGTGTATTTATTGAAAGAGATCCACTTGCTGCCCATTCCTCACCGGGCACTCTGTGTCAGCCCAGGGGGTCAGCTGGGCATTCTCTGAACCAAGAGTGAGTAAATTACCCCAAATTACCCATTGGCATCAGCCCGGGAGCCTGGGTGTCAGCTGGGGTTCTCCGACTGTGTCAGAAGAGCCACCTTCCGTTAGCCTTGTTCATTGCCAGAGGGTTTAGTCTGTCTCAGTGCAGGGAAGATAGACATTTACCAGTTTGAACAGAACAGAAACTCTAGTTTTCTTCACTTTCCAAGAATTGCTTCTTTGTAGCAAGGAGCGTGGCTGCAGAGCAGAACTGGGCTGCCATCGCCAAGCATGACAGGACTTCAAATGCCTGGCCCTGGAAGCGGGGGCCGGAGCGGCCGTGTGCTGCACCAGGGCTGCCAGCTGTGCAGTCCCTGCACGGTGTGCATTCATGCGGGCAGGCATGCGCCCAGGTGGGCCGTTCATCTGCATAGTGATCAGGAGCAAATGGCCTCTTGCTGCTTCTGGGGACTCAGCTGAGGACGCACTGAGCAAGTGCCAGCCTTTATTTTCTCAGCCAGCCTTCAGCGCAGATGGACCAGGGCCCTGTCAGAGAGAGGAGGGGGGAGGAGAGGGGCTTCTTAGAAATAAGACCAGGCATCGTGGTGCACGAAGAGCCTTTAAGCTGAGCACCATTCCCCACCGAGAAAGCAGAGCAATGGTCGTGGACCTCACGTCTCGGCTGACCAGCCAGACCCACCTGTCCTCTTGGTCCCCGTAGGACAGTACTAGGCTTTGCCACTTGACCACTGCCTCTCACCACGGGGTCTGCTGTTTGTTGGTTCCTCTCTGATCCTTTGTCTGAACTTCTCTTCCTGGCCCATCGGAGGCAGGAGAAGGCAGCGGGGAGCCCGCACTTTGCAGTCAGAGGGACTCAGGGGTGATGCTGGGTGTTTGTAACAGGCTCAGGAACAGTTCAGCTTCTCTAGGGCCCAAGGACTAAGGAAGAAGATAGCGGGAGGGGCTTTCTGATGGGTGGGACAGCCTCGCTTCAGCTTCATTAAACAGATTACAAGTGAAGGCCTCTCAGACGCCTGGCCCTGTGCTGGGCTCTGGGGGCCCAGAGAAGAACCCGGCCTGTCCCTGCCCTCGGGGAGATGAGGCTTCAGCTACTTCGTGGTCATGCCGGCTGACATTGTGTGTATGCTCTCGGCTTTTGTAGTTGATTCGTGATGTAAACCCAGATTCAGCTTATGGCAAGCTCTAATTCTTGTTTTTTAAAATTTTTTTTATTTTTATGTAAACGTTATCTATTCCTGCTGTGTCATCCACGTATTGAATTGTAATCTGTGGTGAATTCTTTTATAAAGTAAAGCGTCATTTTTAAAAGCAAAATGTCCTATAGTATGTTTCTACCTCTTTATAGCATCCAGTATATTCTATAATTATTTATGCACACTTATCTCTTAAAACTGCCCGATGCAGATCAAAAATCGGGCACGATTTAGATCAAAAATTAGAGAACATCAGGTAAGCATTGGCAGTGACTTTGGGGATAACTTGTTTTGCCCCATTCTTTAGCTTTTTAGGAGTCATTGTGTTCTGCAAGGGGTGGATATATGTAACCGTCTTGACTTTCCCTTTGACCTTGCAGAGTACACTCTGAATCATGATGTCATTTACTAATATTTCTTTTCAGTTTGCTGTTATCATGTTTGGTGCTGACACTAATTGTATGACTAAGGACTTTTTCCAGCAGTTAAAAAAAACCCATGATTGTTTCTACCAGATCTAAAAATGTTCAAGCACCTGGATGATTGGGACAAGCTCGAAAAGACTCTCATTTATAGAACACAGAAAATTGTTTGTTTCAATCCACCTGCCCCATTAGCCAAGTTTTTTCCTGGCCTCGTCTTGAGAGAGATTTCCTTCAGCCAGCATGCCGTCCTAGGAGCTTGCACTTCTCCATTTTCTGTCTTCCCTTCAGGCGTCCCATTGGTGGGTTTCTGTGTGGGTCCGGCTGTGGGCAACTTAAATCACGGGAAGCCCAGGCTTCCTGAGTTGCCTCAGACTGTCTCCCTCTGGTTTCTCCCATTTCTCCGGCTTCTGCTTTATTACTTCCTGGTTCTGACTTCACCTCCCTGACAACCCCTATTCCAGCGCTTTCCAAGCCTGCACCATGTGCCTGTCCATGACCCTCCACCCACCCCGTGTTCATCTCTAATGCAGGGCTGTGCCGAGTGGGTCCTGTCTCTTTGTTAGAATGTTCTGAAGAAGTAGTTCTTGGGCAGACTACTTCAGGTTTGCGGCTGTGATTCTTGGAAAGAGACAACTCCTGTCCTTTCCTTCCCCGTGTTTCCTTCTCATTTAGGAATTGGGAAGAGCTCGCACTCCTTTATGCTTCACTTTGATATGAAGTGTTTCTTACCCCTCAGGCTGCAGGGCTTTCCAGAGCAGGGTCTGGGTCTGTGCCCTGTCAGTCTTTTTTTTTTTAACAATCTCTTTAGGTTACTTTTATTTATTTATTTATTTTGTAGCTAAGCTTGTTTTCCTTTTTTTTTTTAAACATCTTTATTGGCGTATAATTGCTTTACAATGGTGTGTTAGTTTCTGCTGTATAACAAAACCCCTCAGCCTTTATGTCCACCATGCCTGGCACATGGAAGGCACCTACTAACTGGAAGATGAGTAACTGAACTTCTTCTTAGGTTGTAAATCTGAAGAAGACCATGTCTTCTCCGCAGTGTTGATTGATGACAGATGACTCTGTGGGCTGGTTGGCTTCATGACAACAAGATGAGTGGCTCTGCCTGCCCTGTCAGCTGTATTCTCCGTGCCCATGTGGTGGCCTGTGGCGGGGGATGATATTTATTGTATCACGTGAAAGACTGAAGAAGCAAAGGTGCTGCCCGAAGTGGTAAAGGGGCCTGCATGGCACCGTGGACCAGTGTCTGTATCACACGTGTATATTTCCTTTACTGTCCTCCGGCAAAAGGGTTGGGGTTGTGTGCACTCCCTGACTCCATCACTGACACAGGAGGATATTCTATGTATCTTGGTATTTGCTCCTTAGGGAACGAATCTGACCTTGAACTGGAGAAGAAGTATAAGGAGGATGATCGAGAAAAGGCCCCAAAGAGGCTGCGGACTCAGCGGGCGGAGAAGGTCCAGAAGGTCTGCTCGGGAAAGGAGGCCGCGCAGGTCTCCGGAGCCAAGAAGCCCATCATAAGTGTGGTTTTAACGGCTCACGAGGTGATTCCAGGTGAGCCAAACGAGCGGGAGGGCACACAATGGGACTCTCTGGGCTGGGCTGTGCCGCAGGCGGCCTGACAGCTGGGGCTGTGATCCTGAGCGGCTTCATCACTGTCGGGCTCTCCACTGAATGACCCGGTACCTTGGGATGATGGCTGACCTGTCACTGCCCGGGGCTGTGGTGGACGAGCGTGTCCAGAGGAAAGGGAGTGAGGGCTGCCTCTGTTGCTGCCTCCGCCACCTCTGCAGCCACGACCTGTCCTTGTCGTTTGAGTGGCCGCTCACAGGAGCAGTGGCCAAGGAGGGTGTCTTTTTCTTTGCCCCCTCACCAGCCCCTCTCCTGGATGTCCTCCCCGCCCTTACCGCCCCGTCCTGCGTGTAAGACCACTCACACCGCATGGAGGTCGGCGGCTTCTCCAAAACCCTCCACCTAACTTTTATTTTTCTTTTTTTGCATTTTTTAGTGGGTTCATCGTATATTTTATGATACTAGAAATTCCCGTCTCCTCTTCCTTAAACATAAAATAGCCAGTGGATTTCTTATACGACCCTTTTTAAAAAAGGTCTCTTCCAGGAAAGGATACTTTAGACAAAAAGCAGTTTATGATGGTAGATTCCAAAGTATAATAATGGTTTTTTCCTATCCACTTGAGGTGATAGCTGGTAAATAAAATTTTAAAAAATCAAGTTTAGGATTTTGAGGACAACTAGAGCCTTTTTAAACATCTTTTTTCAGTGCTAATAGTATTGATAACTCATTATTTAAAATGAAAACGCTGAATAAATGCCTCTTGATACTTCAGTGCAGGGTAAGGTCATCAGTAGAGAAAAAGCCGTATAAGATGATGTGACTAGAAGTTGTTTCTGGAAAGTCACTTTGTCTGCCCCACCCTACTTCAGAGAAGTGTTATTCCGGGAAATGTAAATGCCAGGAGAGAGCGTCCTGTGTTTAGCTGTCTCTAGAGAAAGTTTCTATAATGATTTCTTAAGAATTGATGGTAGTATTTTGAGATTTCTGTAAGGGGGGGGGTGAAAAGTGGTTAACTTCCTTTGCTATTCCAGAAACGAGAGGTAGATTGGAGCCTTTTCTTTAGTGCACTTGATATATAACGTGCGTGTGTGTGCATGTACCCTCGTGCACACACGCTTCTATAAACGGTCTTTGATCGTTTCACATCCTGGACTTGCACGAATAAAGGTAACCTTTGAGTTTTCCACTCCAGACCTTTCATTTCACAGGGTGGACACAGAGGGCCAGAGGCGGGAGGGTGATGTCATATTTGGGACCAGATCCCAGGCAGCTTAGATTCCTGTTCACAGTTGATTCCACGGCTCCATTCTGTCTTGATGCTGTTTTACATTTACGTAAAGTTTAACACATGTGGATCTATATGAAATCTTGCAGGGAAGCATATATGTATATATGGATCTATTTTTTTTTGTTTTTTAATAAGGAGATCAAGTGAAAATGTATCTCAGAAGAAGGTTTTGATTATTGGAAAACTTGCCCTTTCCCCCCAAACATACACACGTACACACACATGCATACACATATACAAACACGCAAGTTAAAGGTGTGAACTGAAGGAAAACCAGTCCCCTGCATGGGTGCCACACGGTAAAGAAATACGCTTCCCAGGCCCTGTCCCCTGCTCTGGGGGCAGGGGGGTGGTCAGGGCCCTCACGGCACCTCTTTAATACGTGGTGCGTTGTGCCTCCATCTCAGGTGCTACCAAGATTGTTCCGGTGGAGGCTGGGCCCCCGGAAGCAGGAGCCACAGACCCCGAGGCTGCGGCGGCCGACCTGGCGCCCCGGAGAGGGTACCAGGAGTACGCCATCCAGCAGACACCGTATGAGCAGCCCATGAAGTCGAGCAGGTAAAGCGTCTGTTCTGTGCGACTCCAGCCACCGCTGCAGAGGGCGAGAGACGGGCGTGCTAGCTTATCAGGACGCTGTGTGCAAAGCCATCTCTGAAGGGTTTTGGTTTCTTGACTGAACCTGAGAACCAGCCCCTCCATTACGGCCCTAGAGTGCTGGCTGAGCCCAAGCAGCCTCTGTGGGATGCGCGGCAGATCTGCAAGCGTGCTTGGGAAACGCAGCGCCTTGGCTTAGGGAAGGTGGAGCGTTTTGCTTAAGGCAGATGTATGCTTCACCTGAGTAAAAAGAGGTGTGAGCAAGGCCTTACTTAGTAAATTAGCTGATTTTCATAGCTCCACAATTGATAATGAAAAAGAAAATCTCTCTTTCCCCCCCTACTTTCAAAAGTAGCATAAGCATCCTGGAGAAGGTTCCAACATCCGTGTGATGTGCAGTTACAGTAACCCATAGTGCCTCTTCTGGTCGTGCTCACTACTATAGACACTGTGGTTCACAGGCCACCATAATCTTTTCATGATACACTAAAGTATATATAGCACTTTAATTTTGTTATTTTTTTTTCCTAGCATAGAATACCAAAGGCACTGTTATCAACCTATTTTTTAAAACTTACCACACCTTGACTTTTTCCTTTTCAGTACATATTTTTTTAAAGTGTGTTTGCTGTCATATAGATGCACTACAGTTTATATATAGCCAGTTTTTGCTTGACGGACAGGGTTTTGGTTCCTCCCTCTTTCAATACTTCTTCAAGACTTCCTGTGAGATAAATTGCTAGAATTGAAATTGCCATCTTAAAGGATACGCTTGCTTAAAACTTGAATCGACATTGAAAACTGTCCTCCAAATACATTGGGTGAGTCGATGTCCCAGAGGGGACTAGCCTGCATGTCCCCCCACCCTCCCCATGGTCACCAGCTCAGCTGTGATACGTACCTGCTGATATAGATCAGCAAACTCTCATCACCTGAGTTCTGTACACATTTTCCCAGCTGAGGGGAAAGACAAAATGCCAGTGCAAGTGGGCTCCCTCTGTTTCTGGAAGAGGGGAGGTGAGGTGTTCTTGATGAGAGCGTAAGCTCTAGCACCATACAGACCTGGGTTGGCTCTAGGCCCTTCTACTGGACTTCAGTCCAACAGATGAAACACCTTGTATGTGCCAGACACTGGGGATGTGAGAGAGATTAGGACAGACGTGGCCATTGCCTGGATGAGGTTCTGCTGGGAATGGACACAAATGCTTTTGCCTCTGAGCCTCTCTTACACCGGCCACAAGACTGTCCAGTAGAATCTGACTGAGTTTAGTGGTGGGAATAAATGATAACATATATGGAAAGTGTTCTTGTTGAATTACAGCATCATGTCATCTGGGTGCTTCATTAATCTGTAGCCTCACTCCTCTCTTCTTGCAAATGTGAGCAACGGAATTAATCGATAAAGCTGTAAAAATATGCACTCCTTTGGCAAAACTGAAATGGAATTAATTTTGAAGATCTTTCTTGTCTCAACGCAGGTTGATCTTTAGACCTTAGTTAATGATCTTCATAATATTTCAAGGTCTATTGGGGAGGGTTTCAATTCAATGCTAATCTAGTTACAGGTAAATATACCCAATATTTAATCAGTAGATTGAGGCTGTATTCCTGTTGTCAAGCATTCTATTAATATTTTATAGTCTAAATGGTAAAACAGTTACAAAAGGGGCTTTTCGTATGACAAAAGTCTGGAAATCTATAAGGAAAAAAATTATTTGTAATGTCACTACCCTAAGATAAGCACTGTTAATTTTTTTTTTTTTTTTTTTTTTTTTTTTGCGGTACGCGGGCCTCTCACTGTTGTGGCCTCTCCCGTTGCGGAGCGCAGGCTCCGGATGCGCAGGCTCAGTGGCCATGGCTCACGGGCCCAGCCGCTCCGTGGCATGTGGGATCTTCCCAGACCAGGGCACGAACCCGTGTCCCCTGCATCGGCAGGCGGACTCTCAACCACTGCGCCACCAGGGAAGCCCACTGTTAATATTTTTAATGTTCCCTAAGATAAGCACTGTTAATATTTTTAATGTTATTTCCTTCCAGCCTTTTTTCAGCCCATATATTTTTATAAAATTGAGTTTATATTTTATATGCAGTTTTGTGTCCTGCTTTTAATACTTAATCCCATTATACTTACTTTCCTTTGTTACTCAAATTATTCACAAACTCTGTTTTGTAGTGACGTGTTGTAGCATCGTGATCCACGACTCGGCTCTCCACATTGCAGCCAGTGAGCCCTTTGTAAAATGCCCATTTGATTGTACCCTTTAAGGCTTCGCATTGCTGTTAGGAGAACTTGGCCTACAGGGTCTTCCACGGCTGCCACCTCTCCAGCCTGCTCCCCCTCCTGTGCTCCCTCTGGTTCTCTGGGCTCCAGCGCCTGCTCCAGCCATCCGGGACCTTTATATTTCCTTGATCTCTCCTGCAGGTGCCTCTTCCTCATACTGGATGCCTCCCCTCCCCCTGACTTGGTTAACTCCTGTTCATATTTCAGCTGTCTGCTCAAATGTCCAGTCTTCAGGGCAGCCTTCCCTGTGCCCCAGACAGATCAGTCCGCCTTGACCTCGGCTCCTAGAGCATCCTGTCTTTTTCCATCACAGGGAGCTGGTGGTCCTTATCTGCTCACTTATATGGTTACCAGACTGGCCCACCACTTACTATAGAAGGTGAACTACAAGGGAGCATGAGTTGTGTTTGCTTTTGTCCCCATTGTGTCCCCAGTGCCTGGAATACTTTTTTGAAAGAATGAATGAATGAATGAGTTAAAAAAAAATGTCCAAACTAGTTCCCTACGTTGGAACCTTCAAGCAGCTTCTACTCTTAAACTATTGTGAAAACTCATGCAGTGAGCACCTTTGCTTGAATTTCGTATTCTTTCTTTTGCTAGATTCCCAGCAGTGGAATAACCGGATCAAGGGGTCTTATCTTTTAAAGCTCTGGCTGAATGCTTTCTAAAATGCAGTGGGAGAGAGTGCCTCTCTCAATGAATAGGGGACATTTGGAGTGAAATAATGTGATAGGAATCACCCGATGACGCAGCTCTGTGCATCAGCCCACAGGTACAGGCTTGCGCTTGAGAGCCTGGTGCAGGTGGCTTGGCCACTTCTTCCGATTCATCACCCTTGGTGGGAGGCAGCACTGAGGGCTTGACCAGGTATTCGGGTAATAATACGAAAAAATCAGAGTCACAGATGCTCCTAAGACCATTTAGACCTTGCATTAGAGAAGGAAATACCGTGACTTGTTTAATTAAGGCTGTGAATCCAGAGTTTCTTCCTCCAGTAAAATGATCACCTTCTGGGTATCTTTGTCATTTAAGAAAGGTCCAAATTAGTTTCCTTAAATTAGCCTTGGGTTTAGTGTGCAGGCATAGTACTGACTTTCAGATTTGAATGTTTTAATTACAACATGAGACTTCTACCCTCCGGTGTTTATGGACCGCAGTCTGCTTAAATATTTTTCATTTAAAACATAAGGTAACCTGTGTTGGTCAGACACAGTTGAATGGATAGTTCCATAAATATAGACTTTATAGTTACAGTGGGTACAGCTTAATGGTGTCTGATTAATGGCACTAAATGATCGTCAGTGTTTCTGAGGACCTACCTGGATAACCTGGGCAGAGTCCCGAGGGAGCAGTTATGGAGAGAGGAAGCCTCACCTGCCTCCTGGGCTCACCTGCCAACTCCTGTCCTGGGTGCAAGTTGCAGCACTTTGGTGACTGTCATTTGTTGATTTCAGAAACAAGGCACACCTGTTCCAATAGCCATGGAAGCTCCACACAGGAGGTCTTCTCCGCGTGTATGGTCCCACCGGCGAGGGGGGTTGGTGTTCACAGTGTTTCCAAGCAGTAGGAAGATGTGGAAGAATGTGCAGGTTCTAGTCTGCTTGGGTTCAAATCCTGGCTTCACCACTTACTAACTGTATGACCTTGGGTTATACTCAGTTTTCTCACCTGTAAAATGGGCATAATGATAGGGTTGAGATTAAGTACTTAGCAAAGAGTTTTGAGTGTTGTAAGTACTCAGTAATTGTTAGCCGTGATTACTATTACCATCTCATTCAGCATACACGTCGCCGTATTGAGAGAGAAAGGACCCGTGAGGCAGACCAGGCTTTCATTCTCTATCGCATACACCAAATCTGACACAGTGCCCGAAACACACAGGCGAGTGGTAATAAACTGGCAATCATTTATTAATTAATGATGTCTGAGTTTAACAAATGGCAGTTGAACAACCTTATCTTCCCTGTCTGAGTTCTGAACCAGACATGCTGGAGGAGGAGGAAGACGGGGGCTCACACGTCAGGCCCATGACTGGTGGAGCCATGGGAGAAGGGAGCCTGGGGCAGGTCACACTGAGCTCCTGCTGGCTGTCCTGCACGTCTGCCTCCCCGCACCTCGGTCCTTGACTGCCACCGCCAGACTCTCCTGGCTAAGCGCCTACCGTGTCACATGCCGTCCACAGGCAGACGCCTTCTCACCAGAAAGGCAGGAGTGAGCGCGGCTGTGGAGGCTTGGTCCTGTTCTAAAGTCCTCGCTCAGATACGCGAGTTCCCTTTTCCTGGGGAGAAGTGAGGACATGGAGAAAGGCCAGGGGTCTTTCACAAAAGGGTGGCCCTCACATGGAAACTTGCAGCAGAGAGGAAGTGTGTTGCCCTGACAGTTGATGGAAAGAATAGGCAAGTCTGGATGATCACAGCTATTGAACAAACCCAAGCAGGTCGTGTCTAGTTTCATGGAGCAGACTGAGTTCATTCCATTAAGACTGGTCCTGTTAGAATACCTGGGAATTCGTCCGGGTCAGCTCTGGAGCACCGCCGGCTACCGTGTGCCCAGCAACTGACACATCCCTCTGCCTTCTCTTGCCTCTCTCTTCCTTATTCTGCATCCCTCAACTCAGGCGTCTCCTCTTCCCAACTACCTTCATCTGTGTTAGAGGGCGCCTCTTTTGCCTGCACGCGCACCTGTCACCACTCGCACACTGTCCTGCAGCCGCGTTTGCAGACCTGTCTCCTCTCTCCCGGCGCCAGGGCAGCAGGGGCCCGGTCTTCCTTCTCCGTGTGCACCTGGTCCGCTCCAGGTCTCCCCGTCCTGTTTGTTGATGAATGAATGCGTGCATCCATCCTCAGCCCCTTTTAACTCACATTTAAGCCTTTGGAGTTCGGCAGCTGGAAGGCAGTAGGGGTCATCAGGAAGGTGCCGATCTCCACCGGTAATGGTGCTGTCTTCTGTTCCTAGGCTCGGGCCCACGCAGCTCAAGATCTTCACCTGTGAGTACTGCAACAAGGTCTTCAAGTTCAAGCACTCGCTGCAGGCCCACCTGCGGATCCACACCAACGAGAAGCCGTACAAGTGCTCCCAGTGCAGCTACGCCAGCGCCATCAAGGCCAACCTCAACGTGCACCTGCGCAAGCACACGGGCGAGAAGTTCGCCTGCGACTGCTGTTCCTTCACGTGCCTGAGCAAGGGCCACCTCAAGGTGCACGTGGAGCGGGTGCACAAGAAGATCAAGCAGCACTGCCGCTTCTGCAAGAAGAAGTACTCCGATGTCAAGAACCTCATCAAGCACATCCGCGACGCACACGACCCGCAGGACAAGAAGGTCCAGGAGGCCCTGGACGAGCTCTGCCTGATGACGAGGGAGGGCAAGCGGCAGCTGCTCTACGACTGCCACATCTGCGAGCGCAAGTTCAAGAACGAGCTGGACCGCGACCGCCACATGCTGGTCCACGGCGACAAGTGGCCCTTCGCCTGCGAGCTCTGCGGCCATGGGGCCACCAAGTACCAGGCGCTGGAGCTGCACGTCAGGAAGCACCCGTTCGTATACGTCTGCGCCCTCTGCCTCAAGAAGTTTGTCAGCTCCATCCGCCTGCGCGCCCACATCAAGGAGGCGCACGGGGCCGCGCAGGAGACCCTGGTCTTCACCAGCTCCATCAACCAGAGCTTCTGCCTCCTGGGGCCCGGCGGGGACATCCAGCAGGAGGCCCTGGGTGGGCAGCTGCAGCTGGCGGAAGAGGAGTTTGTGTTCCAGGGGGTGAACGCACCCAAAGAGGCGGCCGGCGCTGGGGACGCTCGTTCCGAGGAGGGGTCCGAGGCCCCGACAGAGGCGCCCGCCGCGCCTGTGCGCTCGGCCGCCGCCCCGGCAGACAGCGCCACCCCGGCACCCTGCGAGCTGGCAGCCTCCGCGGTGTCCTCGGACCCTCGTCGGCACGCGGTGGTTTCCGATGAGTTCCTGTTGAAGAGTGATCCCTCCTCTGCCGAGGCTCTAGCTGCTCCGGAGAAGACCTTGCACACCCAGCAGGGAGGCTCCAGTCCAGCTCAGGGCCAGGACGTCGCGCCACTGCTGTCCAAGGCCAGAGGCGCCGCAGCAAACCCGGAAGCCCAGGGCGCCGAGAGCCCCCCGGCTGAAGGGCAACAAGTGGCTGCCCTCCCATCCGACGGCCCAGATCCCGGCAGGGGCCTCAGGGCAAACCCAGCCGAGGCCTCAGACCCTCCTCCGGGAGCTGGTGGGAGGGACGCGGCCCTGTGCCGGCCTGACTCCTGCACGCCCGCCCCCGAGCACCGGGCGGGCATCACTGCGTTCATGAAGATCCTGGACAGTTTACAGAAGAGGCGCATGAACACCGGCCTGTGCGAGAGGATCCGGAAGGTGTATGGCGACCTGGAGTGCGAATACTGTGGTAAGGGGGGCGCCGGGGCGCGCGGCTGGGGGCTGCCTTCCCAGCAGCCCCTCCCGTCCCCGCCTGGCTGTGGGTCACCTGGTGTTTGAGTTGAGCTCGTGTCTCTTTGCACAGAACGCCTTCTAAGTGAGCTAGCCGTCATTCGTAGATAGCGATGTGCACGGCGGTGCGTGCAGTTCAGCGCGTGAGGCCTGTGAAGGCAGCCAGGAGGGCGGGACAGCTAACCGTGCTGGCTCCGTCAGGCGTGCAGGCGGACGCTTAGCCCACGGCCTCTGCCAGAACCTTAGCCAAGAAGCACCTTTCTTCTGGCATGTGACAAGTTTAAAGTCGAGCTTTAAGCTGTGGCCATGTCCTAGATGAGCAGAGAGAGATCACAGAAGTGGCTGCAGCTCTGTGTAGGGAGACCCCGAGTGCAGCCCTCCCAGCTCGCCGTGAAAGCGTGGCCTCTGGGCCTCGTGGAGAGCTGGCAGGACAGGATGTAGATGGCCCAGGTGTCAGCAGAGTTTAGGGCCTCGTTGATCTCACGCGTGTGCGTACAGGCAGTTGGCACCGTAACCGGTCCTCGAGAAACATCCGTTTCCTCCTCTCCCAGCTGTGACATCACGCAGAAGTAGTAGCACCCTTAATATTTGCCACCTGCCACCTTTGAAAAGTCATGTGCAGCCAGAGATGTGGTGCAAAGTGTGAAGGGTGACCCGGACAAGCACGAGAGGGAGAGAAATTTAGTAGTTAAAAAATAATACTAATGAAAAGAAATCAACTTCAGGATAAAAGAAACTTCCTTGTTCTCATGTGAAAATATTTTTTTAGGCAAACTTTTTTGGTACCAAGTGCATTTTGACATGCATGTCCGCACCCACACCCGGGAACATCTGTATTATTGCTCCCAGTGTCATTATTCTTCCATCACCAAAAACTGCCTTAAACGCCATGTAATTCAGAAACACAGTAACATCTTGCTGAAGTGTCCCACTGACGGCTGTGACTACTCGACTCCAGATAAATATAAGCTACAGGCACATCTTAAAGTTCACACAGAGCTGGTAAGTAGCACGCCCGAGCGGCAGCCCCGTCTCCCCTGGGTGCTCCCTGCTTCCTCACAGTGACGCATACGGAGGCGCCCGTGCTCCCCGTGAGCCCGGTGTGTGGGCGTCTGCCCCGGAAAACGGGGAGGTCCTTCTCACGAAACAGGCCCTCCACTTTACAAAGGCCTCCACCCCAGGGTTCCTGTCACAGGGACAGCCTCACATATGTTGGAAAAAAGATTACATTGAGTAAATTTGCTTTTCTATGCAGATTTTTAAGCATCGGAGAAAGTCTACAGAATAGGAGTAAAGCAAGGGTTTCTTAAATGACGTTTTAAAGAACCCTTAATAACAGGGCTGATAATAAGAATAGCCGCCACTAAAAGCTGTCGAGAGGGTGAGTTAGATGATGCCTGTCAAGTGCTAAGTACGGTGTTCGGGTCATAGTAAGAGCACAGTAAGCGCTGATGATCACTGTTGTCGTATTACTGTACCATTTCTTGGAAAGTCTATGGAAGAATGTCTGTAAAGCACTTCAAAAAAAAGGGATATGTTAATTCAAGGTGCTGTTAATATTCATGGTGGCAAAATGTGTCTAATTCTCTGGTGGGTGTTGAACATGTAACACAATGAGTGAATGTTTATTTTAGCAAATGCTACTCTAACTTGAGAGGCTGACACCCGAGAGTGATTTGAGACTCTCCAAGTTATAAAGGAGGCGCACCTGGCCCCAGGCGTGCTTCTGCTTTAACTGAATTCCTTTCTAGGCCACAGACTGCGCACCATGAGGCTTCAGAAACTTGATGTGCCGCCTCCATTTTCTGGCCTAAAAATCACTAACGCTCCAGCAGTTTGTTACCAAGGGTGAGGTCAGGGTGTTTTGGGTTGCGTGGGTAGGTAAGAGCCTGCGCTTTGGGGTTGGATACCTGGATTCAGGTTTTGTCTCCAGTATCTGCACAGGCTGTGTGATGCTGGACAAGTCACTTGTCCTTTCTGAGGCTTGGTAGCCTTCTATATAAAATATATATTAAAAAGTATATCAGCTTTGTGCACACACACACGTATATATACACACATATGCACAGACACATCCACCCATGCAGTCTACACATGTGTACACACATACCGCACACACCCCTGAACACATAACGCACACGTACGCACGTGTTTGTCTTTGTGTATGTGTATGGGTCTCCTGGGTTATTGGGAGGTTAAAATGAAGTGCTCTAGGTAAAGAACCTGGCTCAGAGCTTGTATAGGTGGCTGCGTGGCAGCTGCTGTATGTCACTTGGTACCTCTTGGTTCTCTCTCTCTCTCTCTCTCTCTCTCTCTCTCTCTCTCTCTCTGTGCGTGTGGGGCATGAAAGGTGTGCTATTCCTGTTTACTCACAGGCAGCGCACGCATTTACCTGGGGCGTCGAATGACTGCGCGCTCTCCCCGAGGCAGGCGGACTGTGTTGCCGATGTGGGAGGAGAACATTCTTTATGAAAACAGGTTCCAGTATCTTGAGTTTAGACCACATTTGTCTTTAGAGCCTGTCAGTTATGTCTGTGATGAAGCCACAGGCACCAAGGGGATGGTGACACGGTGGAAAGACCTCCCCTTGTCTGTCATCGCTGATTTCCCCTCCCTGAGTTCCTAGGCAACGACCCGTCTACTTTCTGTCTCCATGGATTTGCCCATTCTGGACACTTTATGTAAAAGGAGTCATAAGATATATATATATGCAATAATGGTGTGCATACCGCACCCCGCTTTCTCAGGATGGTGGTGAGGCTCCAAGGAGAGAGCACAAACGAGCTTTGTGACGTGAAGGTGCCTAAGGACGCTGGTCAAGCGAGGGGGAGGCGTCTCTCTGGCAGGGAGCCCAGTGCCGTTCTGACCTGCGTCCAGTCCCCACGTCCGTGTGGGCCTTGGTTTCCTTGCCTGTGACCCAGAGAGATGGGGCCAGGTGCGCCGAAAGTCTGGTTGGGCTCTCACATTGCATCCAACACTTACCTCTTTGCAACACAGATTCCCATGTGGTGGAAAAACTAAGGAAATTTAAAGTAGAATGCATCCCCCTCTGCCCCTCCCAAAATGAGCCTATAGTCACGTCCATTCCGGTTGCACTAGGACTCCAGGATAATTTGGCTGAGTGCCCGTTTCTGTGACTCTCAACAACCGTTTCTTAGCTAAAGATACACCTAATGACTGGAAGGTGTGTACGTTTAGTGTAGCTTCTTCCCACCACCTCCTCCCTCCCATTGGTAGCCAGATGGCGTGACTTGGAGTCAAGGATGTGTTGGCATCAAGGAAGCGTGGGGACCTGGTCAAAGGAGTCAGTCAGTCAGTGACTGGAGCAAACCCGTTTTATTTACAGCACTGTGCAAACTTTGTGGAAGGGAGACTTGAGAAAACACGGTTTCTGTACAGTAAAAGGCAGGCTTTGGGTTCTAGCGTGTTAGAGTTAAGACCCCATATCCACCTCTGTGATCTTGGGCAAACTGCTTAGCTTCCCTAAGCCTCAGTTTTCTCATCTGTAAAATGGAGATATGGTACTCTCTCCGACCTCTCAGGATTGTGAGGATTAAACTAGAAAATAAGTATAGAACAGCCAGGTCAGTGTTTTTTCAGCCCCCAGGTCATGATCTATTATAGGGTTGTGAAATTAGTGGATGACAACCAATTTATCTTAAAAATGAAACGGAATAGAATGAAATAGAAATGATCAGCACTATTTACCCATGACAAGGTAAGAGGTATTGTTTTCTGAGACCTTTTGTCCTGTGTCTCAGTGTGTTTATAGGCCACTGTGTGTGCAAGTATGTTCTGGGTGGTGATGTCAAATGGGTGACCTCCTGTGTAGGTCCCATTAAATAACTTTGTCAGTCATTGACCCCGATGATGTAAGTTATGACATCCTGAATCAGAATTACTTGGGGGTACATGTTATGAATGAGATTCCTGGCTCAGACCTCCACCATAATTTGGGGGGGCGGACCTGGGGACCTGTTATTTAAATAAGTTCGCCCTGTTACGGACATTTGACATAGCAGGAAGTCGAGCTTGTGGTGGATGTTCAGGATATGTCAGTCTGTCCCCTGTGTCTCTGGCTTGTGTCCCTTCTCAGAAGATCTCTCAGGCACCCGACGCTCAGGACACTGTAGCAGTTACAAGTCCACACTTGGGAAGAGCAGGCACATTTTGGTCTTGCGTTCAGACTCCACCATCTGCAAGTGCTGTGGCTTCACTGCCTAACCTCTCTGACCCCTCGTCTGTAAAGTGGGGTGGCAGTCCCCGCCTCCAGGGTTGCTGTGGGAAGTTAGTGAGATAACGATTGTGAGGGACCCAGCACACGTCCAGGCGTGACGGGGAGGCCGGTCTACACCAGCCCCTCCCTTTTAGTAGTGCTGGCAGGAGGAGGGAGGAGGAATAGTAACAGCGGTGGTGGTGCTTCCATCCAGGGTGAGGTGGCCTTTCAACAAACGTTTAAAATTAATGCCTGTCTTCGAGAAGTGTGTAGACTGCATTTGGCTATAAAGGTAAATGTATTTATGAAATCTTACGTGTTCTTGCTGGAAGTAAACTAAAATAATATATTGCCAACACAGAGAAGTAGATGGAGCGACCTCCAATATCTTTCTGGAAATAAATGGGTCTGTCTGTAGCTTTTTTTTTTTAAGTAGAGTAAAATGTTATTGCACTAAAGCGATTGGACAAAAGGTTTTTCCTTTCTAAGAGCTGCAAGAGTACGGTCTTTTCTTACGTGGTCGCAGACTGCCTGTTTCTGTGCTGCCCTGTTTGAGCATCTGTCCGCAGTGCTGGGGACCTTGGGCAAGCGGAGTTTCCTGGGTCTAAAACAGCTGCCTGTTAGCAAGCCCGAGGGCCGGAAGTGAGGGACACGGCCTGGCAAAGCAGAGCAGCGCTCAGTGGACAGGAAGAGCCTGGAGTCGAAATCCTATATGGAGCACGTTTCTGGCTCTTTTCTAACTTGTTACATTAGCCACAATGTAAGTGTCAGTTTTCCTGTCTTTGTCACCCTTTCTCTATGTCCCACGATGATTAGTGGCCTTTGTGTGCTGGTAGTTCTCACCAGCTTATGAACCCCTTGAGGGCAGGGCCAGAGTCTCCCACCTTTGTCCCCAGTGCCATGTCCGGCACAACACAGGGGCCCCGGAAGGTCTGAGGAATAAGTGAGTGAGTCCACAGAGGTCAGCAGATGCTGGAACCGCGGCCTTTTTATTCCTGAGAAATTGTTCAGAGTGGAATCTCCCACCTTATTTTTTTAACCTGATGTCAGATACTTTATAGGTGTACTTATGTGATCGTTAATACACTTGGTGGCAGGGTGGAGGCAGATTTGATATTTTCCACCCACCGCTGGTTTCAGGCTTGAGAATCGCCTTGTGGCTTCTGGGGCCGAGGAACCTGCCACAGAGGCGTAGGCTAAGGCGGGGTTTGCCCAGAACTTCAAGCCGGCCTCGGAGCTTCAGCCCTGGAGCTGCTCCCGCCCCGCCTCCGCCCCACACCCCATGGCCACTGCCTCCTGCTGCCGCCTGCCTTCTTTCAAAGAGTCCTGTGTGGCGTTGAAGGCCATTTCCATCAGAGCAAACAAACGGCGAGGGCTGGGCTCCTTACGGCCATCACGGCGCGGGGCGCTCTCTCCCCCTCTGCCGAGAACTCTTTTCACCGCTGTGCTTTGTAAGTTTGCTGTGTCAGTTTGGGTTTTCATCTCCTGTCGGGAACTGAGGTTTCTGCAAAAGAAATAAATGAGTCCTTAGACTGCACCCTTCTCCAGCACCCTCTCCCACTGCCTGCACCCTTCCGACAGTCTTCAAAGGCATCAAGAAGTGAGGGACCCTGATAAGCTCTAAGATAAATTGCTTTCAGACTATCAGAGATTAAAAGAAAAAAAATCAAATAGCACGGGCTCAGGAGAGATCAGTGTAAACTCCTTCAAAGCCCTTCTGAATGCCTCCATCAGCTCTGATGATGAGGACACTGGGGCAGCCAGGGGTGGCGACAGGCCTCCTCCAGGGTGCGTGCTGCCCGGGACGTCTTTCAAAAGAGCGTGAGAGCACCAGTTCCTGTGTGCAGGTGCCGGGAACGATGGGGTGACCTGGAAGGTCAGGGGCATAGGAGGTCACTGATGGGAGTACATTGACAAGCCTGGACCCTGTGATGTAGCCTGGGTGGAAGTCGGTGGCATCGGCCACTGCAAAACTGGGCAGAAAGTACGGAGATTTCCCCGTGTACCCGCTATTGCCACACGTGCACAGCCTCCTGCACTCTTGACATCCCATACCTTAGTGCTACCTTTGTTACAGTTGATGAACCTACGTTGACACGTGAGTAACACCCAGAGTCCATAGTTTACGTTGGGGTCCACTCTTGGTGCTGCACGTTTTTGGGATCTGGACAAACGTTTACTGATGCATACCCCTCATTATAGTTCCCCACAGCGTAGCTTCACTGCCCTGAAAACCCTCCTTGCTCTTCCTGTCCACCCCTCTCTCCCCACTACTCCCTGGCTACCACGGATCCCTTTACTGTCGCCATCATTTTGCTGTTTTCAGAATGTCTTATAGTTGGAATCATATAATATGTAGCCTTTGCAGATTGGCTTTTTTTCTCCTAGTAATATGCATTTAAGTTTCTTTCACATCTTTTCATGGCTTGATAGCTCATTTCTCCTTAGCACTGAATAACAGTCCATTGTTTGGTTGTACCACAATTTGTCCATTCATATACTGAAGGACATCTTGGTTGCTTCTAAGTTTTGGCAGTTATGAATAAAACTGCTTCATCCGTGTGTAGGTTTTTGTGTGGACATAAGTTTTCAGTTCATTAGGATAGATACCAAGGAGTGCAATTGTTGGGTCATATGGTAAGAGTATTTCAGTTTTGAGAGAAACTGCCAAACTGTCTTCCAAAGTGGCTACACCATTTTGCATCCCCACCAGCAAAGAATGAGAGTTTCCATTGCTCCACATCCTTACCGGCACTTGGTGGTGTCAGGGTTCTAGATTTGGATCATTCCGTAGGTATGTAATGGTACCTTGTTGTTTTGAGTTGCATTTCTCTGATGACATATGATGTGGAACATCTTTTCATATGCTTACTTGTCATCTGTATATCCTCTTTGGTAGGGTGTCTGTTCAGGTCTTTGGCCTATTTCATCAGATGTAACTTTTGAAAATATTTTCTCTCAGTCTGTGGCTTGTTTTTTCATTTTCTTGACAGTGTCTTTCACGGAGCAGAAATTTTTAATTTTAATGGAGTCTAGTTTATCAATTTTTTTCTTTTTCAAGGATAATGTCTTTGGTGTTATATCTAAAAAATCATTACCATACTCCAGGTCATCCAGGTTTTCTCCTGTGTGTTCTAGGAGTTTATAGTTTTGTATTTTGCATTTAGATCTGTGATCCATTATGAGTTAAGATTTGTGGAAGGGTGTAAGGTTTTTGTCTAGGTTCATTTTTTTTTCTTTTGCATGTGCCTGTCCAGTTTCAGCATCATTTGTTGAGATAACTATCTTTAAAAAAAAAATTCTATTTATTTATTTATTTATTTTTGGCTGTGTTGGGTCTTCGTTGCTGTGTGTGGGCTTTCTCTAGTTGCGGCGAGCGGGGGCTACTCTTCGTCGCGGTGTGCACGCTTCTCGTTGCAGTGGCTTCTCTTGTTGCGGAGCACGGGCTCTAGGCATGCGGGCTCAGTAGTTGTGGTGCACGGGCTTAGTTGCTCTGTGGCATGTGGGATCTTCCCAGACCAGGACTCAAACCCGTGTCCCCTGCATTGGCAGGTGGATTCTTAACCACTGTGCCACCAGGGAAGCCTGAGATAACTATCTTTTATCCATTGTGTAGCATTTGCTCGTGTGTCAAAGATCCGTTGACTGTATTTAAGAGAGTCTATTTCTGGACTCTGTTCTGTTCCATTTGATCTACTTGTCTGTTATTTCACCAATATCACATACTCTTCATCACTGTAGCTTTATAGTAAGTCTAGAAGTTGAGTAATGTCAGTCCTCCAACTTTGTTCTTCTCCTCCAGTATTTTGTGTTGGCTTCTGGGTCTTTTGCCTCTCCATATAAACTTTATAATCAGTTTGTCAGTACCCACAAAATAACTTGCTGGGATTTTGCTTGAGATTGCATTGAATCCATAGATCAAATTGGGAAGAACTGACGTCTGACAACAATGAGTCTTCCTATCCTTGAACCTGGAATAGCTCTCCGTTTATTTAGTTCTTTGATTCCATTTATCAGTTTTGAAGTTTTCCTCATATAGATCTTGTACATATTTTGTTAGATTTATACCTAAGCACTGAATTTTTTGTGTGCTAATGTATATAGCATTGTGTTTTTAATTTCAAATTCCACTTGTTCATTTCTAGTATATAGGAAAGCAAATGACTTTTGTATATTGACCTTGTATCCTGTAACTTGCCATAATCGCTTGTTAGTTCCAGGAATGTTTTTGTCTGTTCTTTTAGAATTTCTACATAGGTGATCATGTCATCTGCAAACAAAGACAATTTTAATTTCTTCTTTCTCAATCTCTATATCTTTTATTTCCTTTTCTTGTCTTATTGCATTAGCTAAGACTTCAGCTATGATGTTAAAACGGAGTGCTGGGAGGGGACATCCTTGCTTTGTTTCTAATCTTAGTGGGAAAGTCTCTGGTTTCTCACTGTTAAGTATAATGTTAGCTATAGGTTGTTTGTAGATACTCTTTGTCAAGTTGAGGAAGTTCCCCCTCTATTCCTGCTTTACTGAGATTGCTTATCATGAATAGGTATTGGATTTTGCCAAATTATTTTTCTGCCTCTATTGATATTATCATGTGATTTTTATTTCTTAGCCTGTTGATGTGATGGATTACATTAATTGATTTTAGAATGTTGACTCAACCTTGTACCTGGGATAAATCCCACTTGGTTGTGGTGTATAGTTCTTTTTAAACATTTTGGGTTTTATGTGCTAATATTTTGTTGAGAATATTTGCATCTATGTTCTTGAGAGATACTGGCTTGTAATTTTCTTCTCTTGGGGTGGGTTTGGGTATTTTCTTTCTCCCATGAAGACATGGCGTTCTCCCTCTTGCAGGTCTCTGTCTACATTTCCTCTTTTTTAAAAGTTTTTTATTTTTTAACATCTTTATTGGAGTATAATTGCTTCACAATGGTGTGTTAGTTTTTGCTTTATAACAAAGTGAATCAGCTATACATATACATATATCCCCATATCCCCTCCCTCTTGCATCTCCCTCCCACCCTCCCTACCCCACCCCTCTAGGTGGTCACAAAGCACCGAGCTGATCTCCCTGTGCTATGCAGCTGCTTCCCACTAGCTATCTGTTTTACATTTGGTAGTGTATATATGTCCATGCCACTCAAGGACACTAGTCATATTGGATTAGGGCCTGCAAACTCATCTTAACTAATTACATCTGTAATGACCATATTTCCAAATAAGGTCATATTCTGAGGTACTGGGGATTAGCACTTCAACACATGAATCTGTGGGGCAGAATTTAACCCATAACCCCCACCCTCTGAAGAACTGTCTTGTGAAATGGCATTAAAGTGAGCTCTGAGAGGAAAGGCGGATGAGCAATGGCGTGATCCTTCACAAAAGCTTCTTCCTAATTGAGAACGTGGCACTGCAGGCAGGTGGGTTGACGAGCCAGCAGCTGCATAGAGCGAACCCCTTACCTGCAGCCTGGGTGGGATGTGGCCTTGGAGTGGTCGGAGCATGGGGTGGACGTCCGTACCCTCGGGTTCCGACGCTGCCTCTTTCTCGCAGACCTGGGGCTCTTTGCCCTTGGTCTTGGTTTCTTAATCTGTAACAGCGTAATAATGCCTGTCCTTCAAGAGTGGTCACGAGTCTCAATAAGACAACTTATATGAACCCCTCACACACACCATACCTTGAGCACTGGAGGGCAGAATACGTGTCGGGCTGTGGAGCAGCCCTGGTCTGCGTGGTAGACCTCGAGGCTGAGCCCCGCCCTCCCCTGGCCTGGCCACCTCCACAGGTCCGTTGTCTCTAAGGCCCGTCCCTCCCTCCTGAAATGGAGGTGAGGCCATTGCCCCACTGCCCTTGAGCTCCCCAGGCTGTGCGGGGCCAGCGCGGGCTGCATGCCAGGCGCTGGGAAAGGCGCGCTGTGCATCTAGCTGTGACGGTGATGGTGGTGGTGGTGGTATTTTTCCACAGAGCCTGAGTTTAAATGAGACAGTCCGTTGATTATGCTCTCTTTCTGTTAAGGACAAAAGGAGTTATTCTTGTCCTGTGTGTGAAAAGTCTTTTTCAGAAGATCGATTGATAAAGTCACATATCAAGACCAACCATCCCGGTAAGGTTATGCATCTTAGAGTGGGAGATTGATTTTAATATGCTTATGTTTATTTTAAGACACAGCATTATATATCAACTGTATTAAATGGAAATATAAGGGAATAAAGATATGAGTAAATTCAAGGGCAAGAATTAACTTTTTTTTAAAGCTCAGGAGTTTATATAATTATGTGCTTCATTTTATCCTTTTATCTGGTCTTCAGATACGTCTGCCCCAGTCTCATGATTCCCCCCACCTTTTCTAAAAAAAATTTTATTAGAGTATAGTTGATTTACAATGTTCTGTTAGTTTCAGGTGTACAGCAAAGGGAGTCATTTATACATATACATATATCCCTTCTTTTTTTTTTAGATTCTTTTCCCATATAGGCCATTACAGACTACTGAGTAGAGTTCCCTGTGCTCCCTTCCCCTTTTAATAGTACCTGTGACTGCCTTTAGATGGGTCACTTACCCAGTGCACACCCGACACAGATTCCACTTCCTTGGCCCCCTTTGTAGGTTCCTGAACCAAGTGATGGTTTACAAGGGGTGTAGGCTCCCTCCCAGGCCGAGGAACCCAGTGAGTTGGAGTGACCGTCACCTTTGGTGTCCTCAACCCCCAAACTCCCTGGGCATCTCACGACTTGTCACTTTTGTTCTCACCGCCTGGGACCCTGCTCCTTGGTTCTGCCTGGTCAATTCCTGGGTATTCTCGTTCCCATCTTGGGGAGCCTTTGGTGGCGCCCCGCTCCATGTGGACCGTCATGGCCCCCCACTCCACTCACCCCTGTACTCTAGGCACTGGTATTCTCCCGCTGCCCAAGAGCCTTGAGGCAGGGCCGCCATCCTCAGCGGCTTGTCCCCAGACCCCCGGTGCCACATCGCTCGGGGCCCGTGAGTGATGTGTGCTGTGTGTGCCTAAATGGGGAACAGATCAGCTAGGTCCGTGTCCCTTTTCTCTTTCTCTTACTTTGTGTCTGCTCCTCCTATTGGGGAACTGACCCACTGATTAAAGAAGATACCGGAGAAAAATGAAGAAATAACGGAAGTGCGCTAACCCCCATGTTGTTTCTGGGATCGGGGAGCCTTGCGGCCTTCCTCCACGTGGGGACACGTGGGGACACGTGGGTTATGTGATTCTCTGACCGCCCAGTTCTGTCCTCCCCGTGTTAACCCGCGTCCTGTGTAACCTGTGTCCAGTGTGGGCCAGGGATACCCATTGAACTCCTTCAACTTTTGCTTATTGTTTTAAATTTTTTATTATGTAAAAATTCAAATGCGTACAAAATACGCAGAATAATATAAAGAACACCCAGGTACCCATAACTCGGCTTCCACAGTTGTCTACGTTTGGTCAAGCTGCTGGCAGGAACTGACCCCCACTTTTTTCCCTCAAATATTCTACAGTATATCCCAACATGATGTGATTTCCCCATAAAAAAAGCTTCAGCCTGCATCTCCAACTAACAAGGACTTTTAAAAAGCAGCACTAACACATCACCATTAAAACAGTATTAAAAGTAGTTTCTTATTATCGGTTAGTCTTAGTCCATTTAAAGTTGACACAGACGTTCCTTTTTACAGCTGGTTTCTTTGAATCGAGTTGTTATGTCACCTAAGTTTCTTGTGTTCTGCAGGACACCCCCAGCCCTGCTTTTTTCCCCATGACGTTGATTCGTTGGGGAAACTGGGCCTCTTTTCCTGAGTGGTTTCACATTCTGCCTTTATCCTACTGTGGCCTTGTGATACTGTTTCTCCATCCCTCACATTTTGTGTTAACAGAAATTTAGATCTGAGACGCACTTAGATTCTGGTTTGACTTTTTAGGCAAAAGTCCTATCACGTGACGCCACGAGGCACGTCTTAACTCGCCACCTCAGAGCTGCTGGGGTTGACCGGAGGTTCAGGTTCTGTCAGGAGGCTCATTTACATCTAACTTGAACCACGGTTCTTTGGCTGCTTCTGGTTATCATCCTGCTTTTCTTCTAGAGGTTTCCATGAGCACCATTTCCGAGGTTCTCGGGAGGAGGGTGCAGCTGAAGGGGCTCATTGGAAAGAGAGCCATGAAATGCCCGTATTGTGATTTCTATTTCATGAAGAACGGCTCAGACCTGCAGCGTCATATCTGGGCTCATGAAGGTGAGTATTCCTCCGTCAAAATGGAGCCCCTTTGTGATTTTGTGTTTCGTTTGGGAATTCTTTAGGAGGCAGCTGTATCTCCACATCCCCTGTGGTTAGAATTTCTTTAGTGTGCTGAGAAATGTGTCCGTCAGCCAGATTTAAAGCATTACTCAGCTGCAGTTGAGGTGCGCAGCGGTGTGCATTCTTCACGGCTCTGGTTGGAGCTGTGGTTAAGCAAATCACCACAACTCCTGGGCGGAAAGCAAGCTTCAGGAGAGCAGCAGCCGCGCTGGCCTGGTCACGGTGGTAACTCTGGTGGCCGCCCCGGGGCGCTGGTGGTGGTAGGCGGGGGGCAGTTGCTGGTGTCTCGGGTGAAGGAAGGCCAGGAGGACGGCAGAGTCCTGATTCCGGCGGCGGGGGAAGACCTGGGTGGAGACGAAGCCGGGCGAGGAGGAAGGTAGGCCATGGCTTGGGGTGCTCGCCTGTGAAGGGAGGTGTGGGCCCCGCTCTGGGACGCTGGACATTTGGAGGTCAGGGCGCTGTTAGGGACGGCGGGGCTGTGCCTCCCCCCCCGCCCACAAGAGGGCGCCACTCTCCTGGTGATGAGGCTCGGAGCCCTGGGGCCAGGGAGGGCCCTTCCTGTGAGTTAGGAACCTGCGGCGCTGCTGGCAGGCAAACAGGACGGCTCCACAGGGGGAAGGAATAAGTATTTTCTACGATACGGGATCAAGCGAACGGTTCAGTAAAGAGAACAGTAGGAACCTGGACACGGCAGAGGGAGCTGGGCCGAAGCCGAGGCTGGGAGCTGCCTTTTCGTTGACCAGCACACACGCGCCTCCGCTCTGTGCCGCCCGGCACACCCCGCAGCCTCGTTAAAGCCTGGGCCTCCTTGACTGCAAGGTCGCAGGTAGTACAGACGAGGGGTGGCCGTGCTGGGCTCACTGAAACGTGCCTGTCATACCCCGTGTTCTGGTGCAGGCACAGCTCCCCTCCCCCACCAGCGTGTCGCACCAGGTGGTGAGGGCTCTTTGCTGGTCCATTCCCTCTGGACAGGGAAGGCCGGGCCAGGGCTTCTCGCCTTGAAATCAGCCCTCGGTGTTTACTACAGAGTAGGTCCTCGGTACATGTCTGTGGAACGAAGGAGGAGTAGCCAAATGGTAAGACACCCCTGCAGTCGAGCCGTTAGCCCAGCAGCGGCGACTAGCGCTGTAAAGCTCTGCTTATTTTATGAACTGAGTGCCTGATCCTGGTGACTTTTGCCAAGGCCCTTGGTTAATTTTTGTCACTTTAACTCAACTCAGGTGAGTGAATGTCTGCTGCTCCAAATGCTCGAGTCTGTGCCCTCAGACGTTCCAGACTGTGGGGAGAGGAGGTGTAAGCTACTCACTGTAAAGCGCTGTGAGCAGTGCAGCAGTAGTGACAGGCAGGATTTGGGTACGCTGACGGGGAGGCAAGGATTTCTACTGCAGGCCCAGGAGGAAAGGGCATCCCAGTTGGAAGGCGTAGCGCGGGCAGGAGCATGGCCTGGGGACATGTGCGGCGTGTTTAGGGACCAGCGTGCACTGCTTTATTCAAAATGGACAAGGAGACGTGTGTGTAGATATGTATACATGTATGTTCCTTCTGATGCACACACGTATACATGAATACATGAGTATATCTATTTTTTCTCCTCCGCTAGGTGTGAAGCCCTTCAAATGTTCCTTGTGTGAGTATGCAACTCGTAGCAAGAGTAACCTCAAGGCTCATATGAATCGTCATAGCACTGAGAAGACCCACCTCTGTGACATGTGTGGCAAGAAATTCAAATCAAAAGGGACGCTGAAAAGTCACAAACTCCTTCACACTGCTGACGGTGAGTGAGTGACCCCACAGGGAGCTTTTCCCCCTAAAAGTGTGGTTGGAATCTTACATCCCGAGTCCAGCGGAAACCGTGGCTGCACCTCGAGCAGGAAGGAGCCTCTTCCATTGTGAAGGAGAGCAGAGTGAGCTCGCCTGCTTCCTCACTGCCCCGTGCTCAGTGCTGGAGCCGTGCTGACCCACCAGTGCTTGCTAAACACTCGCTGTGTGTGTGTGTGTGTGTGTGTGTGCGCGCGCGCACGCGCGCGCAGGCACTTGTTGGGTGTGGATGTGGAGGGGACGCTCCTTCAGGGAATAAAGCATCCTCAGGAGGCCTTTATCTGGAAGTTTCAGTCCTGTTCAGCCCTCCATCCCCACCTGAACCTGACGGTCCTGACGGGTGGCCGTGACCACACCTGACTTGACGCTTCAAGGGGATGCTCTTTATCATCCAGGCTACCTCAGGGTTCCCGTATTCAGTCCAAACTGAGACTCAGTTTAAAATACAAACAGCATTTGGGCAGGTTTGACCTTGATAAAGTACACCTAAGTGGATTTCGGGTTTCATTCATTCACCAAGAACCACTGACCCAGGTCTTCCTGTGTACTGCCGTCTGCCTGGGGCACAGGGTCAATAAGGAACAGTTCCTGCCTTCAAGAAGTTTCTAGGCTATAGCAGGAGGAAGAGGAGCTTGTGGGCCATGGGGAAGGCGGGCGCTGTGACACGAGGGGCCGGGAGCTCTGGGGATGAGGGTGTGCATCTCAGTGACTGGGAAGGTCATCCTGAGAGGGGCCTGACAGAGAAAGAAAGGCTGAATCACAAAATTATTTTAGGAAGACAGGCAGCCAAACCATGAAAGACCTATAACATTTAAAATTTTCTTTTAGAACCCCAGTTCTGTGAGGGTCTTGTCAGTATTACATGTAATGAGATTAATAAACTATACCAATAAATTACTATTGTAGCACAATGATATATAAAAATTGGAGTCCACTATAAAAACTGAAGTGATTTCAACAGAGATTTTTGATTTCAGAGCGTAGAGGATGATCCAGCCGTTAGGTTCTACCTTTATTTTAAGATTGTTCCAGGGGATCTCGTCCTGTGTGCCGTCAGGGAGCTCGAGGGGCTCGGCCGAATGCTCGGCCTGGGATTTGTCAGAATTGAGGATCAGGGCTTGCCTCAGGCTGAACCAAAGCTAGAGCCCTGCTATTCAGACTTAAGCAGTGTGCTGTAAATTAAAAAATCCATAATCAAAGTAATTAAAGATACAGTGACAGTAAAGCAGCCATATCCTGAGTAATGAAAGCTTTAAGTCCTGTAATTACTCGTGAATTCTTACACCTCTGCCAGCAATAAGCCTCACTGGTATTTCTTGACATGGTCACACAGTATTCACTGAAATCCCTGATGATACAGTGCCAGTTAGGAGAAGCGGCCGTCCCCAGAGCCAGGGAGGTGGGGCGTGTCCACTGGGCTGTGAGGGCAGGTCTGGCGTGCTGGGCAGGGCACTGTGGCCTCGTGCCCGGCTCCGAGGTCTGGGCTTGGTGCCGAAAGGCTTTGAGCAGATAGGGCACGCGTCTGATCAGGGATCGTGGACAGGCCGTCCTGGGTCGTGCAGGGATGGGGTTGGTGTGAGTAGTGGTATCACAGCAGGCATCCCCGGGACACTCAGCCTGTCCCGCCTGTCACTTGACTTGCTTCCCTGAGCTCCTCAGCAGGAGGGGGAGTGCAGATGGACAAATGTGTGTGTGGAGTCAAAGCAGTAACACGACCTTCCCAAAAGACTTTATGAAATACTTTCTTAACAAAGCAGGAAGTTTGCACTGTTACTCTTCATTTTCTTTCCTGACGTTCTTGGGAGGATGAGGTATTTGCAAAGTCATGTCTTATTTTCAAACACTCGCCAGTCTGGGAAGAAAGGCATCAGTCCTCGGGTGTGACCCCCAGGAGGACAGTGGGACAGGGGCATCCTCGTGGGCCAGCTTCTTCCCTACTTGGGCCTCGGTCTTGTCATGCTGCAAAATAAGGATGGGAGACCTTAACGTTTCTTGGGTCTCTTTAGCCTTGATGCTCTGTGATTCTAGGAGGCACGTGTAATGGAGTGCTTCAGATGCGGAAATGTGCGGTGCAATGTCATTTTCTCTGGCCTAACTTTGGGGTGACCGCTTCTTCCCTAGGCCTGCTGGGACTCCTCTGTGTGTCTGTTTTGACACTTGCTGTGGTGTCATGCCTTCTCAAAGGCCAGCCTGGTGAGTGGAGTCCTGGGTTGTAGACCAGCTGTTCATCTCCATTGGTGATCTGTTCTGTAACTATAGGCTATTCTTTTCCTTTTCAGTTTTAAAAAAGCTTTAAAAAACTTTAGTTACATCTCTCACCCATTTTTTGGTAGTACTCACATTTTATTTTGCTGACTTCTGAAAGCTTTTTGTATCTCAGTGGTTTGTCATAGTGTGCAAATATTTCCCTCCAACTTACCATTTGCTTCTATGTTTTTAGTATATCTTTTTATATATAGATGCTGAATAACTAGCATATTTAAATTGGTCAGTCTCTTCCTTTATGTTTTTTCCTATTTCCATTTATTTTTCTGTGTTAAAAGAAACCTTCCCCATCTTAGGGGAAAATTCTTTTGTATTTTCTTCAAGTTTTATTTTGTGGGTTTATAACGTTTATGAAATTTAATATTCTTGACGTTTATTCTGGTGCACAGTCTGTCATAGGATTCTTTGTTTCTCAACAGTTATCAGTTGACTCAGCATATTTATTGAGAAATCAGTCCTTTCCATTTTGTTTTGAAATGCCAGAATTTCTCAAGATGTTGGTTGTATTCTGGGATTTTGGTTTGTTTTGATGATCTTTGCTCTAGTACATTGTTTTGCAAGATACTCTTTTAAAAATTATAATATTATGCATACATACATTGTTCCTTTTTCTTCTTTTTTGGGGGGGACATCTAGTTTTTCTCATTTAATTATTATTTCTTTGGGTAAACTGGATGGCCTCATGAGCTGTTTGACAACAGCTGAAACATGCTTTGAATTCCTCGGGGAAATGTGCTCCTACTAGGGGCCTGGCTACCTTGATGAGGCTCCCAGCCTGTAACCATAGAGTTAGCTCTTTATTTAGAAGCAGGCATGGCTTTAAAGCCTGCCTGAAATTATCTGGTTTTCCGTGCACTTGTATCAGTAATAGTTCAGCAGGCTGCTCCTCAGAGAAGCTACGTGAAGTAGGCAGAGCTGGGGAGGCTTGAGTCTCGCCTGCCACTGCCTGGTAGGGTGGCCTCGGGTCAGTGACTTCTCTGAGCCTCAGTCTCCTCCTCCGTGAAGTGGGGATAACTATACCCCCCTCGCCTAGTGGCTGCGAGGTTGGAAGGGCAGGCGCCGCGCCCCCCTCGTCTGGGCTCCTTCCCATGCTTCTGGCCGCCCCTCAGTCTCCTCTCCTGGTGCCCCCTCAGCTCTGACCTCTGCATCTTGCCAGGCCGCAGGGCTCCATCCGAGGATCCTTCCCTGTGCACCCTCACCCTAGGTGATCCTCTCTGCCTCACGTGAAGGCTTCCAAACGTCCATTTCCAGCCCCGTCCTCGCCCCCAGCCTTCAGCCCTGCGTCTTCCGCTGCCCACTCAGCATCTGTGCCTGTGTCCGGAAGGCCCCTCAGACTGAGCACATGCGTCTCCTGCGGTCCAGGGGCCACCAAACTCTGTAAAGGCACAGTACATTTTTTAGGTTTTGAGTGCCACCTAGGGCTTCCGCTGCATATTCTTCTTTGTTTTAGTTAGTTTGTTTGTTTTCACAAACCTTGAAACAAGTCAAAGCCACTCTTAACCCCCAGCTGTTACAAAACAGGAAGCAGGCTGGATTGGGCCCACGGGCCGTAGTTGGCCGACCCCTGCTCTACGCCATCTCAGTAAATGCAGCTCCTTTTCGGGCGCTCGCGTCAGAAACTTCGAGTCACTCCTGACTGTCGTGCTCACACCCTGCAGATGGTCCTTCAGCAAATCCTGTGTGTTCTTGCCTCGACGTGATCCAGAATTCTGCCACTTCTGGGCGTCCTCACGGCTTGGCCGCTGTCCCCGCTTGCCTCTGTTCTTGCGGTAGCATCCCAGCTGCTTCTCCTGCTTCGGCCCTGTCCCCACAGTCAGTCCTGTTGCCCGCGCCTCAGAGGAGCTGCCAAACTGCTAACCGTGAGCTCTCTGACCCCCTCACCCCGCCCCCGTCTCTGGCCTCGTCTGCGTTGCTGTCCCCTGACTCTCACCTGTCCAGACGGATCGGTCTCCTCCCTGCTCTGCAGGTCTGCCAGGTACATGCCCATCTCAGGGCACTTGCCCTCCGCCTGCCTGGTGTGTTCTCCCCGCCAGATGCCTGAATGGATACTTCGTTCATGGCCCTCAGGTCCCACTGGAGAGTCCTTCTCTCAGGAAGGCCTTCCCTGGCTACACTGGGTGTTTAAAATCTCACCATTCCACCAGATCATCCCAGATCCCCTCGTGTTTATGTTTTTCTTTTGGCTTATCTTTCTCGAGTGTACTGGATAGTTTTCTTGTTTGTCTTTTATTTTTTTTCTCTCTACCACTGGAACTCTCCCACTAACTTCATACTTTCTTCCATGTTTCTTCCTGTTTCTTCTTAGAGCTATCTTTCTCTAATGTGCAACATATATATATTTTCATGATTTTCTGTGTCTTCCACTAGACTGTAAGCTCCTCAAGCAGGCATTTTTGACTCTCTCTATTAGTTTTGTTTTGTATCCCCAGCACCTAACAGTGCCTGGCTTGTAGTAGGTGCTCAATAAAATTTTGTTGATTGATGGGTGAAGGAAAATGTAAAGTGCCTTACATAAAGTGGACGGGATGTAGAAGCACTCAGAAAGTGCCAGTTCTTTTCTGCATCTCATCTCCCAGATCTGGCAAATCAAATGCTTGTGAGTCAGAAATCTTAAAATACGGTAGAGGAACTCACTGTTAAATGAATCTTCTTGGGTATCTTTTAATGAAGTAGAAAGGAATTGAGTAACTGCCCTCTCCTTTACCTGCTTGCGAATCTAATTTTTCACTTGTATTGGCTTCTTTAAAGTGATCTATTCCTGTTTATTCATTCCTGTTTCCCAGAGGAGCTCATTACTGTGCCTTAGAAGAGACAGGCCAGAACGGGTGAAGGTTTCTGTTAGAAAGGTTTGCCAGTTGATAGGTATGAAGAGAGATACTGATCTATAAAGGGCCCGATTAAACCCTTTGCATGTATGCCAGTGGGTGCAAGAATTTAGTGCAGAAATCATGCTGGTAACACATCTCCCCGCTTTTGACTTGAAAGAGGGTCTAGACACGCGATATGTGGTCTAGAGTTTTATACATGATTCTGCCCACCCAGAGCAGATGGGGGAGATTAAATGGTGCAGTGCCTTTAGGTTACCTAGTCCAACAAGAATTCTCTAATCAGGAAATAAAAAGCTCTTTGAAGTTCAGTGCTAATTCCTTTGGGTCCCTTCCTTCTCCCAATCCAACCTGTCCTCATACACTGGAGATAAGAAGTTTTCTGGTAAAATTTACAAAGAGGAATTATCCAAGCTTCAAGCACTCTTGTGTGTGTAGTAACTGGGCAAGTGGAGAGCTGAATGTGGAAATTAGGTCTGAGTGGAGGAAGTACCGCTTTTTCCCTTGCTTCTTTGATTTATAATAAGAGATCCCATGGCTACACATTGAAATATGCTAGGAGATGTAAGTATGGAGTTTTTTTAATATCCTCTTTCCTCTGAAAAACACAGTCACTCTAGCATAGAGTAGCTGCACTTATCCATAGTCTTTTTACTTCTATAAACATACACTCTAGAACCAAGAAGTTAAAAGAAAATGGTACCTGGGCAGCCAGATGGTTGATCTTACCAGATTCATTTACTAGGCTTCAGTGAGACTGGTCTCGTCCCTCTTAGCCTTCCTCCAACTTACTCCTGGAGAAAAGGTCGAGGGTCAGGGGTGGGAATGGGGCAACAGCAGTGAACACAGTAGGTTTCTGTGGCTTATCTTCACGGGCTGGTGTCTGGGTGATGGGCAGGAGAGGGGAGGGCTGACTTTAGGGCCCAGGAGTCCCAGTTTCTGTGTGCACCCTGTCTGGGGCCACCTGAAGCTCTTTTTCTGAGGTTTTTATAAACCATAAGAATATATTAATGCATATATGTGGAATCTAGAAAAATGGTACAGATGAACCTATTTGCAGGGTGGGAATAGAGAGGCAGATGTAGAAAACGGACATGTGGACACAGTGGGGGAAGAGGAGGGTGGGACGAATTGGGAGATTAGGATTGACGTAAATACACTACCATGTGTAAAACAGATAGCTAGTGGGAACCTGCTGTATAGCACAGGGAGCTCAGCTCGGTGCTCTGTGATGACCTAGGTGGGTGGGATGGGGGAGGGGGTGGGAGGGAGGTCCAAGAGGGAGGGGATATATATATATATATATACATATAGCTGATTCACTTTGTTGCACAGCAGAAACTAACACAACATTGTAAAGCAAAGCTACTCCAATTAAAAAAAAGAAAGAATAACTGAGCTCATACTATAAAATGAACTGTACAGCTTACTGAACAGTTAGCTTAGACTAATATACAGATTAACTGTTGAATAAGGCTTGGTTACCTACAACCTCACCTGGGTAGAGGGGCCTCAGCTGCAGATACCTGGCGCAGAGACTCTAATTCAATCCTATTCTGGTGCCTTGCTCTTTTCTGGTCTTTTATCGAGCTCTGCCTTCTGTTTCTTTCTCTGTCTAATGCTGGTCCATTCCTCCTTGTATCAAAACTGATGTGCTAATTACAGAGAATCATCCATCCCTAAGCTGCTTCAAGTTCAGCTGTTAAAGTACAGAGACTTCGGGCTTCCCTGGTGGCGCAGTGGTTGAGAGTCCGCCTGCTGATGCAGGGGACACGGGTTCGTGCCCCGGTCCGGGAAGATCCCACGTGTCGCGGAGCAGCTGGGTCCGTGAGCCATGGCCGCTGAGCCTGCGCATCCGGAGCCTGTGCTCCGCAGTGGGAGAGGCCACAACAGTGAGAGGCCCGCGTACCGCAAAAAAAAAAAAAAAAAGTACAGAGACTTCTTAAACTGCCTGTTTATTGCTGTAGCTATTTCTGTTCTGAGTTGCCATCGCACAAATTACCGCAGATGCCAGACTGCGAAGATGTATGTGTGCTTCGCAGAATGCCTGCTGCAAAATGCCTGTTACGCTTCCTGCAGGGTGCTTTTCTCACTTTGGCGGCAGACCCGTGTGTACCAGGCTATGTAGAGAGGCAGTACGGCAGAGTGAGTAGAACCTTGGGCTCACGGGGGCAGTCCCGGGTCAGAACCGCTTCCTGTCTGAATGACCTTGAACAGGTGCTCTATCATCCCTACTTGTAACATGGGGGTGATGAAGTTTCCTGTGTATGGGGATGTATGAGTTTCCTATGGCTGCTGTAACAAACTACCACAAGTTTAGTGGCTTAAAACAACACAGATTTATTATGTGACAGCTCTGGAGGTCAGAAGTCTAAAATCAAGCTGTCAGCAGGGCTGCATTTCTTCTGGAGGCCCCAGGGGAGAATCTGTTTCTTTAACCTCTCTGGCTTCTAGAGGCTGCCTATATCCTTTGGCTTATGAGCACCCGCTTCATCTCAAAGCCAGCACCATAGCTCTCGCCACCCCCCTCTCTCTCCCTCTGTTTCTTTCATCACATCTCCTCTCGGAGTCTGAACCCCCTGCCTCTCTCTTATAAGGACCCTTGCGATTTCATTGGGCCCCCCTGGATAATCCAGGCTCATCTCCTATCTCAAGATCTTTAACTTGAGCACATCTGCAAAATCCCTTTTGCATATAACGTATTGTTTACAGGTCCTGGGGTTTAGGACCTGGGTATTTTGTGGGGAGGGCATTATCAGCTTACCGCAGGGGGTTCTGGGGAGGTTTATTGGGTTGACACTGAGCGTGGATTCATTCTAAGTGGTGTACGTGTACCTGCTCCGTTAGGGGTCGGTGTTCTCATGTTCCCAGCCACTCTTGACACAGTGTACAAATGGATATTTGTGGTGATTAATCTACATCATCTGTGTCATTTAGGAAAGATCAAACTACTCTTCTCTCAAATATTCCTCCTTTAGGAAGGCACAGAGCAAGAGTTAATGTTTAAAGAGTGAGTATCAGTGCTGAAAAGGGTAAAGGCAGTTTTCTGAAAAATTTGCTTATGCAAAGTACCACCTTTTTCAGTAAGACTGGATAAACAGTCATAAGAAGGCATTTTCACTTTTACGCCTCCAGATATTACGAGTAATAGTTCATATTTATGCAGATTTCTTTCTTTAAATATTTTAGTGTTCCTTCAAGTTTGAGGTACACATGAAGTTTGATTTGGCAGGAGTTATTTAATTCAGCAGATATTCCAGACATGTTGCCTTAAAACAGAAGTTTTCCATCACTGTCTTTCTTTGGTTTCTGATGGAATCCAAGTGCCAGAAGACAAAGGGACAGTTTTATTTTCTTCTGACGGTTTAAGATTTTTCTGCCATTCCATTCGGCCCTGGTTTTATACAGAGCTCTATTTAAAGAAACTAAGCATATATACACTACCAAACGTAAGGTAGATAGATAGTGGGAAACAGCCGCAGAGCACAGGGAGATGAGCTTGGTGCTTTGTGTCCGCCTGGAGGGGTGGGATGGGGAGGGTGGGAGGGAGGGAGATGCATGAGGGAAGGGATGTGGGAACAGATGTATATGTATGACTGATTCACTTTGTTATAAAGCAGAAACTAATAAAAAAATAAAAAATTAAAAAAATAAAATAAAATAAAAAAATAAAGAAACTAAGCAGCTGGAACCATCCTCGGGGAAACTCATCAAGCAGACGAGGGTGCAGTAGGAAACAAAGGAAGCCAGCAGGCGGTGTGTGTTACCCTTTTTTTTAAAGTATTTTTTTCCAGTTTTATTGAAATATAGCTCATATATAATGTATTAGCTTAAGGTGTACAACATAATGATTTCATATATGTATATATTGTGAAGTGACTACCACAATGAGTTTAGTTCACATCCATCACCTAGTTAAAATTTCTTTCTTGTGATGATTAAGTGTTTTTTAATTTTATTGACTATATCTGACATACAACATTAGGTAAATGTAAGGTGTATAACATGTTGCTTTGATGCATTTATATATTGTATCAATAACATGATTGCCATTGCAGTGATATTTATCTCATTACATAGCTGTAGTATAGTATTGTTGGCTATATTCATTATACTGTGTGTTAGATCACTATGGTGGTACTTCCCTGGTGGTCCAGCGGTTAAGACTCTGCGCTTCCACTGCAGGGGGCGTGGGTTCGATCCTGGCTAGGGAACTAAGATCCCACATACCGTGTGGTGCAGCCAAAAAGTAAAAAAAATAAAAAAGCATTACTATGGCATATGTACTACTTGTTGCAAGTTTGTACCCTTAAATAACATCAGTTTTTATCCCTCCCTCCTTCTCTCCCTCATCCCCATTAACCAGTATTTTACTCTTTGCTTTTGATTTTTTAGATTCCACGTATAAGTGATATCATACAGTACTTGTTTTTCTCTGTCTGACTTATCTCACTTAGCATCATGTGCTCAAGATCCATCCATATTGTTGGAAATGAAGGATATTGTCCTCTCTCACGGCCAAATAATCCAGTGTGTGTGTGTGTGTGTGTGTGTGTGTGTGTATGTGTGTGCATGCCACATGTTTTTTATCCATTCATCTGTTGATGGGCATTTAAATTGTTTCCATATCTTGCCTATTGTGAATAATGCTGCAATAAACATGGGAATGCATATATCTCATTGAAATCCTATTTTCATTTCCTTTGGGGATATACTAGTAGTGGAATTGCTGGATCATACGGTAGGTCAGTTTCTAATTTTCTGAGAAACCCAATATTATTTTCCATTGTGGTTGGACCAGTCTACATTCCCGACAACAGTGTATGTGTTCCCTTTACACCACATCCTCGCCAAGGTGCTGTGCATTTTCTAAGTGCTGGTCACGAGGCTGGGGGCTTTGTATATCCCAGAGTGAGCCCCACACATCCTCGCCAAGGTGCTGTGCATTTTCTAAGTGCTGGTCACGAGGCTGGGGGCTTTGTATATCCTGGAGTGAGCCCCGCACAGCTGCCAGCAGGTGAGGGTGACTATTTTTAGGAGTGGAGCCCGTCTCCTCTACTCAGGAGAATCTCCCGCTTGAGCACGGGGGCCTCAGCAGGGCAGACTCTCCACTGCCCCCTCCCCAGCCCCGCACTCTTGCACATCCACCTTTACTTCCAGAGCAGAAGGAAATTTAGTCGAAAGGGCAGTCCTAACCCTCCCAGGGTTGGGGGCACCTCTCGACGTCTAACCCAAGGCAGAATAACAGGGACTTCTGTTCCTTTTCTCCCCCATCCCACCTCCAAATCCTGTCCCCTCTACCTAGCAGGACAAGCTGAGTAGATTTCTGCCTAAGACCCGAGTCAAGGGCTGAGCTCAGGATTGCCTGCCTCCAGACCCTGGGCTTTTTCTGGTGGTACCTGATTTAGCCAGCATCCCATTGCCAGGCGCAGCCAGTGTCCACAGGTCAGAGATCAGCTTTGTTCCATCAGCCATTTGGCCATGAAGTACTGGCTGAAGAGCTCAAGTTAGAGAAACAGATCCCTCCCAGAGGAAACTTGAAAACGGAGATTCTGCAAAGATGGTACCTCACCTATTGAGGGATGAACAGAAGTAGTGGAGGTGACATTTCTGCCCCCCGATCTCCCATCTTTGAACGGGAGTTGCGCCATCACACATTTTGAGGAAAATAGGAGCTGCTGGTGAAACATTGTGTTTCCAGAATGGGCAGCAATATCCGCAGTGGAAATCTCCAGCAAGCCCAGCACTCAGAAAGATGCCTGACGGAAAAGCACAGGTGCAGAGGTTGCCGATGGTGTCTTTTTTCTTACCACCTGCAACAGCAGCCAGGATCATTCAGACACTGCCACGCAGTCCTCAGACTTTATCCTTGAACTACCCGTCACATCTTTTCTTTCCTGAACTAATTTGGTGCCAGTTCCTGAGCCCCTTCTGGTGAAGGTAGCCTGTTTCATTCTTGTACTGTTGTTGTTTTCACCTTTTTAAAGTTAAAGTATCACACACATACAAAAAATGCATACTTGGTAAGTGTTCCACTCAGTGGATTATCACAAAGGAAGCACACCGTGTAACCGCATCCTAGGATGAGACATGAACACTGCCAGCCCCTCAGGAGCCCTCCTCACCCATCCCCCGAGCTGTTCCCTTTCACTACTCCTCAAGGTAGCTACTACCTGGACTTCTAACACCGGAAGGTGATCTGTCCTGTCTTTGAACTTCATATAAACTGATTCATATAAACGTGCTCTTCTGTGTCTGGCTTTTTCCTTTGCACGTTAAATTTGTAAGGTTCACCTGGGTTGTTGTGATTTTGACGTTTAACCTCTGGGCCTCTGGATCAAATAAGAATTTCATAAGTAACTGAGATTCTAAATTCTGTAGTTTGTAACAAGGAAGACTTTGTACCTTCAATTAGCTTCTCTCATTGTGCCAGTGTTTTTGCAGTAAGCTTGGAGTGCTTCCCTCAGAAGAGTGTTTCTCCAGAGAGTGGTGTGACTCTGCTTTCTTTTGTTCTCCTTACTGACAAGAATTGGCTCAGAATGACTTCGGACTGTTTAGAAAGGTTCAGTCCTGACTCAGAAGACAAGAAATGACCACCCTGAGATGAGTCACAAAATTAGGCCACTGTCTTTTCTGTGCAAAGAGGAGGGGCAGAGATGCCTCAGTCAGTGTACAGCTAGTCAAGGCTGGCCGGTGTTTTAAGACAGTGAGCTCTTTTTTATTTATTTTATTTTATTTTTTTATGTTTTTGCTTTATAACAAATTTAATCAGTTATACATATACATATGTTCCCATATCCCCTCCCTTTTGCGTCTCCCTCCCACCCCCCTATCCCACCCCTCCAGGCGGCCACAAAGCACCGAGTTGATCTCCCTGTGCTATGCGGCTGCTTCCCACTAGCTATCTACCTTACGTTTGGTAGTGTATATATGTAGACAGTGAACTCTTTTGAGCTTCAAGTTTGGGAACCACTGATATCACTTTATTGTTCCACATTGAAAGACCCATCTTCTGGACTGTGGGCAATAGCGAATGGGATCCAAAATCCCAGCCTTTCAGAGATGGGTGCTAATTTACCAGAAATGCTTTTCTGTTACACAGAAAACATTAAAACCACAGTCACAGAAATCTAACCCCTTCCTACAAGTATGCCCACAATTCTGTCACACGACAAATGAATTATTCTTTAAAAATTATTTTTCAACCTTTATTCCTGGTCAGATGGAATGATTACATAGTTGTGATCAAAGGATAAATATCATTCTTTTAGCTTTAAAATTACTATTAGTTTTTGTTGCTGTGGAGTCCATGAATAATACATTTAAGAGGTGTATAATGTTCCATTAAGGTGGTGATCCATGAGTTACATGACCATTCTCTTATTTGGGGGCAATGTATTGTTTTCTTTTTTCCTCCCGTTATTACAGCTTATGTTGCAGGGAATGCTTTCTTGCATTAATTAATTAATGCAAGAATTAATTCCTTAGGACATATTTCCAGGAGGAGGGTGGCTCTTTTCGTTTTGGTGGTTTGAATCATGCCTTGCACGGCCAGCTTACTTTTCAAAAAAATTGTACCAGAAACATGACAGTGTTCGCACTGAGCTCCTTCATTTTTGCATGATATTAGACATGTTCAGTTTCTTAGTTTAATGGATATCAGACCTTACCATTCTATTATACTTTTTTTTTTTTTTTTTTTTTTTTTTGCAGTACGCGGGCCTCTCACTGTTGTGGCCTCTCCCATTGTGGAGCACAGGCTCCGGACATGCAGGCTCAGTGGCCATGGCTCACGGGCCCAGCCGCTCCGCGGCATGTGGGATCTTCCCAGACCGGGGCACGAACCCGTGTCCCCTGCATCGGCAGGCGGACTCTCAACCACTGCGCCACCAGGGAAGCCCTATTATACTTTTTAGGGATTTGATAATCATGAAATCGATCAGGTGAATTAGAGGATTAGCTGGATTGCATGAGTATCGTGCGTGAGGAATTTGTAACATTGACGGGTTCATAGCGCTGTGTGCAAGTGTTTGCTGTCATTGGCCTTCTTTTGATTAATTAAGTCAGATTTAATCCTCTCTTGAGTGCATTGTTTGTTCATGTCCTTTTTTATGTCTTTGCCTTGAGGGGTCTTGGCGTTTTATATTCATGCACCCACTGATTCATTCAACAGCTGTATTTGCTGGGACTCTTGGTTGCCGTTGTCAGAAACTCATTTGAGGTCACCGAAACAGAAAAGGGACATTTATTTTATCCTACAGAGACTGCGATCCTTGCGTTTTCCGTTGCTTCTTCACAGGACTGTCCTCACCTCCTCTCCCTGTGACCGGGCCCTGTCAACCTCCCACCTTCACTTGACCATCGCTTGCTCACAGAGGCCCTCCCTGATGGCTCAGCCCCGTGGCCACACCCTGTCCCGGCCTCCTCATCCTCCAGTGCCCTGTCCATTTCCTCCATAGCCCATTGTGATCTGTAGTGATTTATTTGCTTCTTATCCTTATAGGCTGTGAGCTCCATGAGGGCAAGGGCTCCTCTGTCTGCTCGCTGCTGTGCTCAGGGGCCACCTGGTCCCCACACACAGTGGCCCCTCGGGGAGTGCTTGCTGAGTGGATGTCTTTGTCCCTCACCTTTGCTCCTCTCTGCCTCCTTCTCATGTTCTCATGTTCTGTCTCCGTCTCCCTTTGCAGACTGGTTTGAGTTCTTACTTCATCCACAGATTGAAAATATAATGACCAATAGGTTCTGAGTTACATGCCTCAGATCCCGACAGTTCAGATTCCTGGCTCAGCTTGGGTCACTGGTCCACAGCAGTCCCATCACCTGTGGCTGAGAGTGCGGGGATGGTGGGCAGGGCCATATACAAGGCTCTGGGGGTGCCCTGTGTGATGGTGGTGGCTGTGGGGAGGGAGACGGCACATGGCCGAGGAGACATCCTGCCGGGACGGCCCTGTGACTTGCTGCCAGCCTCATAGCTGTCATGCTCTCACTGCCGGGCACAAGGATGTGGAATGAGAAGTCTACTGTCCCTGTCCCCAAAGTACCTGCAGCCCACCGAGGGCGCCAGGTGGACCAACCAGAGATGAACTGGTGAGCCACTTGGAATTAGGCACTTGGGTACAGCAGCGGGTAGGACGAACAACAACCAAAGCAGAAACGAAACACCCCACCGTCGTGAAGCTAAATGAGGAACAAGATCAATCAGTAAAATAGGGGGTATATTACAATTGAGACATGAGAAAATGTCTTAAATATTGAGAAAATTGAGATATGAAAATATGAATGTGAAACGGTTCAGTTTCAACGTGAAAATGTTACAAGACGAGGGATGTCACAAAGGAGTCAGTAAAGGAAGGTGGGGATGGTCATGGAAGGGAAACCAGCCAGCAGAGCATGGAAGGAAGGGCACCCCGGGCCCCAGAACAGCAAGTGCAAAGGCCCAGAGGTGGCGTGAGCGTGCTGTGTCCCTGGGGTGGAGAGGGGGGGCGAGGGTCATGGCTGAGCACAGGAGGTAACGGGGAGGCTCCCAGCAGCCGTTGCCAGGTGGTCACAGCTTGCTGTGGGTGGAGACAAGGCCAGAGCAGTTGCTGGGGGCAGAATGCAGAAGGCCTTCTGTGAACTCTTTGGTGTTATACGTTACTTACACGTTATCATTTTCCTTTCTCTGTTTGCATTCTTTCTATTTTAAGGAGTATTATCTCAGGCTGGCTTAATTGGACCTTTCCTTGGATTGTCCCCGAGAGTGCCAGGGACGTCAAAGCACTAGGATTTGAGGGGCGCTGCCCCAGTGGCCGTGGCAGAGCAGGGTCCGCTGCTGGGTCACCTGCACACACCCTCGGCCTCTTCTCTCAGGGGACCACTTTTCGGGTGCTTGCCACCTGGAGTCTGAGCCCATCTTGGCAGCAGGCAGAGGTTGCCTCCCCATTTTTCTAGTGGGGACACACTGAGCAGCAGGGAGGAATGAGCCTCGGGCCTCACAGGTGAGCTGGCCAGGGCTGCAGGAGAGCGCCCCTCCGTGCCACGCTGGTGCTTCCTGGGGCCGCCGTCCTGCGGGACCAGGCTTTACGCCTGTGGTTCACATGTGCCCCTTGCTGTTGGAAATTCTTTGTTCCCTTTGGGGAAATCGTGCCATGTCCTTATTAGCCGAGAGGATTCTTATGTAGCCGAGTCAGAGCTTTGGGGTCCAAATCCAGGCTCTGCCACCGACTGCTTCACAACCTGGCAAGTTGCTCAGCTTCGTGTTCCTAGTCCCTCATCCATAAGAGGGGTGCCCTGCCTTGCCTCCCCGGGTTCTGGGCTGCACGAGGAGATCAGACACGCCACGTCCCGGCACAGCTGCTGACGGCCAGCAGCGCGCTACATAGAGCTAGCCGGGCACGTTGTGTGCAAAATGAACTAAGTTTTTTTTTAAAAGTCCACCTCATTTTTTCTTTGTCATCATTCCCTTCTTTTCCTGGGCTGCTCTGTGACTCACATCCGATACAGCCATTTGCGGTGCACCTACCAGCCCTTTGAGGTCACTCTAACCTCGGGTAAATCTGCGTTTTCTAGACGATTCTCCCTGTGATTCTCAGGAGTATCTTGATAGAAAACTATCTGATAGTCTCAAATCATTACATTTTTATGATTAGTCATGCATCTATATTGCATTATTTTACTTAGGCAGCAAAAGATTATGTCAAGCGCTCTCCCAGCCTGTTTGGTGGGGGGGCGTCAGTGGTCGCTGAAAACGTTTGTAGTATTTATTGCCTGCGCTCTGACGCCTCATAAGGGATGGCTTTTAAGAGCTGCCTTCTTTCCTTGTCTCTGGCGAGCCCTGGGAGTATATTCGTAAAAGATTGACCGTGGATCTCAAACGAGGTGATGCCATTTATTCATTTCAGGCACTAATCATTTTTAGCTTAATCTCCTCCTCTTTGATCCAAGTGTATTGGTAGTGAGTGAAAATATTTATCAACGTGGATATCAGCTTTCCTCCCCGCGTGGTGCCAGTGGGGAACCTAGACACCATTCTGCTCAGGCTGCCTGAGACAGTCATGATGTATTTAGGCGAGTCACACACCAGTGGAGAAGTATGGGTGTCCGAGTTTATACAGGAGATTTGTAGCCATGCATAGCCCTTCTGTTTGAAAAAGATGGTACTGTGTTCAAGGGAAGGTGTTAACTGCGCTCTAATTATGACTTTTCTGCCTAACACATGAAGAAGTTTTCCTCATACTTTGGACTTGCAGAATTAGTAGAATCTAGAGCTTGGGGGTCCTTCTCCTGGAATGATAGGTACAATTGCAGTATTAACATGTTTATATTATTGTTTCCCTTTTGCTGCTGCTATCGAGAGCATTAGTCAAGTAAGATGTACAAAGTTGGGCTTCCCTGGTGGCGCAGTGGTTGAGAGTCCACCTGCCGATGCAGGGGACACGGGTTCGTGCCCCGGTCCGGGAAGATCCCACATGCCGCGGAGCGGCTGGGCCCGTGAGCCATGGCCGCTGAGGCTGCGCGTCCGGAGCCTGTGCTCCGCAATGGGAGGGGCCCCAACAGTGAGAGGCCCGCGTACCGCAAAAAAAAAAAAAAAAATGTACAAAGTTTCCTTTTTGCTTCTTGCGCAGCTCAGTTTAGTAGAATGCACAGAACGTGTTCAGTGTGTGCCAGGCGCTCAGGCCCTGGGAGTGCCAAGATGACTAAGGCGTGGTTCCTGCCGATGGGAGGCCACTGGCAGGTCATGACCATGCTGCAGGGCCAGGGCATGGGCAGAGGGTGTGAGAGCGTAGGGGAGCTTCAGGGGGCGGCTCTTAGCCCGCTTGTACCAGAGGTGCTGTTCAGCTGGAGTTTTGAGTTAAAGTGAAGGATGACCACATGCCAAGAGACAGTGCATCTCAGGCACGGAAGATGGTAGCAGAGGCTCAGGGTTCTTAGACTGCAAAGGCAAAACAAGACGTCAGAGAGACGGATCAGGGGGGAGAGTTACTTTGATTTTGGGTGCCTTCCGTGCCATGCTTTGGAACTTCAACTTTGATCTGTATTTGGAGTCATCGGTGGGCTGTGCAGCAAGGGCCGTGGACGAGTTTGTGTGTTAGATCAAGGATGGAGGATGGGGCACCAGGATGGATGGATGATGGATGGAGGGGGGGGCAGTGGGTGGGTGAGAGATGGATGGGAGGGTTGCCTGAAAGAAAGGAAACCAATTCATTTGAGCAATGGCTTTCGCCGTTGTCCAGGAAGGAAATGAGGAGGGCCTAAACCAGTGTGGAGGTTTTAGAAACAGAGAGAAATAGAAAAGTACTGGGAGTTGAAATCAGGTGCTTAAAAAATAAGGTGAGTGCAGTTGGGGTCATGGAGATGTTGAGGAAGGCTACTGGGTCTCTGACTCGGGCGATCAGGTGGGTGATAAACTAGGAAGGCTGGAGTTGGAACCCATATGATGGGTGAGGCAAAGAGTCCAAAAGAGGACATTTGGGACAGCTAAGCAGACAGTTGAATACTCAAACCTCAAGTTTAGGGAATGATAGAAGGTGTAAAAGTATGAGTAGAAGGTGCGGGTTTTGACCTCAAAGGTTTACATGCAAGGATGCTTGTAGAAGGAGAAGAGCGGGGGTGTGGGCTGGAGCACTCTGGGACCTCAGTGTGTAAAAGCTGTAGATGGGAGAGAGTGTGTCCGGGATACACAGGACGAATAGAGAGGCACGGGGAGGCAGTAGAGGCGTGGCGTCAGAGGAGCAGAGGGTTTCCCAAGCGCGGCCCGTTAGCAGAGCCACGTGCGGGAGAGTCCTGTCAAACGAGGACTGGAGTCCGCCATTGGCTTGGCGTCATGGAGGTCCCTGGTTACCTCGGCGAGACAGGTTTTGGGGCGAGCTGGTGTCGCCTGCCAGTTTTGGGGTGGGCTCAGGAGTGCATAGAAAAGGAGCATGGAGGCTGCAGAGGTGGGCAGCTTTTTCACCCAGCTCGTGTGGGAAGGAAAGGTGCGAGAGGTCCCCAGCGGGAGCCAGTGTTTCTGTGGCACCACGTGCAGTGACTGTGGTCATTGCTGCCTCTGGAGGCTTAGAGCCATTAGAAGCTGTGTGGTGAACATCGCTGCTGTGAGAAGTAGGCCATAGGTTTATTTGGTTGCACATTTGCATTATTGCAAGTTGAGGTTTTAGCTTTGCTCCTCGGGGTAAGCAACGTAGCCTGCCCCGTATGTCCACCGATTTGACGTGTGGTCTTGCTTATCACATCACTGAATGTTTATAAATTGCTGAAACATTAATCCTCTCAAAAGACCCACGTTTCACACTTCTCTGTCGTTTTCTCTCTGGCGTCTCCTGAAATCTGCCTTTTACACTCCTACGAGTTCCAAAACACACATCTCTTCTCTTGCTGAAGGGCATCCTGCAGGTGCTGTTGGCTCTCGGGGTAGCGTCCACACTCCTAGGGAGACACTGAGGCCCCTGGCGTGCGGCCCCCCAGCCTCCCCTGGGCTAGACGGAGCATATGCTGCCTTGCGGCTGTGCATGTCCTTGCTGGTTCCCCCTGACGCTCTGGACACCCCCGACGGCACAGGGCATCTTCGTGCCTTCGTGCACGCTCCACTCACACGCAGGGGCTGCGAGCCTGACGGCGCTCACCTTCTTCTCCCTTCTTTTCAGGGAAGCAGTTCAAGTGCACGGTGTGTGACTACACAGCAGCCCAGAAGCCACAGCTGCTGAGGCACATGGAGCAGCACGCCTCCTTTAAGGTAAGTGGGCTTGGCACCGGAGCGGGTATTCAGGTTGGAGGCGCACCGCTCTTCAAAATAAAGATGGAGGGAGCCTCCTTTCGTTGTTTTGTAGCATCCCCTTCCCTTCTGGGCCTGCTCAGCCAGTGCACGTGGACCCTGGGGTGTGGCTCGGCTGACTGCATGCCCTCTCCTTCTGCACGTGTAGCGCTCCTCTGTACTTTGGGGACCAAGTCCAGGAACAGAGTGTAAGAGGACGCAGACTAGAGAAAGGCACCCTCTCACCGTAAAAAACTGGAGTGATTTAGAGCAAAGAGGACGTGCTTTAAGGACAAGTATGTGCTGTTAGATGCTGGATTGTCTCCGGTGAACCCCTGTTATGGCAGGTGTGATGATGCCTGGTTGGCAGGCGCTTGTAAGAGCTTGAAACGGCGCTCAGGTGCCCGCCACGGTGCCAGTGTGTAACAGGGGCTCGGGAGACCGTGGCTTTCCTTATTCTTTTAATACCTCCAGTTGATGTTTCTTTCATGTAGATGGTAATATCCCCTTGGCCACTGCTTATGGTGCAGTTATTGACAACAAGCACTCTGGTCCAGTGAATTTGTTTAATAAAAAATTCTGCTCAGCCCTCAGCAACTTGACCCTTAAAATCGATGCTGTTGCTGCTGGCACGTGCATGTGAAGGTGGGAACATGATGCTCTGAGATGTTTGTTGAAATCGTGTCCACTGCTAAGTCCCAGAGGGCGGTAGGCAGAACGTGGAAGGACCCTGGGCCACCACACTCAGAGGTGCATTTATATTTATTGAGCATCTACTGTGTCCCTGCACTGTGCCAGGAGCTTCACCCCCCTCAACTCTGATCTCCACACAGTAGATATCATTGCCCGGATTGGACAGCTGAGCAACCTGCATCTCACATAAGTTAAGTGACCCCCACGAATCTTTCCTCGAGGCCCACATCCACGGGCTTCAGTCGCCGTTATAATAGCGGCCAGCCTGTGCCGTCTGTCACCCCTTCTGAGGTACGAGGACCCTCCCTGACGACAAGCTCATCTGATGCTCAGAACAGCCTTGGGATGAAGTCACATGAAGCCTCATGATCTCTCCTCTTGTAGTTAAGAAGCCAGGTGGCTCGGGGGGGCTGAGGGCTCATGTGCTTTGACTATCCAGGAGGTGAGGGAGTGAGAACTGGGGCCTTGCCTCCGAGTCCTGGGCCTGAGCGTCTCTCGCCAGATCTTCTCAGTCCCTCGTTGACGGCTGAAAGGGGGCAGTTGGGGAACCTGAGGCTGCTGTGCCTGTCGCTTCTGTAGCTACTTTCAGGTCTGCACCGAACACGAGTTTCTCAGGTGAGAGCCACGTGTCACCCAGCAGGCGTGCAAAATGTCTCAACTGGGATATTCCATGTTTGCATACTTTGCACATAATTAAAATTAAGAGCTTAATGTCGCATTCCACCTCTCATAGATGTGTTTCTTTGGGGGACTCTGGATTTTCTTAGACTAGTGCCATTGTAGGACTAGAGGATGCAGAGTTAGGGGAACTCTCACTTTATAGATGAGAAATGTAGACCCAAGGAGGGTGATTTCTGTGCTCGCTGTTTCAGAATCGGAGCTAGACTTCTCATCCATTCCTCAGTTTCCGTGTGGAGCATCTTCCCTTCCTAACCAGACACAGCAGACAGTCTCTCTGCCCTGAAGTCCTCATTGACTTGTTCCTCAGATGTGTGGAATCTTTGGTTTGTGTGCAGAAGTGCATTTGGGGGTGATTTGATTGAAGGTGTCCCTCTCACGTGTGGTTCTCAGCTTTTTCCTGCCATCACATGGTTGTACTCCAGGGCCTCGGGAGCCCGACTAAGCTGGGCCCTGGGTCATGGCCGGTTTCCCACAGGCTCTCTGTGGATGTAGGGGTCGCCCTGCTGAGCGGTGCCCCAGCTGCGGATAAGATTCAGCCTGAATGAGAACCACTAATTCAGCCCCGGGCTTCTCCCTTCCTCCATGTCAGGATGCTCTTCTTGTACACATGCGTGTAAGTCATGCTTCTCAGTTAACTGGGGCTGATGAGGCAAAATGAAATGGATTCCTGCCAGCCACCCTCCTCCTAACTGTAATTGCCCTTTCCCTTTCCTCTCTGTCCACCCCTGTAGTAGTTTTCCATTACTGTTGTGATAAATTACTCCAGCTTTGTAACTTAAACAACACAAGTTTATTGTCTTATAGTTCTGTGGTTCAGAATTCCAGCACAGGTCACACTGAGCTAACATGCAGGTGACATGTTCTTTCTGGAGGCTCTAGGAGAAAATCCATTTCCTTGCTCTTCTCTGGCTCCTACAGGCCGTCTGCACTCCTCGGCTCGCGGCCCCTTCGTCTTGTCTTCAAAGCCAGGTGAGCATCCCCCATCTCTCTCCTCCTCTGACTCTCCTCTTCTGCTTTCCTCTTCCAGTTTGAACGGACCCTGTGATTACAGCGCACCCACTTGGATAACCCAGGACAGTGTCCTTATCTTAAAGTCAGAGGATCAATAACCTTAATTCTAGCTGTAGTCTTAATTCCTTTTTGCCACATAAGGTTCCAGGGATTAGGACGTGGTCATCTTTGGGGAGGGCATTTTTCTGCCCACTGCATTCCCCCACTCTTTTTTCTTCCTTTCACATCTATCTGTGTGGTAGACATTTTTCATCCATATCAGAAAATATGTAGTATGCATCTCCTACATTCCCTTTTCCTACCCACAGCAAACATTATGAAGAAATCAAGTGTCACTGGTTTACTGATCCAAGATGAGACTTCAACATCTTGGGCAAATACTGCTAATCCATTGCAGTTGGCTTGCTAGAGGAAACCAGTTTGCCTTTCCAGATCTGGATGTGTAATTTTCAGTATATAATTTGTGTCAGGAAACACTGTAATAAAGACAAACTCCTGTATTGCCTTTTAAAATTACATGGTGTCATTCATGTGTTTATTTTAAGAATGAAATTAAAATGTATTCACTAAATAAGATTTGGAAAATGCTTTTTGGTTCTTTTCCTCGGGGGAATTTTTGGATGTACTGTTAGACATGGTTGAGGTCACACTGTAAATGAGCATTTTTTTGATGGAGATTAAAATGTCAGCTTTATCAGTGATGAAGCTCTGCTGGAGAATGTGGCTTAGATGAGTGGCCAGATGATTTGCTGAGAATACTTCACTTCTGAGTTAGAACAACCTCACAGTCAAAGGCCAGACGGGGGTACCTGCATACTTCAGCCATTATAAATATTGCCTTTTTTCTTTATCCTCATTTCATGGGCCTTTTTTCATTTTATGAAAATACATTTATTAACTGCTTTTAACGGCTGCATAAGGATGAGTGTCATAGTTTAATGTAACATTCCCCTCATAATTGGACACTTGGGTCGTTTCCAGTTCTTGCTGTTATAAATAACCCTACAGTGGACATCATACCAAAAGCATTTCTGTGTCACCCTAAAATCCAAAGACTATGGAACACTGGGCAAAGCCCACCAAACCACTGAGGGTTCACAAACAGTGAAGGTGTTATATGTGCTTCTTGCAGCTATAAATAAAATGCATTCCCCAGGGTGGGGCTGACACAATCGACCTTAAAGGTGTGCCAGAGAAGATGCTCGGATGAGAGGAACCAGTGCTGAGCCAGGAGTCTCTAAACAGGAGCAGGCTTGTTCCCTTGGCCCAGCTGTTCAGCTCTCTGCTTCTTGCACATAAACAAGCCGCATGCCATTCTGTAAGCAATGTGATCACCAGGCAGACTCACTTGTGGAGTTTTCTCCATTAGGCTCATATGAACCCATAACTCTGCTGATAGAAATGTTCTCAGTCACAGGGCTGGTGGATTCTGTGCCAGTCTCCTCGCACATCAATAATAAAAAGTGGCTTTATTTAATTTAAGAACATTTTGAAATAATGTTAGACTCACAAAAAGTCTCGGAGTTCCTGTGTACCTAGCACCCACCTTCCCTTGGTGATAACATCTTTAGCTATAGTATGTTGTCAAAAGTAGGAAATGGACTTTGTGACACTACTATTAACTAAACTATAGACCTTATTTGGATTTTACCAGTCTTATCTATTTTTTTTAATTTAGAAACTATTTTTAAAAGTGGTTTTAGGGGAATTCCCTGGCGGTCCAGTGGTTAGGACTTGGCGCTTTCACTGTCAGCGGTCCAGGTTCAATCACTGGTTGGGGAGCTAAGATCCCACAAGCCATGTGGCACAGCCGAAAAAAAAAAAAAAAAAAAAAACAGAAAACAAAGTAGTTTTAGGTTCATAGCAAAATTGGGAGGAAAATATAGAGACTTCCTATATACCACCTGGCTCCACTCCCCCTCCACATACAGCCTCCCCCATTTTCAACATCCCCACCAGTGTGGTACATTTGTTACAACTGATGAACCTATATTGATATATCATAATCACCTGAAGCCCATAGTTAATATTTGGGTTCCCTCTTGGTGGTGTACATTCTACGGGTTTGGACAAACGTATAATGACATATATCCACAATTACAGTACCATACAGCATAGTTATGCTGCCCCCAAGATCCTCTTTGCTCTGCCTATTAGTCCCTCTCTTCCCTCTGCCTCCTGGCAACTTCTGACCTTTCTGCTGACTCCATAGTTTTGCCTTTCCCAGAATGTCATACAGTAGGAATTGTACAGTATGTAGCCCTTCTAGATTGGCTTCTTTCACTTAGTAATTGCGTTTAAGGTTCCTCCATGTCTTTTCATGGCTTGATAGCTCATTTCTTTTTAAGGCTGAATAATATTCCATTGTCTGGATGGACCACAGTTTATGCATTTATCTACGAAAGGACATCTTAGTTGCTTCTGAGTTTTGGCAGTTATGAATAAGGCTGCTGTAAACATCCATTTGCAGGTTTCTGTGTGGTCATACGTTCTCAGCTCCTTTGGGTAAATACCAAGGAGCGCAATGGCGAGATTGTATGGTAAGAGTACGTTTAGTTTTGTAAGAAACCCCCAAACTCTCTTCCAAAGTGACCATGCCATTTGTACCACGGTAGCTGTGCCATCTGGAAGTTCATTGAGATTGTTTGGCACTTGAAAATTTCTGAGAGCAATGAGATCTTGTAGAAAAACACAGGCTTTTAGAACAAGACAGACTCAGGTTTAGAGCTAGACAGACTGTGCCACTTACAGGCTGTGTTATTTAACTTCTTTATAGAATTTTATTGTTTGTAAAACGTTGATGGCAATATGTGTCTCCTGGTATTGAAGATATTAAAGGCAATATCACTTTCATGAGAAGTGGATCTGGTACATGGTAGATGATCAAAAAATGTTGGCTCTTTTTCCCCTCCCCTGTCTCTTAAAAATGACTCCAGTTCCTAGAAGAACCAAAGCAAGGATTATAAACCAGTCTAACCATGCTTTCAATTTATGTTTGTAAATCACTCATTCTAAATATTTTCCAGGTGTTGTGTTTTCCTTATATCTTTTTTTAGATGTTGGTGTTATTTTACTTTTGTTGTTGCTTATGGCTTTGGAGTTAGGCAGATAAGGATCAAAATCTTAATGCCACGACTTACTAACTAGCTGACCTTTGGGGATTTTGATCCTTCGCCTTTTTGGGCCACTGTCTCCTTATTTGAAAATTGGGAGCAATGATACCATTATTTCAAGGGCTACATTAAGAAGGAGAGGTTGATTTGAGGGAGCAGATTAGAAGGAATGTGCCCCCATTGCTTTGGACAGACCTGGACCATCAGCCCTGTGCAGGCCAGCTCCAGGGAGGAGGTGCTGTGAGGGCCTCAGGCTTGCTCTCTTGGTAACAAGAGCTGGGGGGCTTTCTTTTTAACGGGAGCATCTCTGGCCTCCTGCCACCCTTCCCATTGGATTAGTTCTTCTCTTTCCGTAAACTTGGAGGCCAGACCAGCATCCTTGACTACACCACATTCCCATGTGGTTCTGAGGCAGAGGCTCCACAAATCATAATCTGCCAGCCACTGCACCGGGTTTTGAACTGTGTGAAGGAAAGGTCCTATCTGAGTTTTTATATAAAGTGTGTTCTTGTAAATAGCATATAGCTGGATCTTGTTGTTGCCTGTATATGTGTGTGTGTGTGTGTCCACATGCCCGCACACAACCAGTCTGACAATCACTGCTCTTTAATTGGAGTGCTTAGTTCATTTACATTTAATGTAATTTTTGACATGTCTCACTCGAAAAGTATGGTCTTGGTGTTTATTTTCTCTGTCATGTCAGTTCTTTGATCCTCTCTCCTCCTCTTCTGGCTTCTTTTGGGTGAATCAGGTATTTTTTAGTATTCCATTTGACTTTTTCCCCTGAGAGTAGAGATTTTCTTTTTCAGGTAAATTTTAAATTTTAGAACAGTTGTAGAATTACAGAAAAATTGTTATGGTAATATGGAGAGTTTCCATATTCCACATACCCAGTTTCTCCTGTTGTTAGCATCTGACATTTACAATAGTACATTTGCTGCAACTAATGAACCAATATTAATACATCATTAACTGAAGTCCATATTTTATTAAGATTTCCTTAGATTTTACCTAATGTCCTTTTCCTGGTCTAGGATCCCATTAGGGTACCATATTACATTTAGTCTTGATGTCTTCTTAGGCTGCTTTTGGATTTGACAGTTTCTCAGACTTTCTCTGTTTTTGATGACCTTGGCAGTTTTGAGGAGTACTGATGAGGTATTTTATAGTATAGCCCTCAATTAGGATTTGTTTGTTTTTTATTTTTAAATAAATTTATTTATTTTATTTATTTATTTTTGGCTGCATTGGGTCTTCGTTGCTGCACATGGGCTTTCTCTAGTTGCAGCTAGCGGGGGCTACTCTTCGTTGTGGTGCATGTGCTTCTCATTGCAGTGGATTCTCTTCTCTTGTTGCGGAGCACAGGCTCTAGGTGCGCGGGCTTCAGTAGCTGTGGCACATGGGCTCAGTAGTTGTGGCGCATGGGCTTAGTTGCTCCGTGACATGTGGGATCTTCCCGGACCAGAGCTCAAACCCGTGTCCCTTGCATTGGCAGGTGGATTCTTTACCACTGTGCCACCAGGGAAGTCCCTGTTTGCTTTTTAACTATACTTTCTTTGTTTGTTGTTTTTCTTTTTTCTTTTTAGTTATTGCTGTGGACATCACACTATGCATCTGTATTTTAACATATTCTAGCTAGCTGCAAATATACTGTTTTATGAACAATGGAAGGACCATGAATCATTATAGTTCACGTTACACCCCTCCTACCCTTTGGGTTCTTGTTGTCATGCATATCACTTCTCTTTGTGTTCTAAACTCCTCAGTATAGTGTTATTTTTTGGTTTAGTCAGTATTTAAAATATAGGTAAGAAAATATAATCTTAAAAATGTCTTTTATGTTTACTTACATATTTAGCCTTTCTGGTGTTCTTTATTTTTTTTCCTGCAGGCCTAGCTTCCATCTGATAAATTTTCCTTTAGTTTGGAGAGCTTCTATTAGCATTTGTTATATATATCAGTTTTGCTGGAGTTGAATTATCTCGGCTTTTGTCTATTTGGAAATTCTTTGTCTTCATTTTTGAAGGATATTTTGATGACTGTAGATTTCTAGGAGGATACCACTCTAAAGATGTTGTCCCATTATGTTTTGTCTTTCATTATTTCTCTTATCATTTCCCCCTATATGTGATGGTTCTTTTTCCCCTCTGGTTTAGATTTTTCTCTTTTTCTTTGTTTTTTCATCATATTAACATCATTATGTTTAGGTGTGGTTTCCTAGTGTTTACCTTGCTGAGATTTTGGATCTGTGGGTTGATATCTTTCATGAGGTTTGGACCGTTCTCAGCCATTATGTCTTTACTATTACTTCTGCTTCATTTGCTTCCGTTTTTTCCTCTAGGACTATAATACCTCATATATTAAACTGTTTGATATCTCACAGCATTCAAATGATCTGTCCTCTTTCTGTCTCTAATTCTTCTTTCTCTTTGTGTTTCAGTTTGTATGATTTGTATTGATCTTCAAGTTTACTTATCCTTTCTCTCATATGTCAGTTCTGCTATTTAGATTCTCAAATGAATTATTCATTTCTGATTTTTTTTATTTATAGCATTGACAGTTAGTTCTTTTTTATAATTTTTTTCTCTGCCAAAAAGTATCATTTGTTCACACATGTTTTCCATTAGAGCCTTTCACTTATTTATCATCATTATTTAAATGTTTCTGTCTAATAATTTCAATATCTGAGTGATCTGTGCATCCGTTTCTGTTGCCTTTTTTCTTGAATTGGGTCGCATTTTCTTCTTTGCATATCTCATAATGTTTACCTGGATGCTAGATATTACGTGTGAAAGAACAGTAGAGGCTGTTGTCCGTGGGAAAGTAAATGCCTCTTTGTATCAGGCCATTAGAGTGGGGACTGTACAGAGAATAGCCGGCCTGACTGCCGTCCTTTCAAAGCTGTTATTGAGAACTCAGCCCTTGGTTGGTATGTGGTTGTTGAGGCAGTCCTGTTTCTCTCTGGCTTTCTGCTCCTTGCAGAGCTCTCTCCCCTCTCTGCCCAGACCAACCTCAGGAGAGCCTACAGTGTACTTGGTGAAGGCTTCGTACCCTCGATGAGGATGGTGGTGGACTTTCTCTTCCCCGACCTGCTCCAGCCCTGGAGTCCTTGCTGTGTTTTCTGTGCACCCACTGTGTGGCAGGGCAGAGCATGTTGGGATGAAGCCAGGCCTCTGTCTGCCTGGCTCACGGGTCTGGGGAGAGCCACCTGTGCATGAAAAGCAACAGCAAGTACATTAACTGCTGCAAGAAAGTTAGGTTCTAAGCTCTGTAGGAACCCAGAAGACCAGCTAACTAGTTATTACAACTCTATCATTTTTTAAAAGCTGTGTTTTAATTGAGATAATATAGTATTATCTTATCATGCAAAATCTATAGCTTTGGAGACCTATAGCAACCAAAAATTTCTGATCGACTGATATCCACAAATCAAAGGGAATTAGTGTAATCCCTTGTTGTATTTCTGACAATGAAATGGGTCCCAGAGGCGTTCATAATGTGTCCATGTGAAGCAGAATCAAGTTATATATATAGAAGATGCCAGGCAGCTGAGCTCACAGGCTGTGTAAGGGGCTTAGATACTAAATTGAACAGAGGTGGTGTTTGGATGAGTTCAGCCAGGAAGTGAACTAATTTACTCTTAGTTTCCACTCTAACCTTAATAAACAAGGAAGTGAAAGTACAGGAATGATCTCAAAGAAGCAGAATGTTTAGAACCACACATTTATAAACAGTTCAAGTTAATCCTCAGTCTGAGATCCTCAGTATCCCCCAGAATGCTGAGTCACCCGGCATTGCTTATAGAAAGCCTTTTGGCCTTATTTCTACTATAACTTCTGTTACCCAGGAGATGGTTCCATCTTTCCATCAGAAACTTCCGCCACAGTGTTGGACTGTTTAAGTATCTTGTGTCAGAATAAAAAAGACAGGTGGACCAATCCCTTTTATAATAGCCATCTGCTGGGCATTTCAACAGGTGTTTCATGTATGTTACCTTATTTTGCCCTCAAAACTACTATGATGTAGATATTGATCTTCCCATTTTACAGATGAGGAAACAGGCCCAGAGTCCAGTTAAGTAACATACTCGAAAGTAACACAATTCGTAAGTGGAGGAGCTGGGATTTTGAGCCTTGTCTCTTTGTAGACAAACCTACCCTCCATGCGTTACCCTCCACTTTCCTACTCTCAAGCCAAGCAGAGGGACGTTCTGGCTCCCTCGTCCCATTTTTTCCCCTCACTGCTTTGATTGTATAAGCCTGCAGTTAGATGTTTAGCTATCAAGACTCAAGCAAAATCTTTAAGCAGAATGCTGAGTGAGTGTAAACTTAGCAGCTGTAGCATTTCCCAAGATGAGTGGAAATTACTGAACCATGGGGCAAAGAGAGTGAGAAGTCCATTGTCGGGTTGCTGTTGGTGGTGTTTATTTTGCTTTTCAGCTCTTAATTTCCATGAAAGTGGAGAATCTGAGATTACATGTTTCCCTTTTTTCCTTTAAGCATGTGTATGCCTATGAGGAGGAAGAAGGGCCATGGCGGGGGGCGGGTGGTCAGAGGGGCCATTTATTAAGTTGTTTTGAACTGGAATGTCTCTGCTAAAAACCTGTTATACCATCTTCAGCTTCCTTGTACTTTAGATTTTTTAAGCACTTTGTGGGATTAAAAAAAAAAGGAAATCGGATTGTCTTATGTTAAGTTAAAATCCTGTCTGTCTAATAGTGGGCAGTATATTCTCTGGAAATATTGCATTTTGACAGCATAAGCAATTACAAAAACAATCAATAATTGGAGGACATTTGAAGAGTCTTCTAAGCTCTTGCACGAGAAGCAATTAGTATGGATTGATTTACTGTTATTTATTGTGATGAGATAATTGCCTCAACATAAGGCATTTTGGAACTTGTGGTACTCCATGGTTTTAAAACATTTATTCTTTTAAATTGTTTAATTCGTCTCGGGCCTTATTTTACAACAGAGGTGACTTTGTGCTTGGTGAAACATATGAAGACCTGGCTTTTTTCTCTCTGGATCTTTGGCCCCAAGCTTGGAGTTGTCCCTGTTGTGGCCAACCCAGGAATGAAGTTCCAACCTCGTGCTCCCAGGCTTATAATCCTGAAGAGACAGGGCCAAAAAAAAAAAAAAAAAAGAAAGAAATTACAAAACTCTTCTCTTCTGCACAGATGGCGCAGGGCAGCTTTGACTGAAGGCTTGACTTGTAGACCACAGGGTGACCCGGGGGACAGGAGGCGGGGTGCTCTTCTCATTCACACGGACAGCATTGCTTTGAAAGCTTGGCACAAACCCGTTTAAGGGCTGACCCCGAGGAACGTGAGTCCGTGGACGTCCACTTGCCCCGGCCCTCCTTGGGATGCAGGTCCTTTCCTTTCTGGTGTGTGTCTCTTTGCTTCTGCCCGTGTCCCTTTTCTCCTTGTCGGTCCCCTGTGACCGTGCATCCTTAGGCTCTTTGTGTATATGTCAGGTTGGGGCTTAGTTTACCCGTCCCCCCACTTGGTTCTACGTGTGCGTTGTTCACATCTACCTCTGAGCCCAGGCTGGAGGAGGAGGTGAGGGAGCCGGGATTCCAGACGCAGATGCTCTGTAGGAATTTCCCATATTGGCATCACCGTGTGTCTTATAATCTACAATCTCTGTCCTTTTTCCTATGAATATGAATGTTTTTCTTTTTGAGTGGCTCACTTCCCAGCTCAGGGGTACAGATCCAGTCTCTTGGCGGTTGACCTGGCCCAGTGTGTTTTTCTCTTGCTACGGGGTGAGGGGCCTGCGTGTGGCTCTGCTGAAAGGGCTCTCGGCGCAGCTGTGGGGATGTACTCTGTAAATCTGTGAAACATGTCAGTCTCCCAGCCCATGTCATCATCCAGAACATTCTCAGAGGGCCACTAGCTTTGCTGGATGACCCTGTGCGGGTAATGGGACTTGGCAGTTCACAGATCCAACGCGATGACATTTCTCTGAGTGGAAAAGAAGTTTCTCATGGGTGCCTTTACCACTGAGTAGGGGGATTTTGAAGCCAGCGGCCAATCGGTCGGGGTTTTTGTTTTGCATGGTTTGTTCTGCGAGTCTCTGGTACCCACTGCTCTCTGTTGGCTACAGTGGGAGACTCAGCAGGAGTGTAAGGCATGTGGCTCAGGGGGACATGGTCTACCTGGGGGATGGAGGTGGCACAAGGTGGGATTTTCCAGAGTGTGTTCCTTAGAACACTGGTTCTGGGGGATGTTTCAGGCTTTGTGTGGAGGGGCGCAGTGTGCAGTGATTCGCAAACTTACCTCACCGCAGACCCCCCTCCTCCCTTTTCTTCCCCCCAGTGTTCCCTCCCAGCACTTAGCTTTTGTGAAACAACTTGGGAAATGCTGCTTATTGGAGAATCAAAGAGTAGAAAAAACTAGCATATCGAACCCCACATCTATCTGCTGTGCAGCAGCCTCTGATCACCCCCGAGTTAGAGCCACACCCCGCAGAGCACAGGTGGCTGCCCAGCCCACCGCGCGCGCGGCCTTGCTTGGCCTCACCCCTGCCCTGCCCTTCCCTTGCTCTCTTTCTTTCTTTCTTCTTCTTTTTAATAAGGCAGTTTGTCCTGAGTTTCTGTGTCTAAACCGTCAGTGATAATCTGATAGCGTCTCCACGCAGGCTGCTCTGTGTACGTTACCGCTACTCCTTGTGCTAAAATGAGGAAACGTGCCTGGAGTTGCACAGCTGTGAAGCTCTAGATCCCCGCTTGAGCCCAGGTCTCTTTGCCACCCACCAAAACCCCTGCCACTCAAAGTTCGTGCGAAATATTCTGGACCACAGAGCTCTCCATGGCCAACGGTGGGGAAGCCTCTGTTCTGATTGTTTCTTTCCAGAAATAAAACCCAGGTAAGACAGTTAGAAGAAGCTGTCACACTTCATCCTGTCCTTTCCAGGCTCTGAGGAGATGAAACTGCCTCGTAAGTCTCAGACATAACTGAATTAAGTTTCTGAGGGAGGGGAGCCCTGAATTAACAGTGCTTGAGAACCCCGGCTCCTGCCCTGCCCACAGCCCAGCTGCACGCTTCTCAGGGTGACTTGGTGCTAGCTTGTGTTTGAGGTAATTGATGGCCACCTCAGACATTTATGAAAAAAAATTCCGTCTTCCTGTCGGGTTTTCTCAGCTGCAGAAGCGCGGCTGTAAATCTTATAGGTGTTCTACAGCCCAGGCCCCAGGGAAGAGCTTGCATAATCCAGGACCGTCTCTCTCCACCGTGTAACCTGATTTAAGTTTGGCGATGCCAGTGTTGTAGTTAATATTTCCTCCAGGCCTGTGACCAGGTCTCTCTTTAGAGAGACACCCCGACTGCAGTCTTCTTTTTGGACATTTTGGGTTATGAAGGGCGGATATGCTAGAACCCCGTTCTAGTATCAACGTGATTTTTGTCACACCGATGAAAGAAAATAAGGGAAAGATCACTTTACATGTCAGGGTATAAGTGCCTTTGCTACTGTTGTTATTAACATTACCCATGGCTGCCACTCATGGGGTGCTGTGTCACTCAAGGCGTTTGACCTAAGTGACCTGTAATCCTCAAAAACCTTGTGAGGAGAGGTTTTTTTTTGGTCACATATTTACCTATTTAATCAACCACTTCTTTTTTTACTTCTCTTGTTATGAAATAGAATGTACCTCCAGAATATTGCATACACACGAGTATGTGGTGTGATGAATGATTATGATATGAGCACTCCTGTCCCACTGCCCAGAAATGGACCACTGCCAGTCCTCAGAGCCCTTTCATGGGGTCTTCCTGAGCCCACCCCCTTCCTCTATCCAGAGGTGACCTTTATCCTGACTTCGCTGAGAATTACTTTTTGGTTTCCTTTGTAGGTCTACCATCCATTTATACATCCCTACACAAACTAATTTAGCATTGCGTGTTTTTGAACTTTATATTATCTATATATCTATATATGGGCATATATCTCTATATATGGATTCATATATGGAATTTATTATATTCTTTTTTCTCAACTTGGCTTCTTTACTGAACATTATGTTGGTGAGACTGCATGTCTCCCTCCTTCGTCCGTCCTTTGTGGCATCGTACTCCCCAGTGGGACACAGCACATGCTGTGCAACCCTTGTGGGAGTGTTCACGTGCTCGGCTCATCCATTTAGTCGTAGGTGGACAGTGGGGCTGTTTCTGTTGTGTTGCTGTTACAAGCTCTGCTGCTGTGCACTGTCTGTGTGCATGTCCTGGTGTGCTCGTCTACGAGGTTCTCCGGGGTGAACACACCTGGAGAGGACTTGCAGGCCGTGGGCACCTCTTCAGCTTTACGAGGCGATACCCAACCATTTTCCACAGTGGTTGCACCAGGTTATGCCAGCAGTAGAGGTGCACGGCCTGGAGCCTCTGTTGCTCCATGTCCCAGGGTGAACGTTCAGGGTGGCCAACCTGCTGGGCCTGCACTGGCCTCTCTGTGTGGCTTTATTTTCATTCTCATGGTGGTTAGTGGAATTGAGCCCCTTTTCATATGTTTTTTGGCCATTAGTATTTATTTCTCGTTCCTTTTTTAAAAAGAAATATTGTTCAAATATTTTCTCATTTTTTCGATTGAGTGGTTTTGCTTTCTTATTTGTTTTCAGGAATTCTTTATATATCGGGGGTGTGGGTCATTTTTTTGGTTACATGTTGTGAATGCAGTCTCTCGTGCTGTGGCTTTTCTTTCCCCACACCCTGTGTAATGTCTTTTACAGTTGTTAAATTTAATGTCGTTTGAAGAAACGTCCTATCCAGAGATTTAGTTTTAGTTGTTGTTGGGAGGCTTACAGGAGTCAGTAACAGAAAGAGGAAGGTGGTTTGTCCTTTCTCCTTTAGCCACATGGGTATAGTAGGGAGCCCACCTGTGTGGGGCCGGCCTGGCTGCCGAGGGAGCACAGGTGAGCCTCGCTGGGACAGACTCTGCTCTCCGGGTGCTGTAGCCTGGAGCGGGTCGGGGAGAGGGGGTGCTGGACCTCCAGAGAACAGTTACGCCGCAGCAGGATTCATGCCGCCGGGTTTTCCTAGGTGCTGGGCGGGGGGGGGTGCACGTGGGAAGGAAAAGTCACATCTTCCCAGGAGTTAGGGTAGGTTTCAGAGGCGAAGGTGCAGGGAGTAGCCTGTGAGCTAAGACTTTTGCAGAATGCATGGTAGCTTGTCTGGTGACCGTTTCCAGACAAAGCATAGACATGTTTAGTGACTTGGGGATAAAGAAAAAGTTGAACTCATCCAGTTGGGCTGAAATCCGTGAAGCACAATAGTGTTGTTTTCTTTCAAAGCAAAGAGGCGCATTGTTTTAAGTGGGGGGAGGGTGGGTATATTCGCTGGTATCATCCGGTGATCCATGCTTTGGGGATCCAGGACTGGAGGCTTTGCTTCGAATGAATGGGTCAGTGATCAGCCTGCTCCTTCGGATGATGGACTGATCTCCACCGTCATCACATGTTTCACTGAGACAGCCACATCCCCTTCCTGTCTTGGCTCGTGCAGTATTAGAATCAATCAGTTCTTTCTCGAGGTTATTGAGAAAAAGAGAGATGGAGCCTGATGCAAGGAACTCAAGTGGAAGGGGGCGCCATGTCAGAGGGCAGGAATGAATGCCTCGTACAGCCGTCTGGGGGCCCGCCAAGGGACAGGGGCAGCTCACCTGGGCCCCAAAAGTTGTCCTGGAGGTTAGCCAGGTAGAGGAGGGCAGGCAGGGGTGTCGCTGAGAAAAAGGAGCAGCCTGAGAGCATGAGGAGAAGCAGAGGAGAGACGGGGAGGAGCCCCTGGGCGGTACCTGGCCCAGAGCCTGGCTCACCTTGTGAGAGGGGCGTGGCAGGTGAGGCCGTCTGGGGCTCTGTACACACGTCAACACCAAAGTCTCCCTCTGATGCAGAGCTGCCACATTCCAATAGCCTGGCTTCTACCAAGCAGCGTCTAAATTGTCTCATACCAACCAGCCCACTTAATTTAGGTTGTAACAATTATATAATCTTTTCCAGCATTTTGGATCCAAATTCACCTGAATACCAATTAGACTTGTGGTTTATCTCCTTCTTTATTTCTGTCTCTCCATTGACCGGGTTGTTAAACTAAGGCTATGAAATCATGACTCGTGGCCGTAGGTTTTACCCACAGGTCATCCGGAACCTTCTCCCTTGCCATTATGCTTCCCCATCCTCTTCAGAGAGCATCAGGCCCATCACAGAGGGAGAGGCTCGCATTCTGATCTCTGAGCCTGTGGTTATAGGACCGTGATGCTGCATGTGCTCCCACACAGTGGCCCGCAGGGTCCTGCCAGGTGAGAGCCTTCCTGCTTGCTGTGGACGGAAGCCAGCAGGGCGCCCTCTCCTTCTACCAGAAAGCCATCCTGTGCTCTGTGATTGGTGACCGATGTCACGACCTCGGACATCACCTCCTCACCAGCTTCTCATCTGTTTTAAACATTCCTCTGAGTCCGTCTCTCGACGCCCATGGGAGATTGCATTAGCCTCTCTCATGTAGTTCGATGTCTTCTCATCAGGTTTGTCAGAGCCCGATTTCACAGGTGAGATAGGACTTCCTGTCCTCCGCTGTTTTCTTTCTTTCTGTTTGAAGAACCAGAACAGCAAGTCCTCAAATTGTGACAAAGTGTATTTTACTTGCTTTCTTGACATAAGTCTGAGAACTTAGAGTTCCAGCCTCCACAAGTTCAATTGTACTTTTTCTTTCAACTCAAATGGATGGTTGTCAGTGTACCTTTTGAGGAGGATCCTTTGATGCGCCTTTTGAAAAAGGCGTATCGTTTGCCTTGTTGAAACATCACTGACACCTGACCTCAAGTCCAGCTTCCGCCCCTGCCTTCTCCCCGTGACCTGGCCTTTGTTCTTAGCATGTTCCTGAAACCAGCTCTTATCAGTCTGGCCACAAGCCCACCTCCCCGATGGCCAGTCCCAGTGGACACTTGTTAGGCCTTATCGGGTTTCTTAGCGCGCTTGACTCTGTCACCCCTCCCTCCATGAAGGACATTTGTCTCCAGACACCCCTGATTCTTCTGCCTGCTGCCGTTCTTGTCCTTCCTCACGAGCTCCTCTCTTGCTGTTCCTGTGTTCCCGGGTGCTGTTCTAAGGCCACTTGTCTTATCACTTTACACACTCACTGACAATGGGTGTGTTCCGTCCTAGGGCACTTTCTGGTTGCCCGTGCTCAGATCTGTACCTCTAGCCCAGAACTGTCCTCTGAGCTTTAGACTCCGAACACCTTATATCTTCAAATGCTTTCTGGACCTGCCCTCCTGGATGTCCAGGGCTCTGCGTTCTCCCTCTTTCTCTCAGTATCTGTAGAACTTCCTCCACGGCAGCCCGGATACCTTCCTCCCGTGTCATCCGCGCTGGAAACTTGGGAGTCATCCTGAGGCTCTCTGTCTTCTCACACTGCGTCTCCATCTTCAGGTTGGCTGATCTTTCCTCCTCTCTCTTCCTTTCCCATTTTTTTTGTTCCGCTCTCTCACTTTAGGCCTCCAGATCTCTTGTCTACACCACTGCAGTAACTGGACAGCTGATTCCCTGCCTTCAGGCTTGTTCCTTTCAAATCCACCCTCTGTTAATTTCCAGAGTGAACATTGTGAAGTTGGCATGTCACCCCCCGCTCGATACCCACCGGAAACCCAATCTCCTAAAAACCTCATTTCCTGATTCAGCGCACATCCCACTGTGACCTGGCTGTGTCTGCCCTCTTCTTGGCTTCCACCTATGCCTGCCTCGTCCCTGCCCCCCAGGAACGGCCAGCATTCCTCCCGGCTCACCATGGCGGTCCTCATGTGTAGAAGTTGATGTTGAGATGTAGGCTGCCTTATGTCTAGAAAATCCAAGCAAACCAAACCATGCCCCTCCCAGGGAAGAGAGATGTTCAGGAAATGACAAACGGGAAGTCAAATCATCTCTTCATTGCTGGCTGGTCTTGGGCCCCCAATCCAGTGCAGACCAAGTGGTCAGGCTGGGAGACTGTGAAACTTTGGGCAAATTCCTTAATCCTTTTACATGTCAGTTTCTTATCTGTAAAATGGAGATAACCATTGTACCTACCACATGAGGAGGTTGTGAGATTTCCAGGAACTAATCCATGCAAAACTTAGAACTATCTGGCATATGATAGCTATCAGTGAAGGTGAGCTAAAATAGTTATTATGTTAGGTCACATTACTTAACAAATCTAGTGCAACACTGCGTTGTAGGCATGACAGCGGGTTTCTGCCTTGTTTTTGATCCACTTTCTTTTTGGATGTTTTGTCTCACATGCACTACAGGACTATAGCCTGCATATATTTTCCTCATAACTCTTGGCTGGATTCTGGCCTGAAAGCTCTCCATAAATAACTTCCCTTTGAGATGTAGCGTCCTTTGCTATCTGCAAGTAATCAGACTTAGGAAACGAGTTTTGTGATTTAGTTTGCTTAGATAACATTTAATCTTTGCAGTTGATATCTTAAGTGACCACACTCTTGTGTATTCAGGGGATCACGAATCTCTCTCATTCGTTACTATGTCCCCAGGGTGAGAGAACAATGTCTGACTCATAGCAGGAGGTCAGTAAATACTTGCTCCATAAGCGAAATCCCAAGATGTGCGCTGTTCATAACGCACTCAGACTCTATGCCTGGCATTGGGTGGGTGCAGGGGCGTCACCCACGCTTTTCTTTGCCTATGTCTCCTGCGCCACAGCGACGGCCCCAGCAGAACTCCCCGCTGGAACGTGGCCATGCCCCACAAGTTCAAACTTGTTCGGCGTGAAAGGCCCAGATGAGGCTCAGCTGTACCATTTAAAGAGAGAGGGTCCTAAGGAGAAGCTAGGTGGTGACTGATCGGGTGTGAAAGGTGACGGCGGCTTCGAGGGGGTAGAAGAGAACGGGAAGGTTGATCCTCCTAAACCCCTGGAGCCGTTCAGCAGTGCAAGGGGCCAGGGGTCTGACCTCCCTGCCTCTAACGAAGGCTGAGATCACAGACTGTCAGAGGCTGCAGAAGGCTCTTTGTCACGCAGGGAGGCTTGGTCAATGTCAGTCTTTGAAAGTGTCCCTTTCAACTTTAAGAATTGAAGATTTTCATAGAAATCAGTAGGTCGGAAACTGATTTCTCATTTGGGCTCACCTCTACATTGTTTGGCCCGTCTGCTCACATTTTGGCCATTCTCCTTTTCATTAGCAGTGCTACCAAGGAGCAGGTGTGGGGAATTAAAGGAGTCGAAACTCTCATGAGGCAGCTTATCCGCTTTGCTAGAAGAAGAATGGAACTGGCTCTCAAGCCTGAAGTTAGGTTTGTAGGACCATTTCTCATTTTAATTGCCTCTTCCTGCCTCTGTGCTCACTGACTACCCAGCACCGGCAGGGGAGCGTTTTTGGTGGTTCTTTTTGATTTCTATGCAAATGCTAATATTTGCAAAATAATTTCATAGAACTTGCTTATATGGAGATGAAAGCACGTCAGAAGATTTCAGCTTTTATTTTAACTTTGCAGATAATCATATATTGGCATTTTAGGTCTCTTATTCTCTGCTCAGTAGACAGGTGAGAAGCCTGGCTAATTTTGGCCTTTGTTCCAGGTCCTTTTGTTTAATAAGCCCTCATAGGCCAAACCACGGGTTTCTTCTCCATGAAGGACGGAAAGTGGCATGTGCAGCGTAACACAAAGCATCCGGTGACCACGGTGTGGCCTTGATGGAGGGTGGGGTCCCTGGGGAAGGGTTCGGAGCAGGTTGGCTCACCAGAGAACGCCCCCCCCCACCCCCCGCGTCTTGCTGTCTGAGAACTGCTCTCCTGGGAGTCACAGCATTTCCTTTACAGGCCAGGTCAGCACTTTCTCTGTGCTGGAGTGACAGATGAGAGGGGCAGGGGGAGGGCTCTGGACACGTGTCTGAGGAAGCCTGGGCAGACTCGGTAGTTGGTTGGGTGGTAAGAGAGAAGGGAAAGTCTAGGGTGACGCCCAGGTTTCTGTCTTTGCGTGAATAGCTGATTCTGCAGAAAGATCGTGAGTCTGAAATTGTGTGTGTTTATTTTGAGGTTCTTCCAGAGCATCCCTGTAGAAATGCCTGGAAGACAGTTGAAAATTCTATCTGTGGTTTGGGAGCCATCACAACTGGATATATATGGATATATCAGCACGTAAAAGCGATCATTGGAACCACAGTGGAAGAACAAAACAGACCCCAGGGCAGAACCTTGGAGCAAGTCAGCATTTCACCTCAGGCCTGGGAAGCAGATCTAGTAAAATAACCCGAGAAAGTTCAGAGCGAGAAAGAGAACCTGGTGATACAGTACTGTCACCAGGTTACGCGTCACGGTGGGAGGTGTCGGCCAGTGGAAGGAGGTGGGGAGGGAGGGGGGCGAGGTCTGCAGAGGGAGCCCGGGCTGTACCCGCAGGAGCGGTTTGCCTGGGAGATCTGGGGGGCCTGAGAGAGGAAGGGGATGGTATGGAGGTGGCAGGCAGGACTGCGCTTCGAGAGCGTGGGGTGGGAGGTGGCCTACAAGCCAGGAGTAGAGTGATTTAAACCGGGCCCAGGTAGATGGCTTTTCTTTTCATTTTCTTCCTTTCCTCCATCTCTTTCTCTCAATGGGGAGACTTCAGCACATCTCTAGGCTTGAAGAACCATGGAAAGAGGGGCTGATTGGAGTGTCAGAGAGGACTTTTCCCGTAGTCGGTGCATCCCACTTCAGAGATGCATGGTTCTGCTTTAGCTCTTCCAGGTGACAGTGGAGGAATATTGATGACTTGGACAGTTGAGAAGGCGAGGTGGATTTGCGGTCTCACCAGACACAGTGGTGTATCAGCTCCCACAGACATAGTAAGGGTCGTGTAAATTGCTAAAACAGTAAATGTAAAATTGTAAAAACAGTAAATGCTTTCTGTGGCATCTTAGATACCAGTTTATGTTGGATCATTTAATTCTTACAGCAGCCTTACCAGGTAGTGGTATTACCCCTTTGAATTGTTAAGAGGCTCAAAGCTTAGAGGAGTCTCACTACTTGTCTGAAGTTCCACGGCCAGGCTGTGCTGGGGGTCAGTTGAACGTGCCGCATCTGAGTCCCCTGCTGTCCTGTGGGCCGCTCTGTGCTCTTCCGTTCCCACTGGGCCAGGAAGCTGCTTGTGTCACCAGACAGGTCCTGAACGCAAAACTGGGATTTCCATAGCCCTGTGCTGTATAGCTGTGTAGCATGTGGCTCGGAGGGACACTTGATTTTGTCCTGACCAGGAGTAAGGGCCTGGGAAGGACAGGGATCCGGTTGTACATCCATCTCCTGGCCAGTGGATGGGTCTCAGTGGGCCTCCCAAGAGACCTGAGCAGGCGCCTCTTCCCCTCACCACTCTCTGCATCCCCTGAAGTGGTTGCAAGTTGGCAGATAAGACTGCACGAACGACCCGTTGGTCCCCTGATCCTAAAAGAGCCTTGTCTTGCCCAGGTGGGGGTGTTGGAAATAGATTTTATCAGGCAGATTTCCCTAAGGGGGGACGGTGATGTATATACATGGTGCTTGCAGGTAAATGCTGTGGAGGAGTCAATTTAGTTAAAGAAGCAGGTCCATCAGGGAAGTAATGGTAAGGGGAGATGCTTGAATGGCATTCACTTAAAAAAAAAAGAAAAGTGATAGATTCCTGGGTTGCTTTCTGTTATTTTCTTCTTAAACAAGAACTATAAATCTGGGGTGGACAGCAAAGAAAAGAAATCAGAGCAGCCTCATGTAGCAGAGACCCCTCCTCCCTGGGGACCCCTGCCAGGTGACTTGGACGGTCCCTGCAGAGGCAGGACTCAGCTGCCCCAGGTTGGCGTCTTTTCCTGGAGCATTTCCCAGCGGGCGGCTTGCCCCGCCCAGGCCTTCCAGGAAGCGGACACTCCCAGGTGGGAGGGTCGTGGAGGAGGACTGGGTGGGTGGGGGAGCTGGGCCTCCTTCTCGCGGGGGCTCGATGGCACGGGGCTGGCCTGGCCCTAACCCTCCTCCTTGTCGCTGCAGCCTTTCCGCTGCGCCCACTGCCACTACTCATGCAACATCTCGGGCTCCCTGAAGCGGCACTACAACAGGAAACACCCCAGCGAGGAGTACACCAACGTGGGCACCGGGGAGCTGGCGGCCGACGCGCTCATCCAGCAAGGTAGGCGAGCGGGCCGCGCCTGCCCTGCCCGGCCGAGCCCCACCACGGGGCGGCGCTGCGAGCTCCTGCGGTGCCGCCCCGACCCCTGAACGGTCCTCAGCATCACTGCTGTCCTCCGCCTCCTCCTCGCTGTTTATATCGTGTTACTTACACCAGGATTGTATTACAGCGACCCTAACGGAACTCTTAAATGGACAAAGTGATAATTAACCCACAGATTTTACCACCCTTCCCATGATGTTCGTTTGTCAGTACAGTCGTCCCTCGGTATCTATGGGGGATCAGCTCCAGGACCCTCACGGATACCGCAGTCCGCGGAGGCTCGATCCCTTGTGTAAAATGGCAGAGAACAGTCAGCATTTGTATCTGCAGCCCCACGTTGGATGCGGAACCCGGGGATGCGAAGGGCTGACTGTATTGCCTTCTGTCCTTGGCCCGCGCACACATTTCGCACAAATGAAAGTTCATGGCTTACTTAACAATGATTAACACGCACATTTTGTTTTCCTTTGGTGCGCTGTCTTCCTACTTTACCCTCTGAGGGCTTTTCGCGATACAGCATCAAGTATTGTTTAACTATGCTCCTGTTGTTAACACGGTAGGGTTTCCAGATTTTTCTTTTATTGCAGTTGTAAATAATGCTGTACGGATCACAGTTATAGGTGGGATTCTTTAGATAATCCAAAAATATTTATTCAGTGCTCAGATTACTTATGCGTCTTGAAAAGGAAAAACTACTTAGAACATTTAAACTAAAGAGAATGGATGAAAACCTCTAATATCATTGAAAAGTTTGGCGGGCTTTTGCTTCTTTTTTTTAAATAAAGAATCACATTCCCACTTGAGAGGGTTTAGGTCACATGCTGTTCCCACACAGAGGAATGCTGTTGTATTTATGTCTGCGCTTCGGTAATTCAGCTGGAAAATGATTGCAGCGTGCCATGAGTCAGTTGCTACTCTTTCCTGAATCCTGTGACTCTTTGAAGCTGAAGACCATTTTAGAAACCTGCCCCCGTAAACAGAGCTGTGGGATTGTAAACTCGGCTGCAGCTGGGGCCGCTCCTAGTTTTCCCATGCAGCGTGAAGCTCCACTTGCTGTAATCGCCATGAAAGGCATCTTAATGTAATGAAATGAATTGACTGTATCCTTCAGCACCTTTGGTGACAGGGCTGATGTACGGAGATGGATGAGCAGCAGAAAAAACTCGGGATAATTTTAATCCATCCGTCTGGGGTAATGGGAGCGTGGGCCTGGCATTGGCTTGAATGGCGGTTTCACGGAGCTGGAGGGCAGGAAGGTGCGATGCCATTTGGGCAAGTCACCCTCCTCTCTACCTGAGGCCCTGCACCTCAGGTGGAGTTCACAGCAGCCATCCCTTGTGATCGCGGAGAGAGTGAAACGAGAACACTTGAGTGTCTGGCACTCAATATATTTTCATGCCTTTCTTTTGTTTTTACTTTTTTTCTGAAAATATGCCAGTCCTTCTAGAGCTGGTGCATCTTTTTTTTTTTTTTTTTTTTTGTGGTACGCGGGCCTCTCACTGTTGTGGGCTCTCCCGCTGCGGAGCACAGTCTCTGGACGCGCAGGCTCAGCAGCCATGGCTCACGGGCCCAGCCGCTCCGCGGCATGTGGGACCTTCCTGGACCGGGGCACGAACCCATGTCCCCTGCACCAGCAGGCGGACTCTCAACCACTGCACCACCAGGGAAGCCCTGGTGCATCATTTTTGCTGACTCCCCTGTCTAGGAATCACAGAGGAGAGGATGGATTGCCTTAGAGTCACAGTAAATAACTGGAGTAGCGGGCTAGCGATTTGTTTTAACATCCTTCACACTCTTGGGTTGGATGGGCAGGAAATAGACGTTTACTGTGGCAGTTGGGACAGGCGTGGGGATCTGATTGATGACACTGTCATAGCTCCGTGCTTCCAAACTTTCATCATTGCCTTGCAGAAAATGTACTGAGGTCAAGTTGCTTCACACCCTAAGTTTTCACTTAAGTTTCCAAGACTCTCTCTAATCAATTGGCATTCCCTGACAGGGTCTGGGTTTTATTTCTAATCTTTGCAGGGCTATTTTTGGCCTTTGTGTGTGTGTGTGTGTGTGTGTGTGTGTGTGTGTGTTTATTTATTTTTCCTATGCCCCCCTTTAAGAGACATATTGTGGAAGGAAACAACTAAATGTCTCTTGGCTCATAGGAGACATTGTGCCATTGTGTGTTGGCGGGAGAACTGTCTCTGTAAGCAGAGAGCTGGTTAACTGGGGTTGCAGCTCAGAGATCTCAAGAGCACACAGCTCTCGCTGTGGAGAGTGAAGGAGACAGGCAGAAAGTGGAACTGGATAAAACGACTGTCTTTGGAAATGATGAGATGTTTGGTACCACTGGAATTTTCCATTTCCTTTTGATTAATTTCATATAATTCTCCCTATCCCCACTTGGTTGTTTTTTTTTTTTTTTTTTTTTTTTTTTGTGGTACACGGGCCTCTCACTGTTGTGGCCTCTCCCGCTGCGGAGCACAGGCTCCGGACGCACAGGCTCAGCAGCCATGGCTCACGGGCCCAGCCGCTCCGCGGCATGTGGGACCTTCCCGGACCGGGGCACGAACACGTGTCCCCTGCATCGGCAGGCGGACTCTCAACCACTGCGCCACCAGGGAAGCCCCTCCCATTTGGTTTTATTTTCATCTTCAGATCATTCCTCAAAAGATGTCTTTGTGGGACTTTATAATTTCTTGTTTTGAGATAGAGGAATATATGTTAAAATGATGATATAATAAAAAAACCCACAAATAAAATGCAGTTTTATCAAAATGATGCTAGTCTCCTGAAACCAATGCAGGGACTCCTTGTCCATCAGCTGTGTTTAAATGGTGTCGCACTGTGACACAGGCAGAGCCATCAGTTGCTGGGAAAGATTCTCCTTCCCCCATGCTCAGGGGTTTGGGGAGGGTGTCCGTGCACAGCACTGCAGGAGAGGCGGGAAGAAGACCAAATAGGCTGAGGTTTCTGAGGAAAGGCACGTGGTGTTTTCCACGGAGTTTGGGTCATTTCCAGTGAGCTCTGGAATGGGGGCTGCTAGGGCATCCACTCGTCGTGTTCTGTGAGTGTTTACCAGCTGGCTGTCCCGGGGCAGGGAGAAGGGAACCTGATTCGTAGCATTTGCCAATTTCTGTGCCGTGCATATTTCCGCCAGGGCCAATTTTAAGCTTCCAGTGTGAGGTCGCTGAGCTGGGAAGAGATGGTTCCAGCGGCCCCAGCACACCTCTGGTCCTGGGGGCACAGGTGCTGCTTCCAGCCGCATGCCAGCTGGGCCCCGTCAGGAGGCACCAGTTCCCTTGGGCGCCAGTGCTTTTTGTCAATTAGACTTGTACTGAATGCTACTTAAGTGTTTTATTCCCTGCTTGTGTTTTATGTACTTCTGATATTTTGAAAGCAGATCAGACAATCTCTTGTTTATTCTTCTCAGCCCATCACTTGTTCATTAATATGGATTCGAGGCGTTTTCCCCCAAAATACACATTTTTCACGTTGTATCGCTTCAGTGGGCCTGCCCCTTTCCTCCTTTTAAAATGCCCCTGATGAAGCTAGCTCAGGAGCTGGTTCACTAAATTACAGGTTGTGAAAGGCATCCGATGCTCTGATGCTGAGTGTCACAAACTCTCAGCTCATTCCTGGAGCTCACGGTGGGCTAACGATGGGGCTTAGCGGGCTGGTCCTTTTCCGGTGACCTCAAGGCCCTCCTTCAAGTCGCCCCAGGCGGTTGGCACGAGCGGAGGGTTGGGAGCACAGACCCTGGAGGCGGGTCTGTGATCACTGTGGCCCCTGGACCAGTTACTTACCTTCTCTGAGCACCAGGCTGCAAAGATGAGAGAGATCTTATTCTTGAAGATTCCAGACCCTGCCTGACATGTAACAAGTGCCTGATACATGGTTCAGATTCCCTAGCATGTTTATTCCCAAAGTCCTTCTTCACGGTGCATCTTGAGCTCCTCATGTGTCCCACACTGTGCAAGGCACTGGGCTGTGGTGGCAGTTTTGCCCTTCCTGTCTGGGTTGGAGACAGAGGCTGGGCAGCTCCTCCGTGTTCTGATCCTCTAACAGAAGGTACACCTTCCTCTTAACAGGCCCCATGTTGCTCACAGGAGGAAAGTCAGCTGCTTCTCCTGGGTGGTGTGCCTTAACTCAGGCTCCCCGTTTTAGGGGATCACTGAGCAAGGGTAGGTAATTAAGATAAGAAAAGATGTGAGGAAGAGGACCAGGAGAAGGCTTAGTCTTGTGGCCTCTGCTAAAATCTTTGCGTTATTTTGAACAATTGTATTAGAAAAGTGTAAATATGTGTACATCCGTACCTTAGATGTACATTCACACCAGATTCAGGGAAAATAGTATAGAAGAAAATCCAGAAACTATCAGTTAACCCAAGTCCTTTATTTGACTTTTGGACCTTTTTATTTTAAAATTGTTTTTATTAGGGCCTAGATCCCATACATTATTGGCAGGTGCTTCCAGTGCTGTGATGCTATGCCGTGTTGTTGGTTGTTATTTTATATACTATCTTCTCTCTCACGAAGCCCTGTGGGGTTGGCGTCATCATTTCCATTTTAAAATGAGGAAGCGTAGGGAGGGAAAAGGACTGGCCCCCGGCCACAAAGTGAGCCGGTGGTCAAGCCAGACCGGGGTCCTGATTCAGAGTCTGGCTTCTCACCACGGGTAGGCTGGATCTCAGATCCCAGGATTTTGAGGAGTGTGTGAGCGGACCAGGAGGGATGGGGTAGACCTTGCTTAAGCTCCGTTTACCAATTCCTCACTGGGGTTTGGAACGTCAGCCTGGCTTATAGTCAAATGCACTTTGTTTTTCCTCTGCAGTATTTCCCAAGTCCGATTTCGTATTTCACTTGTTAATAAAATCAAATTACTCTGTATCCACTTTCCTTTGTTAATTAAGCTGCTTTTGGTCCAGTTACCCTTGAGTGCCTGTATTAGTTTCTTATTGCTGCTGTAATAAATGACCACAAACTTGGTGGTGGTTTAAAGCAACACGGGTTTATTATCTTACCATATTCTGAAGGTCAGGAGTCCCAAGATGGGTCTCACAGGCTGAAGTCAAGTTTGCTAACAAGTCTGTATTCCTTCTGGGGTCTCTAGGGGAGGATCTGTTTTCTTGCCTTTTCCAGCTTCTAGACGCTGCCCACATTCCTTGGCTCATGTCCCTTCCTCCAAAGCCAGCAGTCTTTCTCAGGTTACGTCACTGGGGTCTGCTCTCCCACTCCCTTCTTAGAAGAACCCTTGTGATTACATTAGGCCCATCCAGATAGTCCGGAATAATCCCCCATCTCAAGATCCTTACGTGAATCCTACCTCTGAGATCTCTTTTGCCATGGGAGGTCGCATAGTCACATGTTGCAGGGATTAGGATGTGAATATCTTTGGGGGGCTGACTTCGCTGCCTTTTATAAGGATATAAGCTTTAGCATTTTTACCTTGGTAGAAGAGAAAACCAAGACCCAGAGAATTTAAGGAAGTGGTCCTGAGTCACGTGAGCAAGTGCCAAATTCAGGTCTTCTGACTGTCCAACCCAGTGTCCCATGCCATTCTGGGAGTTATATTATTGAGAATGAAATTGAATTTTCCATAATGTCAGCCACTGCAAAGGAGTGCAAATAGTTTAATGCTCAAAATTCCTCCAGAATATACTGCATTCCAAAAAGAACAAAGGGCTCCATGATGGAATTTTAAAATTGCTCCTGAAATTCTATCCTTTGGCCTGGTTTGTCTTTCCTCAGGAGGAATTTGCGACTTGGGCGGTGGGGGGATGTTTAGGGTTTTGTGGTGCACACTTACTATCAATGCTGCAAGAAAATTCACCAGGCCTCCCTGTGACCTTTACTGAGTGTGGCCTAAGCATTTAATGAATTGAAATGGAAATTAATGTTTCTCAGCTTTAATGTCAATTAACTGGCATGGTTACACCTTCGGTCTAGATTACATATTTCCATTTGTTGTTCTTTAATTAAAGCCACCATGGCCAAGGTGGACGTTTTAATTAATGTGGAGGCATTCTCATATTAATTTTAATTGAAACATAATATAAGGATGTTTTTCTCCCTAAATTAGTTTCTGTTAAAGAATAGCCCAGAAGGAACCTTCAATTTCATTTTAAAGCCTAAATTTAACCTTAGGTAGTTTGCTTGTGTTCATTGCCTCGTATTAAGTCTTTATAGAAGCAATGTGAGCTTAACCAAAAGAAAAGGTAGTGGTTCTCGTACCTTGGAGGGTTTTAAAAGATGATTGTAGGAAAATATTTCATTTTAGATGATTAATAAGCAATAACACAGAAGGTTAAAAAGTAAGTTTAATTATCCTCTGGGCAAGAAAGAACAAGCCCATTTGATCTTGCCTAAAAAAAAGAGTGCAGTGTACTTGAGTTTCGGAAAACAAGCATCTGTTTGAGCTGCCTTTTCTGTAGAATGTTCTGGAAGTTCAGAATTGGTGTCTGTTGCCAGTCTTTGCGCTGACTCTGGTCCCTGTCTCTGTTGGACCTGCTGTGCTCTCCTGCGCCCTCCCGGCGTGGGAGGCCGAAAGTTTAAGGGGCTGTGCTGTCGGCCATCTGGGTTGGCTTCCGTTCCTTCTCATGACCTTCTGGGGAATTGCCCACCACCTCAGGTGATAGACAGGAAGCCCCGGTTACAGAACGGTGCTCTCTGAGAATCGCTGACATGGGATTGATTCAGGAGGGCTAGCATATCCCAGCTGCATCTAGGAGATGCTTAGATTAGGTGATGCGTACGATGAGAGTTGTCTAGTTCTTATATAATTTGTTAAGACACCTTGTCCTGAGGACAGAATTCCTCTCCCTCCCTCCTTAGCGCCCCAGTGAGCAAGAACTAAATACTGACTCTGGGAGGGCACAGGGAAGCACAGCAGGTCCAGCAGAGACAGGGGGCCGGGTCAGCAGACAGACTGACAACAACAGCAGGTGTCCTGAGAAGAGAAGGAGCTTGGGGAATGCAAAAGACAGAGAAAGGTGAGGATGGTGGGGGGGAGGGGACAAGCCTGGAGAGGCAGGCAGGGACCAGGCCACTGGGGTCACAGGCCACAGCAAGGAGCTGGGGTTTTATTCTGGGTGTGATGGGAAGACAGTAGAGGGTCTTACACCTATGTGAGATGTGATTCTGTTTGAGTTTTTAAGAGTTTTTATTTGCGTGCTGGGTGTAGAGCAGACAAACAGTGGCTGCGAGGAGACCAGTTAGGTGCCTGGTGGTCCCATCTCACTGCCCCGGCCAGCTCAGGGTGCACACCTGAGGGTGCCGGCACTTAGCCTGACTCTGGCCTGCTAAATGTCTGGTAGATTTGGAGGCCTGATGCTGGGACTACAGTTAGCCTCCTGAGGGGCTAGAGTTTGCTTCTGGAAGCACAACCTGTTAAATCACTTTGCTGTACACCTGAAACTAACACGACATTGTAAATCAACTCTACTTCATATAAACAGACAAATAAATAAGTGATTTTTGTCCAGCTCCTAATTTAGTTGCTGCTTCTGATATAATTTTAGAAAGATAGTCTTTGTGTGACTTTGTGTGTCGGTTTTTTTGGTTTTTCTTTTTTTATCCTAGAGTTTTATATTCTCTTAATGAAAGCATCCAGATACTTCCTGGAACATGTGTAAGATTTAATGAATTAAATAAATAGTGACATTTCAGGATGTGACCAGCTTTTTGATTTGTCCTTTAGAAGGATATTCATATGGGAATTTATATCACTGGCTCCGCTTCTGATGTGAAGGAGACTGAGAATCTGGCCCTTGGTCTTAGTGTTTTAGGACGAAGGAGATTGAGAAAAGCACCCATTGTCCTTCAGTTATTTTTTTGCTTTCCAAATTATTTGTTATTTTCGAATAAAAACATAAAAAAATCATTTAAGCTGTTCAGCCACTTGGCCAAGGGAATTATGTTACTCATCTTACTTCTCTCTGGCACCTAAAATATTACGTGTGCATTAGGTTCACTGCAAATTCTCATTTAATAAACGAAAAGAAATGCATTAAGTTTTAAACCTTTGCCCTGAAAAACACGTATACTCTTGCTATTCTGTTTAATATTAAGGTAAGCTTGGACTGAAAGTACGTACTGGAGACAAAAAAATACATTCCTTAGATCTGAAGCATTTGAATGGAAGGCAGAATTCATGTGTTGTGAATGCTTCTTTTTACCTGTGTCTGTGCTTTCAGGTTGTTTGAAGTGTCCTGTGTGCAGCTTCGTTTATGGCACCAAATGGGAGTTCAACAGGCACTTGAAGAACAAGCATGGCCTGAAGCTGGTGGAGAACGAAGGAGATCCCAAGTGGGAGGTACTTTTTAAAGCATGGTATAGATTGTGACTTTCCTAAACGCAGATGACAAACCAGGCAAGCCCAGTGCTGTTCCTCAGAGCAGTGGGTTTTCTGGTTGGGAAACTTGGAAATCTTTTCAAACCCTGTCTCATATCTGAGGGGTACCACGGGGTGAGAGCCAGGCCATACATGTGACTTCTTACTCTGGGTTGCGTTTAGGCTGGTTTGTGAACGTCTGTGTTGGACTCGTCGATATTTTCACTTCTGTTATCACGAATTCAGAGTTTCAGAAGTTGCATCTGAAAGCAGAATGCACACAGGGCATATATTGGCAGTCCTCACCCAGAGGGCAGGGCAGGGCCCATTTGCTGCTTCTAGGCCCCCCTCTCCTTCCACCGGAGGCATGTGCTTCTACCCATCACCTTTGTTTTCCCCTCAGGTGTTGGAACCAGTTTCCTGACTGAATTATATAAAAGCCAGTAGCTGTATTTTAAAAGCCAGTAGTTGTTTCTCTTTTCAAGTACCAGGGGTCACACCAAATTGCAGTTTACCTTAGGCAGAGTTTCTCAAACTGAGTCCTGCTAAAGTTATGATCCGGATAATTCTTTGTGGTAGAGGGCTGTGCTGTACATTTTAGAATGTTTTGTAGTATCACTGACCTCTACCCACTAGGATCCATTCACATACCCAGCTGTGAAAACCAGACTATCACAGACATTGCCAGTGTGCCCCAGGAGTCAAAATCACCCCCAGTTGAGAGCCACTTCCTGAGAACTTTCTAGGGCATTAGAGTATCCATTGGGCTTACTCCAGTTAAGAATAAGGGCTTTGAAACAAATCCAACACCCCATGAAAAACAATAATACATCTTGACAATGTGAGGAGTATTCCAGAATTCAGGGGAAGGGTTGTCCAGTAGGAGGGACTGTGTTAATGTGTCCATGTAGCCCATCATAATGAGAGAACTAGGGAGAAAAATGAAGTGATCATCTTCATAGATGCAGAAAAGGCATCTATGAAAATTTGACAAAATTCAGCATCCATTGATTAAAAACAGTCAATAAAGTAGAATTTGATGAATACATCTTTAAGATGAAAAGCAAAAATGTATGTGTTTCAGCCCAAAAGCTGGCATCCTAGACTAGGGGGTTTCTTGTTAGAGTTGGGAACAGGATGGGGGTGCCCCAGGGTCTCTGGTTTTTAGCATCACGTGGGAGGCCTCAGCTGGTGTGTTGGACAAAGGCAGAGTAAATAGAGAATAAGAATCGGAAGAGAAGAAATAAAGTATCTCTGTAGACACAGGATTATGTTTTTGAAAATCTGAAAGAATAAGTGAAAATCTACTACACACAATAAGCAGCAGATTAAAACATCAATATACAATAATCAATGAGTTATCTATAGAGAGAACCTAGAGCAAAGGAACAGAGATTTAAAAAAAAAGAGATATTTTACAAATACGAGAAGAAAACATAAGTGAATTCATTTATAAATTGGGAGTGTGGAGAACTTTCCTAACTGTAACTCAAAATCCAGATTCAATTAGGGAAAAGACTGAAAAAAAATTGACCATGTAAAAAAATTTTTAAACTACTATGTAAAAGAACTCAAAAAGTAGAGGGGTTGGGCTTCTCTGGTGGCGCAGTGGTTGAGAGTCCGCTTGCCGATGCAGGGGACACGGGTTCGTGCCCCGGTCTGGGAGGATCCCACATGCCGCGGAGCGGCTGGGCCCGTGAGCCATGGCCGCTGAGCCTGCGCGTCCGGAGCCTGTGCTCCGCAATGGGAGAGGCCACAACAGTAAGAGGCCCACGTACCACAAAAAAACAAACAAACAAACAAACAAACAAAAAAAAAAAGTAGAGGGGCAAATGACAAAAAAATATTTTCAGTCATATCATAGAAAAAAGGGTGAATATCTTTACATTATAAAAGGCTTCTAGAAATACTGATGAAAAGGATTGACAACCCAGTGGACGAGAGATAAGAAAGGTTCATAGAAAAAGAAATGCAAATGACCTTGAATATCTGAAAGCACGATCAACCTCCCACATAATAAATGTGAGTAAAACTTGACAGAGATAGATAGAATTTCTTACCTAGTAGACTGGCAAGAATCCAGAAGTTTTGACATCATCTCTGCTGGAGAGGCTGAAGGGAAATATGCACTCTCATGCATTGCTGGTGGGAATGCAAAACGATGTGACCTTTATGAAGGGGAATTTAGCAGTATCTACTAAAATTACATATGTGTTTCTTTTTCCATTAACTAGACGATCCCACCGTTAGAAAATTATCCCAAAGTTATACTGACAAAAATGAGGAAAGGTGTCTGCACAAGGCTATTTATTGCAGCACTGTTATATATAATACGTAGATAGATTTTGTGTGTGTGTGTGTACATCAATAGATTGATGTAGAAATAATTCCAGATATATGTGTGTACGTGGTTAGTATACATACATGTATTTCTTAGCTTTTTGTGCTTAGAGGGCCTAGAAGCAGTGACACCCCGCTGGTAATGAGCACACCTAGAATCCAGATCTTGGTTTCTCAGGATTCTCCAACAAAAGGAACCAGGGTTCCTTTGAAAAGTGGTTGATTCCAGGGCTGAGGCAGAAATTATCTAAGTTGATCCTGGAGCATTTTGCAGTACTAGAAAGTAACAACGTGCTCCACAAAAATAAGATGGAGGCATGCCAAAAGGACACAGGAGACAACCCAAAGAGTTCCTAATGGCCCAGAGCTAGAACAATTTGAGTAACAAAGTAAATCATGATGGTATTGGACTAAAACTGAAAGAATAGAATAAATATCTATGCATTCATACTGACATAAATAAATGATTGAATAAATGGTGGAGAAGGAACAGTTCTTCCCCGCAGAAGAATTCTGATTAATAAATGTAGAAAGAATGAGGGAAATAGAAAATCACCATGAGAACACCACAGTAATAATTGCAGCAGGCAAGATCCATTGATGAATGCTAGAATTAGTAGACAGAAGTTTAAGGAGAAATACAGTACTTATGTAGCCTCAAAATATCTCCCCCTAAATAATTATTAATTATAGAGGGAAAAGTAGTAACTTCACAGTGGAGACGCCTGGCAGACACCACCTTAACCACATGATCAAGGTCAGCATCCTCAGTAGTAAGACGTAGTGACTTCACGTGCCCCCTGATATGATGTGATCAGAAGGGCAGTCACCTTGTGGTGCTCTTCAAAAAATCCTGAGCCTCCACCTAATCATGGGAGACCATCTGATATATCCAAACGATATGATGATGTGGATGGTCATATGCCTGACCAGTTCTCTTCAGGAGTGTCTGAAGAACTGTCAGAGGTTGGAGGAGACTTTGGAGTTGTGGCCGCTCAATGCACTGTGGGGTCCTGGATTGGATCCTGCAACAGAAAAAGGAAAAGCCAGTGGAAAAGCCAGTGGAATCTGATATTGTACCAATGTTGATATCTTGGTTCGATCATTGTACCATGGTTACAGCAGATGTCAGCATTAGGGGAAGTGGGATGAAGGGTATGTGGGAAGTCTCTGTATTTTTTTTGGAACTCTTTTGTAAATCTAAAATTATTTCAAAATAAAAGTTATAAAAAGGGAGGAAAGCATAGGTAGAAAAGGCAGGGAGATAACAAGATGGAGAGGGTAGGAGAGAAGCTAAACTTGTCTTAGCAGACCCACTGTGCAGACTTGACTCTGAACCTCTGATATAAATATAAGAAATACATTTCTTACGTAATAAAAAAAAAAAGTACACTTTAAAAAGCAAACCCTAACCCTAAAAATTGAGAATAGAATGAAATAAAGTATCTGAACTATATATCAAAACGATGGCAGAACTACATAGAGAAGGACTATTTCAAGAGACTTTAAGATAGAAATTTGATTGTTCCTCCCTAGTGGGATATAACCTAAGGGCAAAAAGAACTGCAAAAAAACCATACTGTTTTCAGTTATTCCACTGTCAGTGGTAGGGTTGATATTGTTACTCCAAGGCTGTTGTTAGTGTCTACAGACTGGAGTGAAGCACATCAAGTGTGTTTAAATCCATGAGTTTATAATGACGCTGGGAGAAAAATCCTTAGTCACCTTTGTAGGATATTAGGGAATCAACTCTATTTTGATAAATAAAACTCTGTTTTGGTAAATAAAGGCTCAGAATCAAACAGTTTTTCTACCTCATCTAAGTAAACTATATCTCAGGGTAACTGAATGTTTGTGGAGAGACGTTTCTTTTTATAGAAGTATTCTAGCTAACAAATGAAGATTTACAGTATTGCCATTTTGCAACCCTCCACTGATGTCATGTCTAAGCAATGACCATCAGTCTCCTGCCAACGTGGCAAAAACAGAGACACTCAGACATAGAGTGTCTCCTGATGGAAATACACTATGTTACCCATGGAGCCTTCCTGCCAAAAAGGGAACTGATACCTAATTAAGCTTCTGCGTCTGACTTCCAGTTTGCAGGAAATACAGTGGACAAGGGAACATATTCAATGTTTCCATGTTGGTGCAGTCAGCAAAAGCCAGACTGTTGGAAACTCTGAAGGCAAACGACCACTTTTCCCAACAAAACTATAAGCAGGGGAGAAAGAGTGGAGGGAGAGCCTATAAATGCAAGTCTTATGAGACTTTTATCAGTCAGTTCTAATATATGGATTTCAATAACTTACTTAAATATGATTTGTAGAACAAGTTGTGAAAAAATGAGGTAATTGGGGAAATTAGAACACCATTTAGATATGTGAAGATATTAAGGAACTACTGTTAAGTGTTTTGAGTGTGACGGTGGTGTTGTAGTTATGGTTGGAAGGAGTTTTACCTTTTACAGATACGTTCTAAACTATTGATAGATAAATTGACATGACATCCACATTTGCTTCAAAATCAAAGGACAGTTGTATGGAGTGCATGGGGAGATAGGCAAAACAGGACTGGCCATGAGCTGATGATTGTTGAGGTTGGGTGATGTGTACGTGGAGGTTCACCTCTCTGTCTTGTGTATGTTTGACATTTTCTATAAGAAAATTTAAGGAGTATGTTAAAGCACTGTCTATAAAACGCTGGGGTTACTGTCTAGTCCCCAGTAGGCCTACAGTAAATGGCAGCTGCCATGGTTATTGGAGGTGGTGGTGTCACCAGCATCAACGTCACATCCTCATCTGTGGGAAACAGTCAGTCCTCTGGTGTTTCAAGTTCACACTTGCAAGGATTTGCTCTCTGTTACACATAGACATTGGAATGCCGGTTCCTGCTGTGGAGCACCATCTCTCCTGGCCAGTTGATGCTTTCATTAGCGCAGTCATGGCGCTCTCCTCTGGAGGTCTCGCCTCCTTACAGATCCTGACGCCTTCAGCAGAACTGTGACTCCATAAACATAGTTGACACCAAGCCACGCACTAGACTCCAGACGTGCGACAGGAGAGCAGCTAAGAAGCTGGGCGGAGGGGGGGGGGTCCCTGTGTGACGACAAGCCGCCTGTTAACAGCAGCTGGGCTGTCGCCAGCCTCCCGGGAATGCCCTGAAAAGCACTGTCCTTCCCACAGATGGTTATTACAAAGAGTACCCCAAAGAGGGGAAGCCAGTCCACGCCCATCCCGTTCATCACAGGCTAAGCCATTCCTTGGATCCAATCAGTGTTGGCCACTATGTTGCTTAATGGTACTTAAAAGGAAATGTGCTTCTGTTTGTTCATTTATGCATTCATCAGACATGTATTGGGTGTCTACTAAATGTCAGGCTGGAAATGCCTAAATGAACTTGACCACTTGGCTGTAAAAGAATAATCACATTCTATTCTGAACCTGTGTGAGTAACTGATAAGTGCTTATAGAGCGTGATCACTTTGGCTCCTATAAATTGTATGTAAAATCTCCTTTTTGTTCTTTATTGGTGGCATTCATGTTTCCTGCCTTGCAGTTCCAGAAGGAGGTGATTATCAATATCTAGTTCTTGTGAAAATTCCATCCCACCTCTTCTCTCCTTAGGTATAAGATACCTGTGAATGTCTCTTTAGCTTCTCCTACTCTCATGGGTCCTGATTTTGCACAGATATATTTTCTCCGGTCAGTTGTATTTCTCATATCCTTCCTATAAAAATCAGAGCAGCATGAGTAGCTAAGATTTACTGAGATCTTGCTCTGTGCCGGGACCCGTGCTCGAAGCTTGCCGAGTGTTATGTGATTACCGTCACCACTGCTGTGCCTTCCTCTCGGCCTCACGGCAGGAGGCCCGGGCACAGGGGAGATAAGGGCAGTGTTGGTGGCCATGGAAAGAGCAGAGGGACAGCAGAAGAGCACACACGAGAACCTCTGAGCGTGTGTCATCCCTAGTTATGAACAGCATGCTCCGTTCCCTACGGCAAGAATGTGTTGCAGGCAGCTTTCCACTGACGCTGGTTTTAAAAAGTCTCCGCATTTGTAAAGAGAAGTTTTGTCTTTGGGAAGTAGGTTTGTACTGGAGCACTGATTTCTCAGGGGCACCTGCTTAATGAGCTGCTGCAAAAGCGTTGCTTATGTGCATTTGTTTTGTCTTAATCCATTATCCTGGGACTTCTGGGTAATCGGTGATCTTCTAGAAGGTCACATGGATGATACTGTGGTTTTTTTTAGCCAGCAACAGAAACTCCGGAGGAGCCGTCCACCCAGTACCTGCATATCACCGAAGCCGAAGAGGATGTCCAGGGCACACAGGCAGCGGTGGCTGCCCTCCAGGACCTGAGATACACCTCAGAGAGTGGTGAGAGCATGCCCCCCGCCTCCCTCTGACACCTTAGAACTGGTCTTTGATAGACACGCTGAATGAATGACTTTACGGATGAATTATGTCCGCCAGTTGATCTCCTTCCACTGCATTCTGACCACTGGAGCGGTCCCATTATCAGGCTTGGAGGTAGAGCTCTCCTGCAGTGTTCTAGAACAGGACCCCGGCCAAGGTGGTGCCACCTAACAGGGTTGCCGGATGTCCACACATATGATCACCGCTCAGAACAGGGAGAAGCAGGTCCTACTGTCCTCACTTCACAGATGCGGAAGATTGCCTCCTTGTAAATGGTGGGCTGAGGACCATCCACTGGTTGGGTGTCGGAGCTGGTCTTGGAATCGAGGTCTCCTGGCTTCTTGTTGGGACTGCCCACTTCCCAGTTCTTCTGAAAAGCCCCAAGTCAGGATTTTTATGTCAAATGTCATCAGTTGCAAATGTTCGATCAATTTGAAAAAACAGACCACTGTGCCAGCCTAGTGGCAGCTGGGGCATTGTGCTTAGAAAACAATTTCTTGATGCTCTTTTCAAAACAGGAAAGGAGTATGAGTTAATATAATATACCACAGCCCTCTACGTATTGGGGGGACAGAGGTCAAGCAAGTGGGATTAGAGGAGGCATTAAGTGAAGTCAGCTGGTGATAGGAGACAGGAAATTGCCATTTCATCCAGCTCTTACATCCCTAAACCCCAGGTTGTAAGAAGGGTGCGCAGAAAACCCCTTTGGGCCGGTCGCTTTGGGGAAGATTCGTTGCCGGTGCTGTGCTTACCGGGGGATTCGGGAGACAGCTCTGCAGCCTGTGGGAGAAGCAGGCTCTGCAGATGGGGCGTCAAGGTGCCGGCTCTTGGTGCGGTTCCCAGAGCTGACGCCATGTCTCAGTGTGTTTCCTTCCTCATGTCCAGTGACTTCAGCGATTGCTCAAGCCCTGCCAGGACAGCCTGTCCGTCTTCATCCCCCACCAGCGCTCACTCCCTCCCTCCTTCAGGCCCTCGGCATCTCCTCCTGGCTCTTAGGAAGCACTGCAGATTCTGCAGCTCGGCATACGGGCCACCTGCTCTGGGCCCTGGCCTCCCTGCTCGCATCTCTGGCCACCTTGGAGCTGTGCCCTCCTGGGCCAGACTCTGCTGTTCTCGGCGTGAGCTGTGTTTCTCACCCACTCCTGTGCCCTCTGGGGCCTGGTCTGTTCCCCTCCCCACACAGCACTTTTTCTGGCGAACACGTCTTCGTCTTCAGTATTCAGATGGTGTATCATCTCCCGGGAGCCCACCTGGCTTTCCCACAGAGCTTCCTAGTCGCCCCCCTGATATGGAACTGACCAGGGGCTGTATGATTTGCTTACGGTCCATCTCAGTCACCTGTGAGCCCTGGAGGGGGTTGCGGGGAGGCAGCGTTAGATCTTTGTCTGGATCCCAGCTGTCCCCAGCCTTTCTGGCACCAGGGACCATTTTTGTGGAAGACAGTTTTTCCAAGGACGGGGGGAGGGGATGCTTTCGGGATGATTCAAGCGCATTACATTTATCATGCACTTTATTTCGATTACTGTTACATCCATCAGCTCCACCTCAGATCATCAGGCATTAGATCCCGGGGGTTGGGGACCCCTGTTGTATCCCACTGGGAACCATGTTCCTGGCTGACAGTTCAGGCTTGATAAGTGGTCATTGAGGGAGTAAATGGATGAGGAATTAAACTCTTATTTCAGTACATTTTTTAAGGTCAGTGTTTTGTTTAGTGTTTAGATGTTTAGAGTGGTTGGCTGCAAGGCAGAGTTGAAACCCGCCCCCCTGCCGAAGGAGAGTGTGTGTGTAGGAGAGAACAGGTGTGTGTAGGAAATGCTAGGCTGGTGCATGGTGAACAGGTGCTAATGTCATTGCCTCAGTTGTATGCCATGTCCTACCCTCTGTGTAGAACACGTTGAATTCCCTTCCCTCATCACTTACTGATTCGCATTGGAACGTGGCTCGCAGAAAGTCGTCCAGGAGTATGTAGACATTGGTGGAGACTTCATAATATTACGCTAGCCTGGAGATCAGGTAGTAATTTCCCTCTTAGTGAAGTAATGGTCAGGGTCAGAGTGCTGTGTTCCAGAGAGTCACAGATGGCCAAGCAGATGGTGAGAGCTGAGTGAAAGGGTACACTCAGTAGCTGCCCTGATGATACGGATTACAGTCTTTTGAGATGATTAAAAGAGAATCCTCAGCTTATGTTAATTTAGAATTCTACAGCCCACTGGTTTGATAACTGAGCACCCTTGGGTGCCCTGCCCGTCTCCTGCGTCATTTATCTGGCACACGCTCACTGCCCACCTCCCATGCCTGTGCTCAGGGAGAACCAGCTCTGTGGTTTGACGTCATAGTTGGTGCTTCTCAGGAGTTTCTGTTTTGAGAGGCAGTCCCGTATCAACAAGTCTGGATTCAGAACGTCTGGGCTTGAGCCCTGGCTTTGTGACGTAACTGACCCAAGGGCCTAAGACAATCCTCTTCCATTTTTTTTGCAGTGAGGTGACTAATCTATAAAGTGGGGATAATAGTGGCACAATGTCATCTCCTCACAGGTTGTTTGGAGTTCTGAGATGTTCTTATGGAGAGTGCATTGTCGGCTGTGAAGTACCATGCACATTATTTCTGTGGTCAAAATGAGCACTTATGAGAACGCGTGCATCCCTGGAGAAGGCGCTGCGCAAGAATGGCCTCTGCTAAGGGCTGCTTTTGCATTCAGTAACCTTCACTGCCCACGGCCTTACCGGTCCCCTGTTTGCTTCTTCCTGGCTAGGTGACCGACTTGACCCCACGGCTGTAAACATCCTCCAGCAGATCATCGAGCTGGGCACCGAGACCCACGACGCCACTGCCGTTGCCTCGGTGGTCGCCATGGCACCTGGGACGGTGACTGTCGTGAAGCAGGTAGGACCTTGCCCTCCCCGTTAAATACTGTTTCCTTGCACTGACACACACCCTCTCTCCCCACCGCCCCCTTAGGTTTTCAGGGCTTTAACCTGTCTAAGGTGGAATTTGGAATGAAATCGGTCTAGTCTCATGCGGTTTCTTCTTACTATCATGGGATTGTATCTGCGGTAGCGCCATATGTGAGGCTGTGTTGTAGGGGAAAGGTGTAGTATATTTCAAAAAGTTCTGGAAACTTGATTCATTTCCTTTCAATGAAAGGCATCCCAGAGTAAAACGAGCGTGATATGGATGCATTTGGACGCATCTGTGATCAAAAGCAGCCTCGGTCCCTAAGGCCGGAGTCTGTGGAGCAGGGCCACTGGGGGGACAGCCAGGGAGGCCAGGAGGGACTGGCCTCAAGTATTAAACATCACCAGACGGAATCAGCGCAGGATGACTGAACTAAACTGATAGGAAGAAGATGGCCAGTGTCTGAATAAAGGTTACTGTAGTTAATTGTCACACTGTTTGGTTCATTTCCTCTCCTTCTAACCTCAGTGGAGACTTTACCGTCTGTTAGGATGCGGCGTGTGTGATAATCAGATCGTCCTTTGTATCTGTCTCTACCTCTCTCTCTACTCTCTCCTGCTTCACTGTACACAAGGTTTGAGCTGCCTTACACAAATACTTAAAAAAGCAAAAACGACAGGAAGCACATCAGAACCAGGGCAGACCCAGGCTGTGTGGTTTAGCATCAAAGGTCACGTGCACGGAGAAGGTTGAATCGCAGAGCACAGAGTTCTACATGGTTATCCGTCTTCAGTGATTCCCTCAGGAAGCGTGTAGTTAAGTGCCTGCAGCGTTCTCGTTGCTGGGGCTCCAGGAGAGAACCGATGTTTGCCATCGAAGTGGTTGCTCTCCTGGGAAAAAGATAAGTAAGACAGAAAGGATGTCAAGTGGTGAATGGGAGCAGTGGAGAAAAGTAAAACGAGAAAGGGGGAGGGGCGTGGGCCGAGGAGCCGGGGTGTCGGGGGCTGTTTAATAAGGGACTGCTGGGGCAGCTGTCTGACATCTGCTCACAGACCTGGGAGAGGTGGGCGTTACTAGAATGATCCAAGTTCTGCTGTGCACTTGGTTCCGAATCTGAAAACAAAAAGCAAGAAGGAAGCGTGAAGCAGTTAACCGCGGAAGAGGTAAGTTTTTCTCGGCAAGTAACAAATAATCTCTTCATTCGGCGCTCGCATCCCTGAGTGACATGTCCCCCGCGGCCTGCCTTTGATGACTCGGTGGACTTCCCAGGGCCGTCTCCATGACCGTCCCCCCAGGTGTGCCCAGGCCACAGCACAAAGCATGAAATTCAGGCTGAACAGTTCCCGGGGGAATTAGTACATGCTGGGTCACCTCTGGATTTCTGCATCCAGAGGCAAGACTTGGTGCCTCTAGATGAACGTTTGGGCCGCGTGGTCTGGAAACCCTCCTCCATTAGGATGCTTTCTGTCAACGAGACCCTGGACAGATGTCAGACAGGACAGTAGGAGTTTGATGTTTCAGGCTGCAGGGGCCTGGTGTTCTGCATTGTTTGGGAACAGACTCATACACCTCTAGGCCAGACACTCTTGCAGCTTTTCTTTGTAGTTATTAGACTGCGATCTTCAGATTGTCTTGTACGTCTCTTCTGAAGCTCCTCGTTTGCATCACGGCGTGGGGAGTCCTGAGCTAGACCCGGCACTTCAGGAAGGGTATAGGAGAACTTTGGATGTTTCGTACACGCCAAATCCCTTAGAGAATTGCAGGGAGGCGCCGCTGATTGTGACTTGCCTCTTCCTTCTAGGAAGTGGATTGATTTGCTGTTCCTTAGAGACGTGATGTATTGCATGTCGCAGGTGATGCGGTGATACACGAGGTTGCGGGGGAAGAGTACAGCTTAGATGTGCTCTGAGGCGTTAGAGTGACAGCATGACAAGGGATAAGGCAGGTGAGCCTCTGGCGCAGCCAGTGTCAACAGGTATAAAGTGTTTGCAGTGGCAGAAAGCAGTGGCACCCTTCAGTCTTGTGGTTTATTGGAAACACAGGGCTGAGAGGCGTGTCACTGTTTAACACAGACTTGAGTAACTGCCTTTGGAAATGTTCCCGAGGACGTGTGTCCTAGCCGTTCTCCTGTCCACCTGGTTGGCACCTGGCGCACCGAGGCTGTTGGTAAATGATGGATGGGAGATTGGATGAACGGACTGATGGGCGGGAGACGTCAGACGCCCACTCGGATGGCAAAGGGGTTGCATTGTGTCAGGCTCTCCTGGGTGAAGGAATGCCCTCTGGATTCAGTTGTCTTATTTCAGTTTAAATGTAGCTGTTTTTATTAGAGAAATGAATCCGTTTCAACTTTTTTTCTTTTAATTAAACTGTGGTTTAGGATTTTTCAGTAGAGAAATTATATCTGTTTATCGAGTGTCCTTAAGCCACTCAAATGTGGACCCTGGTGCACCTGCTGGGAAGCAGTAATGTTCTCCCTTCACCCTGTGGGGAGCCCTTGATGTTGGGGACTTCGTCTTTCTCCGGCTCAAGGTCTCACACATCGTAGTTGCTCAGTAAATGTTTATAGGATGGAGTATGCTGTGGGCTTTATGTTTTGATTCTCCAGTTATATCCTGTAGAAGAAATAGCAAGAACACATTGTCGTAAAGTATGTACTATATATTGTAGAAAAAAATGATTTTAAATTACTATTGGAGAGCATATTTTGAGATCTTTTAAAAGTTTCCTATTTTCTATCTATCTATCTATCTATCTATTTATCTATATCTCTTCCAAAGGGCCAAAAATAAATTCTGGGTTGTATGTGAATTCATTCTGGATGTTAAAAAATTTTAAGATTTCTTTCCCATATAAAAAACTAGTTATATGCTCTGTTTATAATTTTTTCATGATATATTAATGTAAATTGAAAAGAATCTCACATATCAAAGTTTATCAGTGGTAACTGAAAGTTATTTATTAATCTCCAGTCTTTAGGGGTTCTCATTTACTGGGATGAAAATACTAACAGGCCTGGTAGGTAGGCTGAGGGGATTGGAAAGCTAAGAGCTGAGGGTGTTTCTTAGGTTGTTTTCTTCTTCGTTTTTAATGAGACATGGGAAGGATTTGGCCCATAATTCAGACCACTTAAATTTTCAGTTGGACACAGAAATGAGTCCTCAGTGAGTTCCCATCACTTCTCTGTTTCCCCATGTGTCAGCATTAAAAATAGATTCATGGGGATGGAGCATTTGGAAATGTTCAGAAAGAAGAAACCTCGCATGCGCCTCACCAGCCTGGCCTGAGAAGTCACGTGACAACTTTGAATGCAGCTACTTCCGTGTTTTGTTAAGACCAGTTTTCATTAGATAAATTGGTTTCTTTTTTTCTTTTTCTTTAAAAAATTTTTTGCTTTAGGGTTTTATGAGGAGGAGACTTATATTTGATTAATAAAGCTGCCTAAGTAGGTTGAATGTAAGACGTACCAGCAGAGGGGCAATATTATCACAAGCATCTCTGAGTCAAAATTAGTTATTTAAAGGAAAAGAAAGACCAGTGAAAATAACAACCACCATCACCGTTGGCTCATGGCTTAAATCACTCTTTGCCGTCCTTGTGGGTTGAAATTTATTTTAGAGACTGAAAGTGACATTTTACTGGAAATTCCCGACGTCCGTTTAGCAGACATTCACTGCGCAGCCGCTGTGTGTTCAGTCCTTGGGGGCGTCCGTTTCCTATCGCGGCTGCAGCAAATCACCACAAACTCAGTGGCTTAAAACAACACAAATTGATGATCTTCCAGTTCTGGAGGTCAGAAGTCTGAAATGGGCTTCACTGGGCCGACCTCAAGGCGTCGACAGCTGCCTTCCTTCTGGGAAGAATCCCTGTCTTGCTCTTTCCGGCCCAGGGGCCACCCAGCATTCCTTCACTGTGGTTCCCTTCTTCCATCTCCAAAGCCAGCAAAGGCAGGCCCGGCTCGTCCCACACCCATCGCTCTGACCTCTGCCTCTGTCGTGACACAGCCCTCTCCAAGTCTGACCAACCTCCTCCCTCCTTTAAGGACGCTTGTGCCTACCTTGGACCCACCTGGATAATCCAGGATCTTCTCCCATCTCCAGGTCATCGACTCAATCACATGGGCTAATGTCCGCGTAAGGAACCGTTCTCAGGTTCCAGAGGTTAGGACACGCACTCTTTGGGGTGAGGGCATTATTCTGCCTGCCACTCTGGGTTACAGGGTTAACCAGACGGTACCCGATCTCAAAAGGCAAATAGTCTAGTGAGGGAAATGCTTTATTTTTTTCATCCAGCACACAGCCCCCGAGCTGCTTCCACCCGCCAGGTTGCTGTTCTCGGTGCTTGGGATATTGCAGTGAACAGAGCAGATGAATGGTTCGGTTGAGGTGCTTACATGCTAATTTAGGGAGCTAGCTAACCCCCAGACATATACTAAATAAGTAAGTAACATAGTATGTTAGAGGTGAGATGGAAAAAACTGAGCAGAACTGGTCCCGAGGTCTGGAGAGTGTAGACCTTAAGCAGGAAGTTCCAACTGAGAGTAACGAATGCTTCCGGGAGGTTGGCCAAGAGCACTGTGGGGTGCTGGGGGGTGGCCCAGCTTGACCCTGGGTCTGGGGTGGCAGGTGCTGGGCCGGGCGGCCTCCGTGGATGCGCTGGTGTGCGCCCGAATAGAGTCTTGCAAGGTAGCTGGGAGTTGGGTGGGGCCGGGGGTGAGAGCAGCAGCTGGTGGTCGATGCTGCTGGAAGCGGGGGAGGGGGCGATGAGGCACCACTTAGGTTAAATGACACACCCCGTCGTCACCTCGGGGGCGCAGAGGGCTGGGAGGAGTCCTGGTCCAGGAAGCGCCTCAGCCTGGTCTCTCCCTCCGGCTCAAAGGCCCGTGGAGAAAGGGTGAGTCCAAGCAGCCCACATCTTCCTGTTGCTTCTCCAAGCCCGACGTCCTTCCCCTATGGGCTTCCCGACCTGTGCGGCCCTCCTGAAGGCCCTCTTGGCATTTTTAACAAATCACAGTCTCCAGGTTCTTCCAAGCGGTGAGTCTGCACTGAGCAGTCCTGCCAGTTGGCGCTCAGCAGAGCAGCTTGTAGCTCTCCGAGACCACGGCTGACGCTGGCCATGGTGTCTGGGGTCTGGGCCCAGCAGGCCAGCAGCTGCACTCAGGGTGTTTGTCTGTGAATAATAAGGAGACCTTATAAGCACACAGCATCTTCCTTTTAAGAAGGTCAGGATGATTCAACAGGTTACCGTTATGATGATCCAGGGTCTTTTTGAGTTAAACTTGAGTGCTATTTATTGTTGCTGAGGGTACCCCTATACAGTAGACGGCGGAGCTGGGTGCACTGTGGAGTGTCACCCTCTGGGGGTGCGGAGTGGCCTATCTGGGAGAAGATCCCTGAGCAAGTGAAGCAAGTGAAGTGGTTTGGGTCATTCATTCATCCGCGTTGCTTTTAAAAAACACGATAGCCTTTCAGTCTGTATGCCATGTGTGAACAGGCTAGGGTGTCCCCTGCGTAGAAGGGCCCACTTGTTTCAGTTTTAGTCCAGAGGAGGCTGTTCAGGAGCTCACGCTGTGTCAAGCCTGCTTCTCTATGGCTCAGTTACACTTCCTACCCTGCTGAGACCCCGTGAGAAAACACACTGTGTTAGTGTCGTCCAGAGAAACAGAACCAATGGTGTGTGCGTGTGTGTGTTTAAAATAAGGAACTGGCTCACTGATTCTGGAGGTTGACAGCCAACAAGTCCCAAGATCTGCATTCAGCAAGTTAGAGACCCAAGAGCCGATGGTGCAGGTTCTACTTTGAGTCTGAAGGCCTGAGAACTAGAACTGATGGTGTGATGGTGTAAATTGCAGTCTGAAAGCCAGCAAGGCTTGAGATGCAGGAAGAGCTGATGTTTCCGTTAGAATCGAACAGCAGGAAAAAAAGAAAAAACCAATGTCCAGCTCAAAAGCAATCGGGCAGGAGGAATTCCCTCTTATTCAAGGGAGAGTCAGCCCTTTTGCTCTATTCCGGCCTTCGACTGATCAGATAAGGCCCACCCACATCAGGAAGGACAGTCTCCTTTACTCAGTCTGTTCATTTAAATGTTAATCTCATCCAGAAACACCCTCACAGAAACATCCAGAGTAATGTTTGACCAAGTATGTGGGCACCCCTTGGCCCATTAAAATTAGCCATCACACATGTTCATGTAGTACATTTCAGAGTATGTACTCTTTGTCAATGGAGGGTTATTGTTAATCCAGGTTGTTGTTTACTGAGATACTCAGTTGTCATAGAGACGATTTTGAGTCACAGATTTCGGGGCGATGCGGTAGTTTCTGGGGAGCGCGTACACCTTGGTATATCCTTATTCCTAGTTGCAGTTGACATATCCGTTCGCGGTTCAGGAATGAGCGCCACCTTGCAGGTCCTTGAAAGAGTCGCGGCTGAGGAGAGGCAACCCCCAGGGGGCCTCCACTGAGCACCAACGCTCCACTTTCATCCCCAGTTCAAGAGCAACCAGGTCATTCTTAGTGGTCCTCCTCCCGTGGGGTAAGGCGTTCAGTAGCGACTGTGATGAGTGCGACTCTGTCGGCAGGCCTGCGTCTCTGTTCCTGGTCCCGCTGCTCTGCGGTGTCTCCTGGGATTGCCACTCTCCTGCTTTTGTTTTCCCCTGAGGTGCCGGATGCTTCCAAGCTGCCAGCCAGTGCGCCAGTGGCGCGGAACACCAGGAAGGAGCATTTAAGACCGCCCAGAGCTGCAGGCACCCCGCCCACTCCCCCAACGCAGACCCTCAGCCTGGCAGGCCCAGAATTACACTACCATCGACTTGTTCAACACCCTAACCGTTCTTCCCACTTGCTTTAACGTCTGGTTAAAAAAATAAACAAAAAACAAACCGCAAAGCAGAAGTTCTAGCTTTGTCAAAAGCAACCCACCTCTCCTGGCTGCTTCCCCGCGCCCTTTGTCACCTTCGGGCAGGTCCCCTGTGTTGGCTGGCACTGGAGGGTGAGGTCAGGACACGCCAGCCTGGAGGAGAGGAACCCTCCAGCCTCCCTGACAGGCTGAGCACACAGTGCCAGTCTGAGAGGCACTTTCGGTAGCAGGTCTCACTGGAAGACATATGTCGGTTGGCAGCCAACACTGGAATTGATGTTTGTTATTTGCAGCTCATTATTTTTGCGAGGAAATGCAACCCACTCCTGTGGCTGACCACGTACCTCAGTTGCCCATTTGCAAGGAAACTCTGGTCCAGCCTGTCTTGTTTTTCATTGAAGGCCTTGAGTAATGTGGTCCCTGGAAACTTTCACAGTGTCCGTCTGTACAGGGCCATCTGGTTGGGAGAAGCCGCTCTGCAGAGGGGACCTCTCACGTGCAGCCTCTGGCTTGGGGGGAGCCTCGCTCCTGTGATCCACCCGGAAGGGGAGGCCGGGATGGGCCTCCTGCCCCTCTGGGGGTGGATGTTGAACATCTCATAAGATTTGTGGCCAAAGAACGGGGAGGGGGATCTGGAACGTGATTCGTGTGAGGTGCAAAATCTATTTTCATTACGATTTAAAAACAGTCACTCCATTCCATGAATTTGAGCATTTAACTACGCAGCAAAAGACCTGACAGAAGAATCACGTCGGAGCCAGATACTCTTGTAGTCCTTTGAAGATCATAGGGGATATTGGCCGCCCGCATTGCTGTAAAGTGGGACTGAGTTGAGATCTCCCCGCCTTGTCGTGCCCACAGACAGGATAGGGTGAAGCCTCCCTGTTCTGTTATCCCTTTAAGCTCCAGTAATCGGTGAGTTAACGGGATGTCTTTTTCTTGTTCCTGCAGAGGCTCTGTTGGACTCCTACTGGAAACAGACCTCCCGCTGACTTTAGCGAAGGCATGGAGGCTACAGGAGAGCCACCCATTCTTTCCCCTCTGCTCACCTCTCTCGCTCAGAACCTCATTTGCCTTCAGATCACTTGCCTGTGAGTGTGGCAGTGACACATAATTGTGACATCATAATCGCTGATTTTTCTTCTTTTCCTCAGAACGAAACCCCAGCATCTTCAGTTGTCTCGTTTATTTATTCCACTTTCCCATTATGGTGGCTTTGCCATCGTTGTGGTTCATCTGAGGATTCTTTCCCAGAAGATTAAGGATACACATATAATGTTAAAAGAACGGATAGTAACTGCAGCTTCTGTCCTCTGGACGTAACTGCTAGTGTCTTCTATCCGTCCTCAGCATGCGATGGGAACGGCACGCCCACTTCACACTCACTGGCTCCGTGGTGTAATTACAGTCATGATGGATTCGTGCCTTTGGAAGGCCCATGCAGGGGAGCCACAAATCTTTTGTAGGTGATCAAATCTGATGCATACTGCAGGGCTGAGGGTATAGGCATCCCCCGTGCTTCCTGACCCTCAGATGATCTAATTCTGGATTCTCTGTTAGTGGTAGAGATGCCTGCAATCCAGATAGACATCTTTTACCTTTTAATTCCCAGTCCTTTTGATCGCTATATAAATATGGAAGTCTCACTGACTCCTTTCTCTGTTTTTCCCTCTTATCCTACCCTTTCCTGGGAGAACCCGTTTTCAACTGCGTATTTTGATTAGTGAGGTTTGGCTCCTGCCTAAAGAACTTTGCTGTGCAATTTATTTGATCCTGGGGCCCTGCCAGCCTTAATTGTATCAAACTTGTAATTACACACACAGGTAGCCTCGTCAAATATTTGCATACTTCACATTCCTTATAGAGCGTTTGTCCTGCAGTTGCTGAGTGGTGACCTTCAGCATATAGATCGAGACAGTTCACTCAGGGCCTTGGCAATGGGTTACTCTCCCCTGTCACTTAACGCCAGCTCTTGTCCTTTGTGAGCCTTCTTTAATTCTCCCTTAGCCATTTGAGTCTTTTCTTTTTCTTTGTCTTAACTAAAACTTCCTTCAGAGACTTCTGTTTCTGATGTGATTTCTGACGGCTGGTACTCAAAACTACTTCCTTTCATAACTCTTTTATGACTTGCTGAGCGCCTTTATTCCATAGCAGTGACTGCAAATTCCATTTCTTTGTGAAATTTTAAAAGTGAAAGTACGTTCCATGATATATCTGTGACCATATGGGAAATTGTCTGAAAAAATAGAGAATAAAGGCTTTTTCCCTATCCCATTCTGACACTCTTTCATGTAGAACATCTTTAGCTGACCTGAAGATCTCAGTTATTGAACTTTGCTTCTCTTTCCCTTTTTCTATGACCCAATTTTCCCATTACGCCCCAAGAAGCTGCAGCTCGGTTGGTGCAATTTGCAGAATCCCACTTTACTTGAGTTTTAATACTGCTGTGCTCGTTACCCTTTGCTCGGGTGCCCATTTCCTGGTCCACGTCCTTGGCCAGGGCAGGTGGGTTCTATTTGCTCCCTCCCCTCTCTGCAGCTTCCCCTTGCTGGCTGACATCGCTCAGTCTGCTTGAGGTTGGGGGCAAAGGCAGGGCTGTGATGGCCCTGGTAGGAGAAGCCAGAACTGTAGTCACCATCCGAAGGGCTCTGGTCCAACCTTCCTTGGGTGTGGCCCAGGGCAGTGCTGCTGCAGGCTGGCTCTTGCGCTTCTCTCCCCCTGGGGCAGTAGCCTCCATGCTAGCCAGAGGCGTTCCCCTAAGCAGGACTCTCAGTGTCCTGCGGTGTGGACGCCACACCTCTTCCCCCCAACCCTCCTCTCCATCCAGTTTCCCCATCTAGTAAATGCACGCGCTCCACTCCAGCTGCTGGGGGTCTGTCTTCCCTCCTCGGCCTCTCTCAGCCCCACATCTGATCCATCAGCAAGTGTTCTCCCTGCTGTGGGCGCTCCCTTCACTACGCACCTTAAATCACCCCTCTGGCCCCAGCCTGCCGCCTCCAGCAAGCCCTGACTACGGAAAACGCGGTCCCCGGGCGGGCAGCATCAGCACAGGGGGCTGGTTAGAAACGCAGAACGTCTGACTCCCCCTCAGACCTGCTGAATCAAACTCTGCATCGCACCGTCGTCCCCGTCGCCCGGAGGGAATCTGCTCTGAGCTGTCAGCCTTCCTCCCTGGTCACAGGGCTTGCTCTTCACCTGGCTCCTACCGTCTCTCCTGCTGCTCTAAGATGCAGTTTTCAGACAGAGCGATCTTTTCCAAATGTAAATCAGATCCCAGCATCCCTCCCTGAAAACACTCCAGTAACTTGAAAGTGTCCGGTAAGCTGGGACAGGACCTCGCCCTGGCCTCCCGGCCCCGCAGCAGCCGGCCTCCCGCGGCATCTCCTCGCTCTGGCTGCACCGGCCCACTGGGCTGCTCTGTGCCCACCTCCAGGCCTCTGCGCCGGCCGAGCCCTGTGGCCCGGGCGCTCCTGCCTCCCCTCGGCGGGGCTGACTCCTGGTCCAGGGCTCGGCCCTCTCAGGTCCTGTCGGGCCCGTCCTCCAGAACCGCCCTGTGTTGTGAGATGGCACAGTGGAGTTGAGCCAGGGGATGGGCCGGGGGGGCCTGATGCAGTGCCCTGAGCCCTTGAAGGCAGGGCATTGCCTCACCTGGGGACAGGCGTCAGCGCGATTAGAAGCTGGAGGATTTGTGTTTTGAGCCACTGCCTTTATGGTAGTTTTATAGGTGGTGATAGAAAGTGAACATGGTCACGGACCGCCTGGGCAGAGAAGCGCCCTGTTGTTAACAGCCACGTTCCTGCGGCACCCGCCCTGGCCGCTCTGGTGCACCTGCGGCCCGGAGGCCTCAGGGGGCTTCCTGCTTCTCCAGGAGCCCCAAGTCCACCCCCCTGAGTAACCAGAGAAGCGGGTGGAGGCGTGGCCGTCCAGCGCGAGAAGACCTCTCTGTCCCTTCCACGGAAAAGCAGAGGCTCAGAGAGGGAGCCCCACTGTGGGCCTGTCATGGACAGTGGCCTGGATCTGAGACTCTGGGCTGGACCACCCGGTCCGGTTGTGGCCTTCCCTCCCCAGTCGGGAAGTAGGAAGGGGATGTTTACAGAGGGGCTGGCCCTGGGCAGGGGGCCGAAGCTCACCTCCCGTCTGTCTAGGTTGTGGGGAGAATGGGGGGTGGGCAGGAGTCAGTTCTCAGAGACTCTGCCACCAGCCGTATCTTAGTTAGCTGGTTTGCCCACCCGCCTTCTCTCCCTAGCAAGTTGGAGGAGGTCTGTAGCACTTAGCTCAGGGCCTGGCACGTTATAAAGGCCTCACGAGTGTTCAGAAGCACCGCTGGGGCATCAGACTCGGGAAGCCGAGCTGGGTGGGCTGGGGCTGCCCTCGTCGGGACCCAGCTGAGCAGCCTGGTGATTTCCAGCTGCTGTGGGTGCCCCGCCTGGGGAGCCTCAGGCCTCTGAGACAGGGGCCCTCCCTGGATGAACAGCGCACGGGGGTCTCCCGAGAAGCCCATTTCGGGGGTCGCCCCGGGCCAGGTCACAGCGCGTGGAGGAGGAAACAGCTCGGGGCCAGACGGCCTGGGTGTGACCCCACGCCTGTCACTTCACAGTGTATGACTAGGGACAAGCACTTCTCCTCTTCGAACTTCTCTTTTCTCATCTGTAAAGTGGGAAAATAATAGAGCCTACCCCATGGGGCTAATGTACGGGTTATGCGTAATTATGCAAATGAAGCAGTTGGCAGGGAGCCTGGTGCTGGTTAGGTCTAATCTTAGCTCCTGTCATAGGAATGACTTAGCTCCTTAACCCCTGTCTGAGCTCATCGAGTTGCTCATAGAATTCAGCCATAACTGTTTTGCTTCTGGAAGCTTCTGCTCAGCAAGCAGGTACTGATGCAGCCGTCCAGGCCCTGTGCTCAGCAGTAGGAGTCCCAGGGTGGATGAAACACTGCCTGCTTCATAGGAGAGTCTGCTGCTTGGTCCAGGCAGGTGGTTGCATTATGTAAACTGCCGTGTTTGTGGCTGGAGGCAGTTTGACCCCTTACCACGTGCAGTTGTCGTGACATTCTGGGTCATTCCCTGGAGAAGTCCCTCGAGGAGGCTGATTTGGAAGAGCTGGAGCTGAGTGGCATCATGCAACCGCTTGCCCACAGGAACGGGCAGTTGGGTGAGGAACTCTGAGCCAGAAGGGGCACCAGACTTGAGAGCAGGCAAAGGGAGAAGGGCCAGAAACGGTCGAGGTGGGCAGGTCTCCCTACTTGGAGAGAGAGGTACAAGTAGGAGGGAAACGGGCGAGTGGCTTTGATGAGCAGGAGGCGGCGTCCACGCAGAGTCTCAGGGCGGGGTCTTAGGCTGCTCACATCAGTGCACAGGGCGGGTGTCAACACTGCCCTGGCCTCAGAGTAAGACCATCGCAGTCCCTCGTTCTGTTCTTAGACCTGCTTTGCCACTGATGAACTTACCTGGGTGGGTTTGAGGGGCGATTGAAGTGGTGTATGTTTTGGTACGATAAACATTCTTTAAACAGAACGCGGATGTGCTCCATCACTGGGAATTTAGCCTACCTTTCTCCCTTGGGTGAGGGCAGCAGCTTGGAGGTCCAGGCAGGAACAGGGTGCGTCCTGCCAGCTCCGTGTCCTTGCCCATGGGGTCTTGTGGAGGCTGCCTGTGACCTGTGTAAAAGGACAGGGAGAGGAACTGCTAGAGGAAACAGTTTGTTAAATTGGGGGGGAGAAGAGTCTGCACCAGCTGAGGAGAGAAACCCGTGCCTCCCCAGCACAGAGGGGTTGGCAGAGGGTGGGGGTCCACCGCCCCACGTCTCCATCGAGCACCCCCGTCAGGTTGTGGGGGCAGGGTCTGGTGAGCATCAAGAGGGTGGAGGCCTTTTGTCCTGAGCGCATGCAGAGAGAGATGGTCACACACTGCCATGCAGGGGAGTTCAGTGAAGCCCTGCCTGACCCCGGGAGTGGCCCATCTGTGCACGGGCTACCGGGCAGAGGTGAGGCTCTCGGAGAAGCATGGCCCCCTGGGCCAGGTGCTTGACAGGGGTGCAGAGCCCAGGCAGTGCGTGGTACTGAGTGGAATTCAGTGTAGTGTGCTGAAAGGTCACCAACGTGCAGCATTATGCGCGATAGACCTGTCTAAATATCAGAAGGTATTCAGAGGCGGTCAGAGCTACCTCCTGCCTCCTTCCCTGTCGCTGTGAATATGCTCTGTTTGAGCTCGGTTTGAAAAGATCTCCTGGGGCAGACATCAGAATTCAAGTCAGGCATGTGTGGAGTGCCTACTATAAACCACGTGCTGTGTGGACGTTGTCTGGGGGTGGGTGTGCTAATCGTGCACCCTGAGGGGCAGTGGGGAGGTGGGGCTGGTGGGGACACCGCCCCTGGAGGGGACGACACCGCTAGCAGTTGTGAGCACCACACACTGCTTACCACTCACCTTGCGCCAGGCCCCGGCACCATCTCTCATTCTCACATGTGCTGAGACAGACCACGATGCCCTTCCCACATACCACCACTTACAGGCGAAGGAGGGATTGCTCTTTCCTCGGTCACGTGGTTATCGAGATCACACTCACCTGTGCTTAGACCCCTGAGAAACACAGGGTGTCCTAGCTGTGCACACTGTCTTTTCGCTGCTCACGCACCTGCCACTAAACTCAGCTGCCTACCCAGTTGGTTTGGCCAATGGGCAAGCCTTTCCATCCTCATCCTATGATGGGCTTGGGGCCACTAGGAGGCACCTCTCTTCCCATTTCCAGGCCTCTCTGTCATAGCGAAGAGAGTGGGACCTGTCTGTCCCCTGCAGGCCAGGACCCCATGGACAAGGTCACCCTGTGCAGGGGGCTCCCGGGTGCTCTGGGGCCTCAGCGTGGGGTGGCCAAGTGTCGGCCAGCTGGACCCTGCAGCGTCTCCGAGGGCCAGGACACACACGTGGGGACTGGCAGGGACTGTCTTTCGTGAGCTGTCCTTACAACGCGGGCTTTGGACTGTCTGTGGGATCTACAGAGGAGAGAATGTCTGCTGTGTCCTCACAGTCAAGAGAGAAATAGGGTGGGGGCGGCATTATGACGTCTCCTCACAAAAGACGACTAGCCTGACGCGGGCATGCATCACAGCCCTCCTCCCGTCCTGTGCAGTCTTTCTTTTTTTAAAAACACTTTAAATCTTCATTGATGTATGGAATGGTTTCTTCCTGCCTACGAGTATCTTTCGGTATTTCCACAAGTTTCTCGCACATAATATTTACCCCTTTTTTGGGTACCATATACATGTGTACAGTTTTAGAGTTGGGAATTTATGATGCTTTTTTATAAACCACATTCGTTTATAAATTCAGGATAGTATTTCCCATTTCCCTTGGTTTCTGACATATGCAACGCCACACCTGACCTAGGGTCGTGACAGTAAATGTGCTTGCTTATTAACCTTGTGAAATGGGTCTGCAGTTCCCTTTTGAGAATGCTAGAGGAACCTCTTGTTTGGTTGTAATTAGAGCAGTGAGTGAAACCCTAACTGCTGTAAAAAGTAAGGCTCCTTCCCCAGAGCTTCAACACACATAGCGGAGTATTTCACATGAAAGACCTGACTGCCGTGTTCTTTTTTTTTTTTTAATTTAACTTAATTTAATTTTTTTTATACAGCAGGTTCTTATTAGTCATCCATTTTATACACATCAGTGTATACATGTCAATCCCAATCTCCCAGTTCATCACACCACCACCACCACCCCCCTGCTGCTTTCCCCCCTTGGTGTCCATGCGTCTGTTGTCTACATCTGTGTCTCAATTTCTGCCCTGCAAACCAGTTCATCTGTACCATTTTTCTAGATTTCACGTATATGCGTGAATATAGATATTTGTTTTTCCCTTTCTGACTTACTTCACTCTGTATGACAGTCTCTAGGTCCATCCACGTCTCTACAAATGACCCAATTTCGTTCCTTTTTATGGCTGAGTAATATTCCATCGTATATATGTACCACATCTTCTTTATCCACTCGTCTGTCGATGGGCATTTAGGTTGCTTCCATGACCTGGCTATTGTAAATAGTGCTGCAGTGAACATTGGGGTGCATGTGTCTTTTTGAATTATGGTTTTCTCTGGATAGATGCCCAGTAGTAGGATTGCTGGATCATATGGTAGTTCTATTTTTAGTTTTTTAAGGAACCTCCATACTGTTCTCCATAGTGGCTGTACCAATTTACATTCCCACCAGCAGTGCAAGAGGGTTCCCTTTTCTCCACACCCTCTCCAGCACTTGTTGTTTGTAGATGTTCTGATGATGCCCATCCTAACTGGTGTGAGGTGATACCTCATTGTAGTTTTCATTTCCGTTTCTCTGATAATTAGTGATGCTGAGCATCTTTTCATGCGCCTCTTGGCCATCTGTATGTCTTCTTTGGAGAGATGTCTATTTAGGTCTTCTGCCCATTTTTGGATTGGGTTGTTTGTTTTTTTAATATTGAGCTGCATGAGCTGTTTATGTATTTTTGGAGATTAATCCTTTGTCCATTGATTTGTTTGCAAATATTTTCTCCCATTCTGAGGGTTATCTTTTCATCTTGTTTATAGTTTCCTTTGCTGTGCAAAAGCTTTGAAATTTCATTAGGTCCCATTTGTTTATTTTTGTTTTTATTTCCATTACTCTAGGAGGTGGGTCCAAAAAGATCTTGCTGCGATTTATGTCAAGGAGTGTTCTTCCTCTGTTTTCCTCTAAGAGTGTTAGAGTGTCCAGTCTTACATTTAGGTCTTTGATCCATTTTGAGTCTATTTTTGTGTATGGTGTTAGGGAGTATTCTAATTTCATTCTTTTACATGTAGCTGTGCAGTTTTCCCAGCACTACTTATTGAAGAGACTGTCTTTTCTCCATTGTATATCCTTGCCTCCTTTGTCATAGGTTAGTTGACCATAGGTGCGTGGGTTTATCTCTGGGCTTTCTATCCTGTTCCATTGATCTATATCTCTGTTTTTGTGGCAGTACCATACTGTTCTGATTACTGTAGCTTTGTAGTATAGTCTGAAGTCAGGGTGTCTGATTCCTCCAGCTCCGTTTTTTTCCCTCAAGACTGCTTTGGCTAGTCAGGGTCTTTTGTGTCTCCGTACAAATTTTAAGATTTTTTGTTCTAGTTCTGTAAAAAAAATGCCATTGGTAATTTGATAGGGATTGCATCGAATCTGTAGATTGCTTTGGGTAGTTATAGTCATTTTCACAATGTTGATTCTTCCAATCCAAGAGCATGGTACATCTCTCCATCTAGTTGTGTCATCTTTTATTTCTTTCATCAGTGTCTTATCGTTTCCTGCATGCAGGTCTTTTACCTCCTTAGGTAGGTTTATTCCTAGGTATTTTATTCTTTTTGTTGCATGGTGAATGGGATTGTTTCCTTAATTTCTCTTTCTGATCTTTTGTTGTTAGTGTATAGGAACGCCAGAGATTTCTGTGCATTAATTTTGTATCCTGCAACTTTACCAAATTCATTGATTAGCTCTAGTAGTTTCCTGGTGACATCTTTAGGATTTTCTATGTATAGTATCATGTCATCTGCAAACAGTGACAGTTTTCCTTCTTTTCCAACTTGTATTCCTTTTATTTCTTTTCTTCTCTGATTGCCATGGCTAGGACTTCCAAAACTATGTTGAATAATAGTGGCGAGAGTGGACATCCTCGTCTTACTCCTGATCTCAGAGGAAATGCTTTCAGTTTTTCACCATTGAGAGTGATGTTTGCTGTGGGTTTGTCATATATGGCCTTTATTATGTTGAGGTAGGTTCCCTATATGCCCACTTTGGGGAGAGTTTTTATCATAAATGGGTGTTGAATTTTATCAAAAGCTTTTTCTGCATCTATTGAGATGATCATATGGTTTTTATTCTTCAATTAGTTAATATGGTGTATCACATTGATTGATTTGCATACACTGAAGAATCCTTGCATCCCTGAGATAAACCCCAGTTGATCATGGTGTATGATCCTTTTTTTTTTTTTCTTCTCTTATATCTGTTGAGGCAAGAACTGTTAGTCCACTCTACTTTTATTTTACTCTCATTAAATTTTCCTATTATGGTAGTGTTTTTTATAAAGGAATTTATAAATTGAATTAAAAGAAACTTCCACTGAAGAGACTCAACAAGTATAAATAATTACTGAAATAATCTTTTAAAGAAAGTATTTCCCCAGAAAAGTCTTCACCAAGTTTATGATCCTTTTAATGTGTTGGTGGATTCTGTTTGCTAGTATTTTGTTGGGGATTTTTGTATCTATATTCATCAGTGATATTGGTCTGTAATTTTCTTTTTTTGTAGTATCTTTGTCTGGTTTTGGTATCAGGGTGATGGTGGCCTCATAGAATGTGTTTGGGAGTGTTCCTTCCTCTGCAGTTTTTTGGAAGAGCTTGAGAAGGTTGGGTGTTACTCTTCTCTAAATGTTTGATAGGATTTACCTGTGAAGGAATAAAGACGCAGACTAAGACAATGGACTTGAGGACACAGGGAGGGGGAAGGGTAAGCTGGGACAAAGTGAGGGAGTGGCATGGACATATATACACGACCAAATGTAAAATAGATAGCTAGTGGGAAGCAGCCACATAGCACAGGGAGATCAGCTCAGGGCTTTGTGACCATCTGGAAGGGTGGGATAGGGAGGGTGGGAGGGAAACACAAGAGGGAGGAGATATGGGGCTATATGTATATGTATAGCTGATTCCACTAGAGAAAGGATTATGTTAAATAGACTTAATACGTAGAAAAGGTAATATGGGCCAATAAATGTAGCTATTTAGAGGGAGAGACAGATGATGCTACGTCTTCTCTTCCCATGTTAGGCGAGTTGCGGTCCAGGGGCTGCCGCGGATTGGGTGAGGCAAGGCCCTTCCTGGGAAGCCGCCAGTGTCTTCCTTTGTAAAAGCAAGTCTCAGTCTCTCAGCTGGTGAGCGAGGCTCTTCAGGATCTGATTGTGAACTTCATTTCAGGCCTCACCTGCCCCCGCTCCCCAGCACCGCCTCTCCTGTGACTCATGCACTTTGGACAGACACACAGCCCCTGGGAGCCTCCCCTGTGCAGACACACTTGAGGTCTGGCGTCCCTCGCTCAGCTAGGAGCAAAGCCTCAGTGCAGACGAGGGGCCCATAGGAGACGCAGGATGGGGATGCAGGAGTCCTCCGGGCTTTGAGGGAGGGCACGAGAAGCGTGATGGGGAAGCCTGGAATCGGAGGGTTGTGGAAGCAGCGAAGAGGGCATCTCAGTGAGTAAAGCTGGGGTTGGCTCAGCAGCGTCAGACAGCAAAGGACCGTGTGGAGAGGTGAGGATGGAACTCTGCCCAGTGGGCTCGGTGACGGGGAGGTGGCGGTGGCCCTGGTGGGGCTGTGGGCACATGCCTGCTCTTTGCCGCCTTCCCTCGGCCTGCCATGCCTTTTCCCACCATCTGCAGACAGCGCCTTCCATGAAGTGGCCCCGGGCCCTGGTGTGACGGAGGTAGCATGTGACTGCCCTCATTTCGAGCACGGTGGCCGCATGTTGGTTTCTGCCCTCCTTCCACATCTGTGGGCAGTGGCCACGCCTCAGTCATCCTGGGACCTGCTGGGACGGCTCCTGGGTGTGTGTCCACCCTGCTGCCATGGGAACAGGAGCTGCAGCCTCTGCTCATCAAAGCCCTGGGCCCGGCAGGGATCTGTTTGTCTGGGGCAGTAGTGTCAGCCCTTGTCAGTACTCAGCCATCGAGGCACTAGAGCTGTTCAAAAGGAGAGTGAAATCTTAGGCTGGCGACTTCTTCCTCATTTTAGGCTTCATTTCTGATGATGGCAATCACTGTGTATGAACGACAGTGCCAGGAGTGTATCTCAAAGCTCATGTATTGGTTGACCTCACCCTTTTTTTTTTTTTGTCACCATTGTGTCATCTGTTTACCTGAAGTGCATTAGCTTGTTTTGCACATCTGAGATCCTGGGACCTCAGCATAAATCACCCATGCCGCCTGACTTCTTTCTTCATGTAGAATTTACTGACAGTTAAGAGAAAAGCGTTTGTTGAGTATTCCTTCCCCTTTTCCCACCCGTCGGTCAGGTACCTTCTTTCAAAGTGAAATAAATCAATATTTACTTCTAAAGTCTCGGTTCACAGTACATTTTCCCATTTAAATGAAATTGAAACAAACAGTAAAAGAAGAAGAAGAAGAAGGAAAAAAAGGCCTCCATCTACTGCAGAAAAACAGCTCAGGCTACGTGGATTAATACTTTCCACTCAGGGTATCTCTCTAGCTTCTGGTAAATTCCATCAGTCCAAGTTAAAGGTTCCTTCCAATCAGTAACTTTGTGTGGAGCCCACTCCAGAGGTGCCTCGTCCATTTTCTTCTCTGCCTTAAACATGATCCCGTCTGACACAGCCCTTCCTGCTGTCAGGGAATGACACAGGCACAGGGCCGAGGGAGACCCCTGGAAGCCCCATGGGGCGTTCCCAGAGACGGCGTGGGGTCGTGGCTTGTTACAGAGGGCCGGGCAGGGAGGAGACCGTCCCACGCCAGGCTCCAGCTGGGAAGGGAGTCAGAAGCATCATGAATGGGAGCTCACGGAGGCCACCTGAGCAAACCCACTGCTTCCAGTCTGTCCTGGGGTCCTGGGAGTCATTGCCCCCTCTGCCCTCTGTGCCTGGAGGCCCATCCCCACGCCTCCTCCGGAGGCTTCCCTGGCACTCTGTCAGAACATCGCTCAGTTCCTGTGTCTGCCCCGCTAGACTGGTTTTCCACCACGTGCTGCCTGAGCGCCCATCAGGGCACCTGCACCCAGTGGAGCATCGTTGCACAAATGCTGGGTTCTTGCTCCGTGCCAGGCATCCGCCCTGCCCACCTGGCTCTGGGGGGAAGAGCTGTGCCGGGGCAGTGCCGTCCTAGCCCTCACGGAGCTCAGTCCACTGGGACCTGATAAAATGACAAAGGTTTTGTTGAATGAATGAATAATGGACATGCCGCAGTACCTTAAGAAAACGTTGTTCAGTACACAAATGAAGACACCAAAAGCGCGGTGATGTTATTAAGCACCCACTTTGCATACGGAATCTTCTTCAGCTCTCCTAGCCATTCTCTGAAGTGGGCATTTTTGTCCCTGTTTTACAGATGAGACACCTGAGAGTCATAGGGAAAAGTGGGCAAGGCTCACGGCTAACTGCGGGGGAGCTGCTGCGTGAGCCCCACAAAGTGCAGGACAAAGTTCTTTCCACCTCGCCTTTCGGACCCCCTGGGAAAGGCCGGTCTCTGTGACATCCCTCCCTACATCTGAGGGCTCTCGTTCCCCAGCCCAGCAAGTCCACGCCCCTTCACTGTCCTCCTGGGCTGGTTTTCTAATCCTTCAGTCATTTTTGCAGCTCTTAGGGTCTCAACACTTTCTAAATCTTTCCCGTATTGTTTGTATTATTGCTCTTCTCAAAATCAAAGACAATTCTAAAACAGACCAGAATGCACAGTCAGGGAGCTGGGGCCTTAGCACCAGCTGGAATTTGGCCTTGTCTGGAATCTGCCTGCTTGGAGCTACAGAGAAAGGCCCGCCTGTAGGAGTGAGCAGGCCCCTCCACTGACAGAGCCCCGGGGCAGTGAGTGCCCATCAGCAGGCCCCTCCTGTGGCTCTGAGGCACTAGTGTTGGTGGACGACACCTGGGCACAACCAGGCGTGCAAGGGCATGTACTCCTGCCTGGTGTGATGTTGATCTTCTTCATACGCAGAGCTGAGCTCCCAGAGTGTGTGGAGAGACAGATAACCCAGGATAAACTAGTCCCTTTTTCACCACCAAATGGACCAGCTATGAATTTCCAGGAGACCCCGCACCCAACCCTCTACACGGTTGCAGGAAATAACTCCTAGAGTGCCTCGGCAACTCCCACGCCTCTGGGAGGCATCGCGAGAAGAGCTTGGACTGGGTGTTTGAACTTGGGTTGCACCATTAGCCCCAGCTGGGGCCCCTGACCACGTTGCTTTGCACCGGTGAGTGTCACCCTCCTCATCTATAAACCGGGGGTGAGAGCAAGCGTAGAGCATTGCTGAGATGATTCTGTGCAGGAAGGACCAGCTCCTGGAATGTGCCAGATGCTCCATAGGCAGTCGCTGTGATTTTCTTGTCCTGCTGGACCTGGAAGTGGGGCCCGTGTGACCTTTCTCTTGCCCTCCTACAGGTCACGGACGAGGAGCCCAGTTCCAACCACACGGTCATGATCCAGGAGACCCTCCAGCAGGCCTCCGTGGAGCTGGCTGAGCAGCATCACTTGGTGGTGTCCTCTGACGACGTGGAGGGCATCGAGACGGTAACCGTCTACACGCAGGGCGGGGAGGCCTCGGAGTTCATCGTCTACGTGCAGGAGGCCATGCAGCCCGTGGAGGAGCAGGCCATGGGGCAGCCGGCCCCGGAGCTCTAGAGGACACGCAGTGTGGGACAGTGCCACGGGGCAGGGCTGCCGGCCTCTGCGGAGCCCCCGGGACACCCGGGGCGGGGAGGCCCCAGAGCGGTGCTCTCCACAGGGCTCTCCTCTGTGCTGTCCGCCCTGGCGGCCGCTGGGGCTCTGCTGGCCCTGCTTTGGGTGGGCGAGGGATCAGCGACACAGGAGTGCTGCCCCCAGCACAGGCACACACACCTTCCCCCCCGTCGTCTGCTTCCAGAAAGACCTGTGCGTCAACTCCCCAAACATGGCCCATACCGCATAGCCCCTTTGCTTCAAGTGTCGAACAGAGACCCCCAACTCTCATCAGCGTCTTCCCTGAATCACAGCCCAACTCCTTGACCCCTGTCTAGGTGCCGAATCTTTACCTGGGACTGCTCTGCAACCTGGTAACCAGGAGACAGCTGTCAGAGGAAGTGACCTTACGGTGTTTGAATCGCCTGTGAGAGAAAAGAGGGGAGGGGTTACCTACACACTTCTACCCTCCTCAGGCATCAAGGGCACTTATTATCATGTGAAGTAACTATGGTTTGATGGCCCCCCGCTCCCATCACAGGTGGTGGTCTCAGCTTACTATCTTGGAATTCTTTTGCTTTTAAAATAAATGCACTTTCTCCTATTCACCTCCTACTCTAAGGAGGTGAGGTGGATAGAATAAAAGCATTCTCTGCCTGAGTACTTCTGCTCCTCTGTTAGGTTGGTGGGTTTACCTTTCCCCTTCCCAAGTCAGAATCTTGGATTTGGACCCCACCCAGGACCAACCCCTCTGAGACCCAGGCGCTTAAAATGTGACAGTGATGCTCGTTCTCCCTCTGAAGCATGAGCCTTGCTTTGCGGCCACTGTTTGAGGTTAACGGTCTTATGCCCCACGTCCTGGCACCTCGTGTTGGGTCTGCTGCAGCCCCTTTCCACCTTGGGAGGAGCAGTAGACCCACAGTCAGGAGCCTTCGTGATGCTCTCTGGTCCGACGGCCTTTTAGTCCAGGTGCTCGTGATAAATCCCGTACCTTTTGGCGCCTCTGCCGTGTGACAGCTTTGTGGAGGCACCGAGGCGAGCCCTACTGCCCCCTGTCCAGCCCCGGCGTCTCCTGACACTGTCACCCAACATCAGCTCACTGACGTCAAGACCTTTTTTCTATCAAATGAAATTTTATTTAATTTATAGTGATTCTAACCAATTGTTTGAATAAACCATCCTTTTAAGTTGTAAAATACCAAGCTATTGCCTCATGGTTTTAGATTTTCACATTTCTAGACTAGACAGTGAAATCATCTATATTACATAGGACGGCTCACAAAACTGTTCATCTGAAACAACGGGCACTAAAAACAGCCAAAACTTTTGATTCAGTAACAAATGAAGAAAAAGCTTGAGAATTATTTTTAATCCTACAATGGTTTGCTGTCCTTTGTTTCCAAGGAAGACATTACTGACCCATTTTCAGTAAAGAATGAACTTTGAGTTATTTCTCTAATAAGGGTGGTGGATTTTTACCAGTCTTGGTAAAGGTAAATGGTACAACGAAACGATGGATTTTTTTTCTCTTAATGTTTAGAAGCCTGTGTGTCATGTTTGTTTGTTTGTTTCTTGACATATAATTGACCTACGACACTACGTTAGTTCCAGGTACACAACATAGTGATGGGATATTTTTATACATTACAAAATGATCACCACAGTAAGTCTAGTTATTGTCTGTCATCATACAAAGTTATTACACAGTTATTGACTATATTTCCCCATCCTGTACATTTCATCCCCATGACTCATTTGTTTTGTAACTGGAAGTTTGTACCTCTTAATCTCCCTCACATATTTCACTTACCCCTCCAACCCCTCTCCCCTCTGCAACCACCTGTTTGTTTTCTGTATCTGTTTCTGAGTCCGTTTCTGTTTTGTTACGTTTGTTCATTTGTTTTGTTTTTTGGATTCCACATATAAGTGAAATCATACGGTATTTGTCTTTATCTAACTTATTGCACTTAGCATAATACCCTCTAAGTCCATCCATGTTGTCACAAATGGCTAGATTCCATTCTTTTTTATGGATGAGTAATGTTCTATTGTGTAGATATACCACATATTCTTCACCCGTTCATCTGTTGATGGGCACTTAGGTTGCTTTCATATATTGGCTATTGAAAATAATGCTGCAGTGAACATAGGGGTACATATATCTTTTTGAATTAGTGTTTTTGTTTTTGTTCTGAAAAAATACCCAGTTGTGGAATTGCTGATTGTATGGTAGTTCTATTGTTAATTTTTTGAGGAACCGGTATACTGTTTTCCATAGTGGCTGCACCAATTTGCATTCTCACCAGCAGTGCACAAGGGATCCCTTTTCTCCACATCCTCACCAACACTTGTTATTTGCTGTTTTTTTGATAACAGCCATTCTGACAGGAGTGAGGTGATATCTCGTTGTGGTTTTCCTTTGCATTGCCCTGATGATTAGTGATATTGAGCATCTTTTCATGTGTCTGTTGGCCATCTGTATGTCTTATTTGGAAAAATTTCTATTCAGGTCTTCAGCTCATTTTTTAATTGGGTTGTTTATTTATTTTTGATGTTGAGTTGTACGAGTTCTTTGGATATTTTGGATATTAACCCCTTGCCTGATATATTGTTTGCAGATATTTTCTCCCATTCAGTAGGTGGCCTTTTCATTTTGTTCATGACTTCCTTTAAGGTGCAAAAGCTTTTTAGTTTGATGTATTCTCATGTGTTTATTTTTGCATTTGTTTCCCTTGTCTGAGAAGACATATTAAAAAAAAAATATTGCTCTGACTGGTGTCAGAGAGCATACTGCTTATGTTTTCTTCTAGGGGGTTTATGTTTTCAGGTCTTAGATTTAAGTCTTTGATCCAGTTTGAGTTTATTTTTGTATATGGTGTGAGAAAATGTTCTAATTCTATTCTTCTACATGTAGCTGTCCAGTTTTCTCAGCTGGGGGTTTCGTTTATTTATTGGAGAAATTTCTTCCCCCATTGTATATTCTTGCCTCCTTTGTTGTAGATTAATGGACCATCCATGTAAGTTGGGTTTATTTCTGGGTTCTCTATTCTGTGTCATTGATCTACATGTCTGTTTTTGTGCCAGTACCTTATGTTTTGATCACTGTGGCTTTGTAGTGTAGTTTGAAACCAGGGAGTGTGATACCTCCAGCTTTGTTGTTCTTTCTCAAGAGTGTTTTGGCTCTTTGGGGTCTTCTGTGTTTCCATAAAAATTTTAGGATTATTTATTCTAGTTCTGTGAAAATGCCATTGGTATTTTGGTTGGGATTGTATTGAATCTGTAGATTGCCTTGGGTAGTATGGTCATTTTAACAATATTAATTCTTCCAATCCATGAACATGGTATATCTTTCCATCTGTTTGTGGTATCTTCAGAGTCTTAGAGTTTTCCAAATACAGGTCTTTTACCTCCTGGTTTAGATTTATTCCTAGGTATTTTATTCTTTTTAATGTAATTATAAGTGGGATTGTTTTCTTAATTTCTCTTTCTGATAGTTCATTGTTAGTGTATAGAAATGAAACAGATTTCTGTACATTAATTTTGTATCTTGCAACTTTACTCAATTCATTTATTAGTTCTAACAGATTTTTGGTGGCATATCTAAGGTTTCCTATATATAGTATTATGTCATCTTCAAACAGTGACAGTTTTACTTCTTTCTTTCCAATTTGGATTCCTTTTATTTCTTTTTCTTATCTGATTGCTGTTGCTGGGGCCTTATAATACTATGTTGAATAAAAGTGGCAAGAGTGGGCATTCTTGTCTTGTTCCTGATCGTAGATGAAATGCTTTCAGCCTTTCACTATTGAATATGACGTTAGCTGTGGGATTTTCATATGTGGCTTTTATTATGTTGAGGTGTGCTCCCTCTATACCGACTTTGTTGAGAGTCTTCATCGTAAATATATACTGAATTCTGCCAAAAGCCTTTTCTGCGTCTATTGAGATGATCATATGATTTTTATTTTTCAATTTGTTAATGTGGTGTATCACATTGATTGATTTGGAGATATCGGACTATCCTTGCATCCCTGGAATAAATCCCACTTGATCATGGTGTATGATCCTTTTAACGTATTGTTGAATTTGGTTTGATAATACTAGGTTGAGGATTTTTGCATCTAAGTTCATCAGTGATATTATCCTGTAATTTTCTTTTTTTGTGGTGTCTTTGTCTGGTTTTGGTATTGATGATGCTGGCCTCGTAGACCGAGTTCAGAAATGTTCCTTTCTGTTGAAGTTTTTGGAACAGTTTGAGAAAGATAGGTGTTAACTCCTCTCTAAATGTTTGGTAGAATTCACCTGTGAAACTGTCTGGTCCTGGACTTTTGTTTGTTGGGAGTTTTTATTACAGATTCAATTTTATGACTGGTAATTTGTTCATATTTTTTATTTCTTCCTGATTCAGTCTCAGGAGATTGTACGTTTCTAGGAATTTATCCATTCCTTCTAGGTTGTACATTTTTGGGATGTATAGTCATTTTGGGGTTCATAGTCATTTCTTGTGATCCTTTGTATTTGTGTGGTGTCAGTTGTAACTTCTCACTGAGGTCAAGCTTTGTTTCTTCCAAGAACCCTTTCTTCAGATGAAATCTCATGCAGGTATATAAGCAGATGTACAAACAGGTGAAGTGGTAGTTGTTCTGGATGAAGAGGGTGGAGTCCATAGCCCCATGCACTTGGCCTTCATTGTCACCACCCTCTCACCCCAGCCAGGTCTGAGGGGACCTCCTGGGGGAAGCTTAAAAGCTGCTGCTCTAATACAAGAAGGGGAGTGGCTGCTTTCCCTAAGCCAGGAAGGCAAGAAGTGCCTCTGGAACTCAGAGGAAGCAAGGACACTTCCCACTCAGGATAAGTTAGGGAAAGCTTCGTGGTGGAGGTGGCCTGTGATTGGGGCTTTGTAAACTAGATAGACTTTGCACTTGCAGGGAGTGGAGTCCAAGGAGAGGGAGGGGATTCCAAAGAAGAGTAACAGTGGCGCTAACCCCTGGGGGTGGGACAGCATGGAGGATGAATGATGAGCCATGAGCATTTCTGTTAGGGTGTTGGGTCCTCTAAGGGGAAAGATAGAAGGGTCAACCAGAAGCCAGAACCTAGAGGAATAGGTTGGATATTGGAGATGATGGATATTGATTTTATTCAATAAATGTAGCTCAATAAAATTAAATGGGGACACAGTGGCCATTTAATAGACCCAGGGTGCAGAGGTCAGAGTGGTATTCCAGAGAGATTAATCCTGCCCAAGTATCCATGTAAGTTCTGTTGAGATGGTTGAGCATCCAGGTCAGAGACAGAGAGTCTGAGCTCAGATCCAGCTCTGTCACTTTTCTGAGTGACCATGGCATGTTCTAGGCCTGTCTGAGTTTTAGTTTACTGATCTCTGAAAGGGGTCTGATGATAATTGCTAACTCCTAAGATTACTGAGAGCATTAACTGAACGAAGCCCAAGAAGCCGTTAGCAGAGCGCCTGGCCCACACTCTGTAATTATCCATTATTATTTGTGCTCCCAGTCATGGGGCCCACAAATGTGAACATCCCTCAAGCGACGCACTCAAAATGGTCATGATCTCGTGGGAGAGATGCAACATGAATGCACAAAAGGAAAAGTCTAACTGCATGTGCTCGGTGTAAGCCGTGGGGTGAGGCTGGAGGGAGGAGCCTGCCCTTCCCAGGTCCCCTGACACGAGGCCTTGGACCAGAACTGGTGGGATCATGTGACGTGGAGGGGCAGGTGCCCAGGCCACTCAGCAGGAGCTCTCGGCTGTCTGCACGGACGACCACAGAGCTCAGAGGTTGGGCGCCTTCAGGGCTGGGTCAGTCCTACATGCTGCTCCCCTCGAAAGCTGGTTATTTCTGAAGGTCCCATCCAACATGTGCTTTCTTTGCCTCCTCAGTGACCCTGAAATCATTAAAAGATCTTATTCTTCTAATTTATAAAACCCCCCGAAGAACGGTAACTGTGCTGGGCTGCTGTTCAGTGGGCATGCGCCGGGCATCTGCTGGGTCATGTGCAGTCCTGGGTACTTATCAACACAACACAACAAGCGACTGTAAATGGTCATCATGGGGGTCTTGTGCTTGGGAGGCAAGGTGGGCTTCGGTTTGAATCCTGCTTCTGCATGTATGATTCACTGTGATGTTGGTTAACCTTTATGAATATCAGTTTCATCATCTACGCAATGGGGTAAATGATTTCGCCCCATTTGCCTAGTTCATTTTAAGGGTTAACCCTGACAGCGTACTTCTGAGCCTCCGGCACATTGTGTTACACGTAGCAGGAACACAATAAATATTTGTTCTGCTTCCTGTTGTTCACGGTGGTTTCCTGGTAAAGTCCCGGCAAGTGGCAGAGGGCAGCGTGAACAGGGATGTGTCATTTGCTCGCCTGTGAGCAGGGTGAGGCTCCCGTGTCTGCCCGTTGTTTACTAACCCGGTAACATCGTCGTTCATCTGCCTCTCCTGGGCCTGTCACAGCCTCGTGGGCACCCACTCGCCCCTGATTCAGCGAAGACGAATGGACTGCCTGCAGCGGCCTGGCGCTGGCCGTGCAGCTGTGGGAACACAGCTTCGCAGCGACACGTGGTCCCGGGCTCAAGGAAGTCACCACCAGGTCCGCGGGCAGAGGCGCGAACAAGGGATGGGACGCTGCAGGGACCCAGCGGGGACGCTGGTGTGGCTCCAAGGGGTACACGGAGGGCCTCGCTGCAGCCTTAGCTGAGCCCCGGATCCAGGCAGAGAAGGGACATCAAGACACCAGGCTTGACCAAGCACGACCTGTCGAGAAATGATGAGTCACAGAGGCCCAAGGGCCAGTGCAGACGCGCCGGACACCGATTCCCACACCAGGCCTCGGGGGCAGCTTCCCAATCACCCTTATCTGACCAAGAGGGAATGTGTCTGGAGGTCCAGAAGCTTGCCCACAGGCCATAGCTTGTAAGAGGGGAAGCCAGAAATGGGGAGGGGGCTGCCTGCTTCAGGCCCCGCCCCCAGCCAGCCAGATCCCCGACGGGGGGCATCTGGCCTGGAGAGAAGGCCCTGGGCGTGCAGGGCGCCTGCGGGCGAGACCTAAGGCCGCACAGAGGAGGTGGGGGAGGAGGCGGGAGGAAAGATGAAGGGAGAGGCTTCCGCCATTCGATGCCATTCATGGTGTTTTGCTGTGTCGGTAGGTAGACTGCTTCTCTCCATCTGTGTCATTACATTGTCTGGCCCCTGTCCCCCCGGCAGGGTTGTCTCTGGAGAGGGATTACTCTCAGAGAACCACCTGCCTTGACACAGCAGACTATCCATTTTAGCACAGCTACCCGCCCCCTGCCCCGGAAACACAGAAAGGTGGACCCTTGTCTGTATTACAGGATATCCCTGTGGAGTCGGGCAGGGGGGGGCGGGGGTCAGGGCAGGGGGCGTGGTTCTGTCGTATCCTTTCCTGACTCTGTCCCCTAGGCACCCCTTCAGCCAGAGTTACGTGCCGGCAGCCCTAATACCAGCCCTGCTTCCGGATGGCCTTTCCTCCCTCCTGGGCTGTCCCCTGTTAACGCAGGGGGTGAAGGCCGGGCTCTGAATAAGGAGCCCAGCCCAGGCAAGAAAGACCCGACTCCACCTCTTGGCATTTGTGTCACTTTGGGATGTTAGGTTACGTCACCTCACCATTGCACTAATGTGGATGATAAAATAATCGCTGCGAGGGGTTAACGACGTACTGTGTCAGGGCCTTTGCATCTGTCCTTAGGACAGTGCTGGGGGGTGTGGGTGCTCTTGCCCCAATGTACAGGTGAAGATCAACCAGCCTCGGAGGTAGTGAGCTTCACCAGGATAATGTCTGTGAGGTGCTTGACACAGTGTCGGGCAGAGAAGGACGGCTCTGGCCCCTCAAGACAGTGCCTAGTAAGGAGGCCGTGACCTTCCAACATGGCCGTGGCCGTGCAGCCCCAAATCTGAGCTATGTTAGTTGCTCTGAGTTTTGCGTGTTTTGAGGAGAGAGTGACTTACTTTATAACCTGTATCTATAGGGCCAATTTAGAAAATTAATTTTTCTTGTCATAAGTATTTAAAATTCATTAGCTGGGCTTCCCTGGTGGCGCAGTGGTTGAGAGTCCGCCTGCCGATGCAGGGGACGCGGGTTCGTGCCTCAGTCCGGGAAGATCTTACATGCCGCCGAGCAGCTGGGCCCGTGAGCCATGGCCGCTGAACCTGCGCATCTGGAGCCTGTGCTCTGCAACGGGAGAGGCCACAACAGTGAGAGGCCCGCGTACCACAAAAAAAAAAAAAAAAAAAAAAAATTCAAGTAAAATTCATTAGCTGTTGTCACTGATGATTTTCTGCCTATTCTTCGGTTCCATCTTTCCAGGCTGGAGAGAAAGGGCTGTTTGATTCCAGATCCATCACGCCACCAACCCCTTTTACAATTTCAAAATGAACTGTCCATCCTGCCCTTGGATGAAATCCAGGTCCGCATCCCTCTCCTCCCAGTGGTAATAGTTGTAAGTCATAGCAGGAAGTCTTTGGGAATCAATTAAGTGGACTAATACTTTGGAAGAAGAAAGAAAAAACAAAACGTATTCTGAAGGGAGGACTTAGTTTACCACGCATCACAAAATTTTCTAAGTAAATTATTTTCAAGTCAACTTGGCCCTTCTCTTAGCCATGACAGGGACACGTTTGGGTTTGATTTTAAAAATTCTAATCTATCACTGTCACCATTCCTGCTGCACTTTAAGGCTTTGGGGGTTTGTTGTAGATAACAGTTGTTACACTTCCTGCAGGCTAAGAAGGCAGTGACGGTTTGGTATGTTAACTATCACAAAACAGACAAAAGGGAAGGGCAGGTAGGCGTAGACAGAAGAAGGTGCGTCAGGCCAGAGTCACCTGTGGTATTTGCTGCCCCCACTGGTGCTCAGCACTGATCCTTCCATTCTGCACCTCTTTTTGGACCGTCCCAGAAGCAGACCTGCGGGTGATGGAGAGGTGCAAACTGGGGAGTCACCCGTAGCCTCGGGTGATGGAGAGATGCCCCAGACAGTAGCCCCGCCCTCGGGGAGCTTGTGATGGACCAGGAGAAACTAATAAGGGAACCACAAGTGGCCACCTACCTGTGGTGGGTACTTAGGTCACATGCATCCTGCCTGGGTACCTAGATGGAAATTAGCCTTGAAAGACAGCTTCTGCCAGGCCTGGAGGGAGGCATGCTCACCCGGTTTCTGTGCCTTGTAGGTCACAATGCATTGACTGTGATAATCAGTAGAGTCGGCCCCAGCCAGGGGTCTCTGTAAACCTATCAACTGGCATTCTGTGAAGTGTGGTACGCTGTGAACAGCTGAACCTTTGTTACGTCTGAGGTCAGACTCCCGGGTTGGAGCCAGGGGTTCACCGCTTACTAGCTGGTGAGCCTCAGTTTTTCCATCTCTGAAATGAAGATCACAATAGCACCTTGCTCATCGAGTCATTGTGAGGCTTAGAGAAGATGATAGCTGTGCGTTTCCTGGCACAGCACAAGCATCCAACCTGGGTTAATCATTACCATCTCCTCAATTATTGTCATCATTTTCTTCTATCGTAACTGTGTTGAATGCATGAATGGCAGAGGGGCTGGAGGATGGATTACCACTAAAGGAGCCCCAGAGGCTGGGCGGAGCTACAGGTGACTCCCCAGTTGGCAATAATCAAAAAGGACAGCAGAGTCTGTGAACCAGGCTCAGGGTGCCAGAGCTGAAGGAACTTGAGGGAGACAGTCAGCAGCCCCACTTTGCAGGTGAGCAAACTGAGGCCCAGAGAGGGAAAGGGACTCCTCGCATTGCACGGAACAAGTGGGCCTGGGAAGCGCTGCTAGGCTCCGTTGGTGACGCAGGCATCCTAACGGTGCTGAGTTACCCTCCCCGCTGCTGGGGAGGCTGTCCCTGCGGTTCTGCCCCCCTGGGGGCAGCCTTCATCCTTTCATGCTATTGACCTCACCACCCGGACCTTCTGTCAGGAGGGGGCAGGGGGGTCATGGCCAGTTCCCCCCACTGCAAGGACAGGCCCCTGCCCGTGCGGGCAGCGCTCAGTCACTCTGCATACATCACCTCCTAATCCCCGCAGGTGATCTGGGCTGCCCATTTCACAGGTAGAATCGTGGGTCCCAGAGGTCACGGGACACTGAGAGGAACACATGCCTTTGCTGGAGATCAGAGCCTGTGGGTGACCCGCAGGGATTTGAACGCAGGCGTGCCCAGCTACAGAGCCCTTTGCTTCCAGCTCTCCTCCACGCCCACATGGTCTGTGTGCATCTCGGTTGCACCAAAGCCTGTGGAAATCTCTTTGTAAGCTGCAAGTACAGGGCAGTGTGGGGCTGAATCCTAGTCCAGAGCAGGTTTTTGGCTAGAACAACAGAGAGATGGAGCCGTGGGAATCACACACCAGCAGGGGGAGCTAGGAGCCTCCAGGACGACCAAGCCACTGACCCGGCCTTGGTGCTGGCGGATAGTGGGTTCCACGGACCAGGATTGCCCTGGAGAACAGAGTGGGGCGACCCTTCTCTGCTTCTCTGGCAGCTCCAGTTCACCCGGAAGCCTGGAACCGGGGCTCCAGTTCACCTGGAAGAAACAGACTTGGGACTCAGGGGAACCTGTGTTCGTGCCTGGGCTCTGCTAGCTGGATGCCCTGGGATACTTCCCTTTCTATTTCTGAGCCTCAGTATCTTCATCTGAAAAATGGGATGATGACACTTGTATTCGTCACTCCTGTGTGGCTGGAGATCAGGCCTGGTACCTGCCTAGCGCCTCACCGGACTCGGAGCAGGTGCTCCATCATTCCCGCCTTTATGTCACCTCAGCTCAGCCTGACAGGACGGATGGAGCACTGTGTTGGGAGCCGGGAGCCTTGGTCCCTTTCCCCATCTCTGAGTGACCTTGGAGGGCTCTTCCGCTGTCTGGGCCTCAGTTCCATACCATACAGTGGGGGATTGGGGCTGGAGGACCCCTGAGGGCCCACCCTGGGGTAGGAAGGCATCACTCGGTGCCGAGGAGCTAGCGTCAGGTAGCAGCGTGGAGCAAGGCCCTGTCCTTGGCTCACGGCTCCGTGGCCTCTGCGGCCCCTCCGCCTCCCTGAGCTTCGGTGAGCTCCTCCGTGAGTGGGGACGTCTCACCCATCTGTAGGGTCAGCGCCAGGATTACCCGTGGCAATGTTCTAAACGCCGTCATCTGATTTCCTTGGCATGTAGCCTGCCCTCTTCTGCCCGGGCTTGGCAAACATTTCTTGTAAAGAGCCAGATAGATATTTTAGGCCTTGTGGGCCATCCAGTCTCCGTTGCAACTATGCAGCTCTGCCAACTGTCACCTGAGAGCAGCCATAGGTAGCACAGAAACGATAAGTGTGTCTGTGTTCCAATAAAACTTTATTTACAAAAATAGGTGGCGGGTCAGATTGGGCCCACGGACCATTGTTTACTGACTCCTGTCCTAGGTGCCTGGGTCTACAGGGCCAGCTTCTTAGGAACTGCAAAGGCATTTGTGTTCATTTTGATTTCCAGCAACCAAGTACTTTTACACTCATACTCAAATTTAACTTTCATGAATATCATTGTCATTTTATTTATTTATTTATTTATTTGTTATTATTTTTTCGGTACGCGGGCCTCTCACTGTTGTGGCCTCTCCCGTTGCGGAGCACAGGCTCCGGACGCGCAGGCTCAGCGGCCATGGCTCACGGGCCCAGCCGCTCCGCGGCATGTGGGATCTTCCCAGACTGGGGCACGAGCCCGTGTCCCCTGCATCGGCAGGTGGACTCTCAACCACTGCGCCACCAGGGAAGCCCCATGTCATTTTAAAGAGGCATAAACTGGAGTCACTAGTTGAAGATTACAGCCCTTTATGGAGTGGATGGAGGGGAGATGGAAGGGGACGGGTTTGTCACGATCCAAGTCTGCCACTAGTTCCTCGTGTGACCCCGAGGATACCCCTTCTCCCTGGGCCTCGATTTCCTGCTTGGGGTAAGGGGTTGGGGGCAGTGGGCATCTGAGTCATCCTGTTGTCCCCTTTCTGTTCTGACGGGGAAACAACCGCAGTCCGATCAGCCTTAGTGACTCCTAATTCTTTTAATGCTGCTCCGTGGAAAATGAGACGTTCTTGTAAGGGGAAGATCCTTTAATTAAATCGCTGGGAACTGAGAAGGATTGAGCGACTGAGAACAGAGAGTGATGCAGAGGCCAGGGCGCTCTCCGCAGGTTAATTAAGACGCTGCTCTTCTCCCTGTCGGCCAAGATCACGGACACCCGAGGCCTGACCCCCAGGAACATTTAGCGAACCCTTCGGTGGGGATCACTCCCCTCTGAGTCCCTTTCCTCCCCCCCACTCCCAGCTGCCCTCCTGCTACTGACACACCAACAGCTGATGGACGGTCCCAGCATGGGCCAATCTTAATTAAGATGGATGATCTTTCTTGAGTTTAGAAAGGCAATTAATGCTTTCTGCCTCAGCCAGCGCTAGGGGTTCAGTGTGGTCTGGGTGCTCCCCCCGGTGAGGCTGGGGAAGCGTCCTCCCCAAATACAGGCTCTCTGTTGCTAATCCTGAGCTCTGTCGTCTGACCCCTCCCCCAGCCTCTAATGCATCCACCCTACCCCCAGCCCCCATCACAGTGGGATGTGCATTTTGACCCGGGCTTTGGGGTCCCATTAAACCAGGAGTGTGTTCTTCGTGGCCCTGAATCTTCCCCACCCTCCAAGGCCTTTTTCCTCCTGGAAGCCTTTCCTGCCTCTGGTCCCCTGACGGCACCTTGACCACATCTGCGCCAGCACCACGTCAGGTCAGCATGGAGCCCCTTGGTGTTTTCCTCTCCTCACCTGCCATGATTGCCTCCTGCGGGTGAGAAGTCAGCTTCCCCCGGATGTGGATGAAATAGTCGAATTAGCATTTTCCCCGTGGAGTCTCGCACAGTCAATCCAACTTTGTTTTCTTTTTAAAACGTATTTACCGAGAACTCATCCTGCCCTGAGACCCAGGCATGTAGAGGTGAACGTGAGTCCATCCAAGCCCCACCCAGTCTCCCCATCTGGTAAAGCAGGTCACTAGGCAATGGCAATGTCAAGTGATGGAGATGTTTCCAAGGGCTGTGGAGTCATTGCAGAGGGAGCCCCAACCCACGTTGGAGGACCAGGCTTCCTCGGCTGCTGGACATTCTGCAGCCAAATCCTTGAACTTGTCCAGGCTTTAGCCAGATGGAGGGCCTGACAGGTGCCAAGGCCAGTGAGAACATGGCCGGCGGGGGTGGGGGGACACAGGGAAGGGAGGAATCAACAGATACCTGTGGATGAAAGAAAGAAGTCAGACAAGGGAAGGCAGGTAGAGAAAGAAGAAAAGATGGGGGGGTGTGGAGCATGTGAACATCTGTAGGCACCTGGGGCTTAGTGTCTCCCCCATGGATCAAGAAGCAGCTGGTGTGGCCCTAGTCTCCGCCCCTTCCCTCCCCTCAACCCCCAAACCTCCACCCCCCCAGGCACTCCCCCTCCTCAGCCAAGGCTCGAGAGGACCTGCACGGAGAACTACAGAGCCGGGTCTGAGGACTAGTCCCGGGTTAGGTTACCAACCACTTGTTACCATCCAGGCCAGACCTGGCTCCAGGCCAGAATGTAAGTTGACTTGGTCATCGGGCAGGCTGTTCATTCCCATTACAGAACTTCCGTGCTTGTTTCATGTTAAGAGTTTTTCAATGAAGGAAGCGGGGAAGCTGTGCATTGATTTGTAATGTCTGTATTGTAGCACAGGCTCCTGGCGGATTGCAGGCTCAGGCAGCATCGCCAAAGAGAGCAAGTTGTATGTTTCCATTCAACCTGACCTTCAGCCTGGCTGTGCCTCGGTCATCTCACCCCCGCACCTTTGCTCACACCATTCCCTCATGCTGGAACCCTCTTACTACTCTCCTCTCTCCTGCCCATTCTTCAGTTGCCAATTTATTTTTTTATTTTTATTGTTTTGGGCTATGCCGCACGGCATGGGGAATCTTACTTCCCCGACCAGGGATGGAACCCGTGCCCCCTGCAGTGGAAGCGTGGAGTCTTAACCATTAGATCACCAGGGAAGTCCCTTCAGTTCCCAGTTTAGATCCCTGTGAGTTCTCAGAGAAGCACCCCTCCTCCTATGAAGGACTCATCACAATGGACTATAACGGCCTTTTCCTAAATATTTGTTAATGTTTAATTTCTCAAGTAATCCAAGAAAACATTCTCATTGTAAACAATTTAGACCTTACAGGTAAAGCTAGAGTTTCTCTTCCAGAGCAACTCTTGTCTCCTCCCAAGATGCGACTATGCGGTGTGGTTTGCTGTCTATTATTTGTTGATTCATTTAATTAATATTTATGGAGGACCTACTATGTGCCTGGCATTCCTCTAAGAGCTTATATTCTAGTTGAGGGAGTGAAACTGTAAGTGAGCATGCAGATGAGATTAAAATTCATTAGAGGATGATGACTGCTCTTTAGAAAAATGGAGCGGGGCAGGGGTGGGAAGTTGCTGGGGAAGAAGTGTTATTTTAGACCAAGACTCCTTCCATGAGAGACATTGCAGCAGCAGCCTGCGAGAATCGAGGGTGTGGGCCGGGCGGACACCTGGGGAAGGTGTGCCCGGTAGCAGAAGGCAGGTGCAGGCTCTGCGGACTCACCTGGCCCAGGGGCAGCAGGAGGCACTGTGGCCAAGTGCACTGTGTGGGGACGGCCTGGGAGGCCTCGGGGTTGGGGAGGAGTGGGTGAGAACATAGGGGACCTTGTGGGCCGCAGAAAAGACTTTGTGTCTTGTTCTCTGTGAGCTGGGAAGCTGCTGGAGCATTGGGAATGAGGAGGGCATGAACCAACTCATGTTTTAAAAGGACTGCTGGGCGACTGTGTGCAAAATAGACCCCTTTTCAATGCGTTTTATGTCTATATGTAATATATCGACATATACCATACATAAAAATGTATATGTTATATACACACACACACATATACATTTGTATCTTTCTCCTTTAGCAAACATAAGCACTGTCACTCTGTATGTGTTGCTCTGCAAACTGCCTTTGCACATCCACGTGTGTGGAGAACTAGAGAACTTTCTGCATCGCACACTTGGATGTACCTCATCCCTAAAAGGTGGCGCAGTCTTCCATGTTCCGGCTCCTTGGAGTTTATTTAGCATTCCCCTCTTGATGGATATTAGGTTGTTTCATTTTCTTCCACTCTTACAATCAGTGGGTCTCCCCCTCGACAGGGCCTTGCCAGTGGAGGGAAGTGGGAAGTGGCACTGAACCAACTGGCTGCCTCACGTCCGTTCTGCAGTAGAACTGGAACCAGTGATGGTTTCCACATGGGCACGCAGGGAATCGGGGTGGCTGTATGCACACGACTCAGTTATTCTCCACCCAAAGGACCACTGAAATCCAATCCAATCCAAGACTAGATCGTTGTTCGGTGACTTGAAGAACATCACAATGGATGGGGTGGAGAGGGGGCTTTGGGAGGTTTCCAGGCCAAGCCCACATTTCCCATACAAGGAAACAGAGGCCGGGGAGGTGTGTCTTGCCCAGGGCAACCGATGAGTTAGGGCAGAACCAGATCCGGAAACCAAGTCTCTGCTTCCCCCTGGTCACGGCTCCATCTGGACTCCACCCAGTCAGTACACAAGGTGGGGCCCTATGTGATCCCTGGGGTCTGTTCCCTTTAATCTGCTCAGATGCTTTTTGCCCAGTCTTTGGTAGTCTTCTCACATGCATGAGTTGATCAGAATACTCAAGGGGGTTGAATTCAGTTTTTATCGCTGCCGTAACAAATTACCACAAGCTTAGCAGCTTACACAGTGCAAATGTATTGTCTTCCTGTTCTGAAAGTTAGAAGTTCAACATAGGTCTCCGTGGGCTAAGACCAAGGTGTCGGCAGGCTGTGTTCCCTTCTGGAGACTCTTCTGGCTCTGTTCTAGGATCCTCTGGATTATGGAGGAAGTGGAGAATCCATTTTCTGCTCACTCAGATTCTGCAGAATTCAGCTCCTTCTGAGGTCCCCGTTTCCTTGCTGGCTGTGACCCGTGGGCCGTTTCCGTCCTCTGGGGCCTGCCCACGGTCCTTCTCATGGTCCCCTTGCTCTCTCCTCAGAGGTAGCAATGGTGGGTTGAGGCCTCTCACACTTCAGATCTCGCCTCGTCATCTGATCTCTCTGCCCCAGCTGGGGCCAGATAATCCAGGTCCATCCCCTATTTTAAGGTCCACTGATGAGCAGCCTTAATTCCCCTTTGCCGTTTAAAGTGATGTGTTCACTGGGTCCGGGCATCAGGATGTGGCCGTCTTCGGAGGCTGTTCTGCTGCTGACCGCAGGGCTCACTGCAGGGCTCTGGGCATCTCCGTGTGCAGCTTGCTTCTCTCTCTGGCGCTCTGTCCTGTGAACTCTCTCTGTATTCTCAGCTCCCTCTTCTCAACTGAGGGAGTCTCTTTGGTTCGACTGAGCTTGTCCCTTGCTTCTGTGGCCTGGAGACACTTTGAAGGCAGTAAAGGAGCAATTGTAGGCTCGCTTTGGCTGACATGGGAGCAGCAGAGGGGGACACAAGCATTTGACCTGAGACAGTTCTGACTTCCCTCCCTAGTGGGAGGGTGTGACAGCCTCTTGGGGCCATTCTGCTAAATGGAGATGATACTGAAGCCGAATCCGGCCTCTGTACCCCGACACTGAATTAAATCTTGGAGACAGAGTTTTGGGTGAAGTAGGAATGTGTGGATGTGTAAAGGCAGTTTGCAGTTTATTGCTTTGCCAGGCAAAGGGGGCCACAGCGGGCTAATGCTCTCAAAACCGTGTGGCCCAACCTGGAGGGGGCAGCGAGGAGTGTTATAGTAATGACTCAAAGAGGGCGTGGTCAGCTCGTGGACACTCTTCTGATTGGTTGGTGGGGAGGTAAGTGGGAGTCGGCATCATCAACCTTCCGGTTCCACCCGGTCTGGGGTCTGCGTGCTTGTGGGCAGCACACAGTTAACTTCTCCGTCCTGGTGAGGGTTTCAGTACCTGCAAAACAGCTCAAAGATGTTGTTGTGTGTATCCTTGAGGGGGAACCAGGACCCCGCACCAAGGCTGCACTGTTGTCTCTTGATGGCTCCTCGCTTGTCTCTGCATCCCCTCCCTTCCCTGATTAGCACCTGTTTGAACCTGCCCTTTGGAACTCAGGGAAGGTCATGGAATGAAGCCTATTTCCTGTAATCAAGAAATGGGGGACACAGAAAGGCTTTTGTGCCCAGGAGCCTGGCGTGTAAGAGCAGAGCCTTGCACAGGGTGTTGGAGGCCGGCAGACGAGGTGTGGAGTGGAAGGGATGCAGCCAGGGCTCGGCAACAAGAAGCGTTTAGCATCCTGTCCTTGACCCCAGCCTCCACCTGAGCCATTTCTCCCTGTCCTGCCTCCACGTGGCCGCTGACCTGGCCCTGAGCTCCTCAGCCCCTTGCCTCCCTCCAGTCTTGTCTCTGGCCTCACCAGCCCCTGTGACCCTGACGTTTGTCCAGCTCCTCAGCTCAGACTCCAGCCCACAGGTGACAATCTGGCAGCACCCAGCACAGTGGCCCAGGGCCATCTCCCCGCCCCCCCTGCGGCCAGCACCCTCAGCTTCCCATCTCCCCTCCACCCACTGAAGAGAGTCTGCGAGGGCCATCAGCCCAGCCTCTGGAGATGGAAAGTCACAGAGCAGAGGCCCAGAGGGGAGGGGTGAAGGGGACACAGGAGAACAGTGTGGTTCAGGACCCACCCCATGGATAAGGACCGTCTCCAAGGTGCCCCTGTGCGGACCAGTGCAGGATCCTTCCAGGCCAGGACAGCGCAGGCCATCTCGTCCGCCACTGTCCCCTGAGGTGTCCCAGGTGATCCCAGGACAGCCATTCCAGATGTTCTTGGGCCATTAGTGGCCACCTGGCTGTGATGGGACCTCTGGGCCCTTCTACATCGGGCTGGCAATGCCCAGCCCGTGCACGGCGCAGCACACAGGCTGAGATGTGGAGATGAAACCAGAGATGTGTGCATGCGTCCATCTCAGTTTCTGCCGGCCCTGGAGACCCACGTCCTCAATGCCACACCACGCACACACACACCACACACCACACACACACCACACACACACAAACACCACACACACACCACACACAAACATACCACACACACCACACACACACCCACACACCACACACATACACACCACACACACCACACACACCACATACCACACACACACCACACACACACCACACACACAAACACACCACACACACCACACACCACACATACACACACACCACACACACCACACACACCACATACCACACACACCACACATACACACATACCACACACATACACACACCACACACACCACACACACACCACACACACATCACACACACACCACACACACCACACACACCACACACCACATACCACACACACACACATACCACACACATACACACACCACACACACCACGCACACACCACGCACACACCACACACACACCACACACCCCCACACCCCCCCACACACACACCCACACACCACACATATATACACACACACCACATGCACCACACACCACACACACACCACATACCACACCACACACACACCACATACCACACATACACACCCATACACACCACACACACACCACACACACACACCACACCCACATCACACACCCACATCACACACACCACACATACCACACACATACACCACACACACACCACACACACACCACACACACCACACACACACCACACACACCACACACACCATACACACACCACACACAAACACACCACACACACACCACACACCACACATACACACACACCACACACACCACACACACACCACATACCACACACACCACACATACACACATACCACACACACATACACACACCACACACACACCACACACACCACACATACCACACACACACCACACACACACCACACATACACACCACACATACACACACATACCACACACACCACACACACATACACACACCACACAAACCACACACACACACACACACACACACACACACACCCCATGTCCCCACCCCTGCAACACAAGCAAGGGAGGATCCTGCTTCTTCCCTGAGGAATGTCTCTCCATATCCGGTGGTTTGTTAATTGTCTGTGGCCGCAGGCCTGTTTATCATCTTTCCCCAGTGCTTAGGCACCAAATGAAGATAGATTCCAGGAAGCTTTGAAATGTTCTTAACACAGAAGCCTCAGATTCACAGGCTCTGAAGGTTAGAACAAGTTTTAATTCACCTGCGCCCATCCTGGCTTTTGAATTATTTAAAAAATATTTCTCTAAAAATGCTCTGCAAGCTGTGATTTTAGAAGCAGTGCAAGCCCATTGTGAGAGGCATGACTCCCTCAGCTCTGACCACCGGCCTGAGTGCCATCCGCAGTTCCCCGGCCATACCCCGCTGGGTCCTGTTAACAGCCTGAGGATGGAGGAAGTGGTGTTATTGTGATCCTCATTTTATTTACTTATTTATTTATTATTTTTAAAATTAATTAATTAATTTCTGGCCACGTTGGGTCTTCATTGCTGTGCACGGGCTTTCTCTAGTTGCAGCGAGCGGAGGCTACTCTTCACTGTGGTGTGCGGGCTTCTCATTGCAGTGGCTTCACTTGTTGTGGAGCACGGGCTCTAGGTGCACGGGCTTCAGTGGTTGTGTCTCGCGGGCTTCAGTAGTTGTGGCTCACAGGCTCTAGAGCGCAGGCTCAGTAGTTGTGGCGCACAGGCTTAGTTGCTCCGCGGCATGTGGGATCTTCCTGGACCAGGGCTCGAACCCGTGTCCCCCGCATTGGCAGGTGGATTGTTAATCACTGAGCCACCAGGGGAGTCCTGATCCCCATTTTAGAGAAGAGAAAGGAGAGGCCCAGTGAGGCCGAGAATTGGCCCCAAATCAGATGAGTTTGTGGGCCCAGGGATGAATCTAGGCTTCCCGGTCCCAGGGCCCATGTTTGTAAACCTCATGCAATAATGCTTCCTATAAATGGCAGGTGATTTGGAAAATATAGAAAAGAACAAAGAAGAAAATACAAATTCTACAGAATTAAACTGTTTAGATTTTTGTGGATTAGTTTTCAATGTATTTATGTAAGCGTAAACATATATTTTGTTTTATAAAACGAGTTTACAGAATATATATGATTTTGTATGCAGCTCTTTTCCCATAAAATTGCTTCTTTTCAAAGTCTGAAAACCAAGGGAGAAGGAGAGAGGAATCGGGGAAGGAACAGCAGAGGGTGTGTCTTTGAATCAGTGAAACAGTTGAGTGAGAGAGGCTGACAGCTGGTGGCGGGAGAGCCTTTCTATACCAGGACCAAGAGAGAGGAAACCAGAGTTTTCTTAAGGGAAAAGGGAAGTGGCTTGGAGTCAGATGGGGTGAGCCGTGACTCCCTGCCTGCCAGCTCCTGTAGCAGAGACCCCGCAGGGCTGTTCCCGGCCCACACTAGTCTGAGATGTCAAGACACCCCATCTGTGAACTGGGGACCCTAGCACAGGTCAGTTGTGAGGACTGGCTGAGGGTGTGTAGCAGAGCGCCTGGCCTTGCTCCCACGCACAGTAGGCCCTGGGCACAGGGAAGGTTCATTTCCTTCTCCTCTGCATGTAGCCCTTGGGGAAGATCTCACCCAGGTCAGAGCTCATCTGGTGCCTCAGGGCCCAGTGGGAGTGAGCTGTGGGCAGCAGGCAACGCCCTCCTCCAGGTGGAGAGAAGGGTGTAGATACCACCAGGGGGAAGGGGCTCTATTCACCCCACTTCCAGTCCGTCAGCAGACCCAGCACTCTCACCCGTAGAACCATCCAGAGGCTGGTCCCTGGGCCCCATTCACAGCCACCAGACGGGTCCAGCACCATATGGCCTGATGTTCTGCTTCCCCCGGCCGACTTCCCTTCTCCTGCCCATGTCCTTTACATGGGCCTGTGACGCCACCGTCAGGTCAGGGGGAGCCTCTGCGCAAGCCGTCCACTGCTGCCCCCTCCATCAGTGGGGGGGCGTCCCCGGGGTGCGGCATCGGGCCGGGACCTGTCTGAGCTCGCCTCCTGCTGCCTTCTCCCTCCGGCCTCCCAGCCTCCTGCTGCCCGTCCTGTGACCGAACCAGGTTCATTGGCCCGACACTCAGCAGACCAAATGCTGAGACGCCGAGGTTCGCAGCAGAGAAAAGGTTTATTCATGAGGCGGCCAAGCGAGAAGGTGGGAGGACAAAACTCCAATCCGCTTCCCTGAAGGTGAGGGGCTGGGATATTTATGGGATAAAGCAGCCGGGTGGGCTGAGGCTTGGCGAGCTTGGGGAAAGGAGATTGGCGACAAGGAAAAGGTGAGGGTCATCGTCATTCCGCACAGGCGCAGCTAAGCTACATGCTTCTTCATGGGACACGTGTTCAGAAAACGGCAGTGTGAGCATGTTCCGCGCTGGAGTTCTTGGCCCCCTGATGTGGGAAGGTCACCGAGCGGACACTAACATAACGCGTGCCCAGGTGGAGGGTTGGTGGTCCCAACCAGTCTTAGCCTCTTAGCCAGCTGGAGCTTGAACTGGGCATAGTTGACTCCAAGCTCCTGAAAAACAGCTTGGGCAGAGATAGCATCTGCAGAGGTGGTGACGGGTCCTTGTGACTCATTTATTCCCTTCCCCCGCAGTGCAGTGCTAACATCTGTATCTGCCGTCTGCATCTCCGTCTCTATCTGTACCCACACCCATATGTTGTGGTTATCTCCCCCCGACCCCAAAACACACACACAAGCTCCAGCGGCTGTATTTCGCTCCCCGCTCTACCCCCAGTGCCTGGTTCAGTGCCTGGCATACGGTACGCAGTCCCTAAATAGTTACTGAACAAAAAATGAGCCTTCAGGAGGTAAATGGGGAACGAAAAACGGCACCGAGAAGTAATTGTGTGAGATGTGGGGGTCTGCTGTGTGATGTTCACAGTCTCCGCTGATCCCCAGGGCATCTGCAGTAACACAGCTGTGTCCCACCCCTGCCTTGCGGCCTTGGTTTGATTTATCGTGGGCTGCATGGCTGTGCTAAACCCCGACTCAGAGGACTGTGGGGTGAGACTAGAGGCTTCCCTCGGGGCTGCGGCTGCACCAGCTGTTGGGGGCCTGAGTCAGATCTCCTCTCCCCGCTACGGGGACCGCCTGCCTACCACCATGATAATGTGTCAGGCCACTTTGAGGAATGGAGTTGGGCAGGGACAGGAGATGTCCTGAAACGCTTTTCAGGTGAGGAATGGGAACGTCTGTCCAGGGATGTGCCAGGACAAACTGCGCCAAGAATTGGGTAGGGGGCAGGAGGGGCGAAATAATACAGCGTTCGCCACCCCCTTTGAAACCTGCCCAGCGCCTCGCAGAAGCATCTGGGCATCACTAAAAAGCTAGTCCTAGGGCTGGATGTACAGGCTCACATCGGATAGGCTGCTGCTGCGGGGCAGGGGCCAATGGGAATTAAGCTTGTGACCCGGGGGACCTGTCCAGCTGGCCTGCATCCTCTGAGGGGCAGGGGTGAGGCTGAGGACAACGGGAGGGAGGATAAATCGCCACATTGTAGCCTGTTTGATTTGGGGTGGCTGGAAGGAAAAGCCTGATGCAGGATGTCAGCGTTTGTCCCGGGCGTGTCAGGCGCTGCATGACACAGCAGGCAGGCGCTTCTGGTCCCAGGCAGAGAGAGGGACGGGCGGTCCCCCAAAGGGGTCGGTGGCGGGGAGCTGGTGCTGGTGCCTGGGGGAGGGTGCTGAGGATGGCTCCGACCCTCTCGTCATTTAGCTGCGGCATGAATTATTAATGGTTGACTCTAAAACACACACACACACACACACACACACAGAGCTGAGCATCCGTTGGCCACCATTCAACTCCTGCTCTGTTCTGTGCTGTGACAATGAACGTGCCGTTTGATCAGATCGGAGTGGCACTGAGATGACTGCCATTGTGCCTTAATATTTGCCGAAGACGACAGGAGCCCAGTCTGTGTGGGTTCTTAGCCTTCCTCAGTGATCTCGTGTCAATGGTTGGCCCTCTCCCCACCTTTCTTGATTTTCTTCTTTTTCTTCCAGCGCTTCTCTCTGCCTGAAGGAAGGGCTTTGGCGGTCTGAGTCAGATCTCCCTCCCTGGGTGGTGTGCCTGCCTCTGGCAGCTCCCATGTCCTTGGCTGCCTCGGGGCTGACTCTTTGCAAAGCCTGGGATGCAGCACCTGGACCCACTGCTTTGGTGCCAGGAATTGGATTTCCAACTTTGGTCTCTCTTGATGCATTGTCAGGGAATGAGAAAAAAGAGAAAGAGAGTCTTTTCCAGCACAGTCACAAAAAAAGTGTTGGGGGGTGCAGACTGTTTTGGAGGCAAAGTCCCAGAAAGTTCCCAGACATTTAGGGCTGTTCCTGTGGAGAGAAGATTGGAAGCTGAAAGTTTCCCACGAGACGGCTCAATGTTTCTAAACACCTCCCTTCCCCCTTGTCTTCGATGCTCCGATACCCTCCCGAGAGGTGGACATTCACAGCCCCTTCATTCATCCCCCCACGAGGTAGTTCCCAGGCATCTTCTCTGCACCAGGCTCTGAACGGGGCAATGATCCCGGCCAGTGCAGCCCCATCTGCTCTTCCACTTTACTGCCTTGTCTACAAGAGTGTCCCAAACTTCTAGGGCCTGGCATGTGGTGAGAGCTTCAAGTTACCCACCATTACTAATTCTGGATCTCATGTCCTCATCTGAAAGTAGGGGAAAATAACAAAACAAAACAAAAAAAACCACATTCTGCCCTGAAAGATGACTGAAATTTAATTGGGATGATATATTTAAAATAGAAATCACGAGCTTGTAAAGATATCTCTACTTCCATGATCATTGTAGCGTTATTCACAATAGCCAAGATTTAGAAACATCCCAGATGTCCATTGACAGACAAATAGATGAAGAAAATGTGAAATGTACATATATAGAATTCACCCTCAAAAAAGAAGAAAATCCTACCATTTCCAACAACATGGTTAGACCTGGAAAACATTATGCTAAGTGAAATAAACCAGTCACAGATACTGCATGTGCTATGGACCGAATGTTTGTGTTTCCCCCAGATTCATATCTTGAAATCCTAAGCCCCCAATCCTTAGAAGTGGGGCCTTTGGGAGTTGATTAGGTCTTGAGAGGATAGCCCTCATGAGTGGGATTAGTGTTCTTATAAAGGAGACCCCAGAGAACTTCCTTGACTCTTCTACCTTGTGAGGACGTGGCGAGAAGACCGCCATCTTAGATCTTGGATCAGTTTATCTTGGACTTCCAGCCTCCAAAACTGTGAGAAATGCATTTCTGTCATTTATAAGCCACCCAATCTCTGGTAGTTTGTTATTGCAGCTCAAACAGACTGAGACAGCATGGACTGAGGACCGTGGGCAGCCTCTGGAAGTAGGAAGGGGAGTGAACAGGTTCTCCCCTGGAGTCTGAAGGAATGCAGCTCTGCTTGCACCTTGACTTTAGCCCAATGAGACCCATTTTGAACCCCAGACCTTCAGAACTGTAAAGTAATACATTTGTGCTGTTTTAAGCCATTCTGTTTGTTCTAATTTGTTACAGCAGTGAAAGGAAACTCAAGACATATATGAGTTGCCTCTACTGGCCCCCTTGCACTCTGGTCCGGCCAGTGGGGAGCAACAGTGAGAGGTCAGGAGGAAGAAGGAGAGAGAGGTCGGGGTGTTTACTCCCCTGCAGGGTTACTGAGGACTTTTGTATCCCTTGACCGTAGGTCCCAGCTCCTGTAGGATGCACAGCTCTCTGCTCTAGTGCTGGGAATGGCCCCTCCTCTCCCTGTTGGGCTTCAGGTCAATAAGGGTGCCCACTGTTACCAACCCCCATATCTTGCACTCTCCCCTGTGGTTTCTCCACACCCTCCATCCCCTTTGTTGATAACCGCTTTATTAAATCCTCCTCGGGCACCATGCTTGGGTGGCCCCATGTGGGGTCCTCACCCACTCTTCAAGGAAGGCTTATACAGGCCGTGTTTTTCCGGAACCTCCAGGACTCCAGCCGAACCCCTTTCCTTGTCCTCTTCTATCCATAGCACTTAACCCAGCGCTCCCTCCCTTTCCTTCTTGCCCCCAGGGTTCATCTTTGGATAAATCAAAGTGTCTCATTTGAACTGGAAACAACTCTGACGTGAGAGGGCAACCTCCTCTGATACCTGAACGGAATCAGGTACCCAGGAGATAACGGCAGTGTCTGCCATGCTGGATGGAGGTCCTTCGATGTGTCCTGGTGGGTCTCCTGTGGGAAGGGGGAGTGAGGGAAGCCTTCAGGGTTCTGTTCCCAGTCCATCCTCAATTCTGGAAAACAGGGGTCCTGTGGAGGCTGCTAAGATAGGGACGGTTCACCCCCAACAGATTCATTTGGGGCCAGTAAGTCTAAAGCCATTTTGCCAAATACTCAGCCTGATAACAAGCACAATGTTACAAACCAAAGTACCACCTTTTTTTTTTTTTTTAGCTTTTTTTTTTTAATTTATTTTTTTGCGGTACGCGGGCCTCTCACCGTTGCGGCCTCTCCCGCTGCGGAGCACAGGCTCCGGACGCACAGGCCCAGCAGCCATGGCTCACAGGCCCAGCCGCTCCGCGGCATGCGGGATCCTCCCAGACCGGGGCATGAACCCATGTCCCCTGCATCGGCAGGCGGACTCTCAACCACTGCGCCACCAGGGAAGCCCCAAAGTACCACCTTTTAATGAGGATTTATTATAGGAAAACTGATGGGGAAAATCCTTCTCAAGAATTATAGAAGGGTGATAAAAAATAATAGAATATCCAAATAGAAGGGAGAAGACCCTACATGAGGATGGATTTTAGGTGAAGGGGTCATTTGGTATGTGGAACAATGTCTGCTTTTCTGTGGAGTTTCCCCTGGGTTTGTAGGAACGTAAATTCAATTCACGGAGCAAAATGTGTCCAGCTACTGCCGCTCAGGCTTCAGAAGACTCAGCCCCGAGGCAGCCCGGACGTGGGAATCCGAGGACGGTGTCTGTGGGCTACAGGAATGGCTGCATGGCCTCCACGTGGGTGGCCTCGGCTGTGTTTGCAGCAGCTGTAGCCTGGGAAGCCAGCTGCCTGGGCCTCTCTCCTGGCGTAGGAATTGACCGCGTTCTCCAAAAATGCAGCTTGTATCCTTCTGCTTCCCGTCACCTCCCTCACCCCCGAGTAGCCTCCCTGCCTGCCCACGTGGATGCCACGCAGCCCTAACTGCCCTCCCTTCCTCCGTGCCTGACCCCTCCAATCCAGTCTCCAGCGGTGCTCCAGACCACGCTGCAAACCCAAATGGAATCATCTCACTTCCCTGCTTGAGACCGTTTCACTAGCTTCCCGTGATGTTTTCAGTCATATGTGAACTTCGTCCACTGGCCTGCAGGATCCAGCCCCTGATGCCTTCCTCCCACCTCTTTCCCACTTGCTCACCAACATCCAGCCACTCTAGCCTCCTTTCTGTTTCTGGAACATTCCAAGCTCTCACATGCCTCTGTAATTCCCTCTGCCTGGAATGCCCTCCCTCCTCTTCCTCTTTGCAAGTCTACCTCATTCTCATTCTTCAAGGCTCAGCTCGGATGCCACCCTCGGAGAGGCCTGCCCTGACCACCCCATCTGAATAGCCTCCACCCGCCCTGGTCATATCATTCACGTCAATCAGTTTACTTTCCTCACGGTGCAGAGCACACCTGATGTCATCCCACTCATTGATCACCTGTGTCCTCCGCTGGCATGTGAGTTCCGGGGGTGGGGGGCAGGGGCTTGGTCTAGTCCACCTCTGCATCCATCCACAGCCTCTGGCCCCAGAAGTGGCCATCGACTGAACAGACCTTCAGTCGATGTTTGATGAATGAATGAGTGAGTGAGTGAATCCTTTAGCATGAAGCAAGGTAGGCAAGGCCAATGGCACACCCTCTCCTGAGCTGAGGTTGGACCAGGGTTGGGGCATCTTGCAGCTGTCCTTGGCTGTGTCCATATGCCTGCCCAGAGCCGGACCTGGGGGTATGGCAGGAGCTCCCTAAAGCCTCTCCCACAGACGTCCTCAGCACGTTAGCACTCTTAGCTGAGAAAGAAAAGGTATTTATGTGCAAAGCCACTTATCTGTGTAGCTCCATGAGATAAATCTTCTAATTTACGGGTGAGCTGACATCTTCCAAGAGCCAAAATCAATGCACGTCACTGTAAATCCAAGCTGGGCCTTGACGTCAACTCACACCGGCCAGTGGATGGCCTTTGCTTTCGCACTGGGCCTGACTGGTACACGGATGGGGCAGATCCTGGTGAAGGGCTCCCAGAAGTCCCCTGGGGGGCTCCACACTGTCTCCCCAACTTGGGTCCTCCCACCTCCCAGACGCCATCGTGGCTCCAAGGCCTTGCGGCAAAGCCCCTCCTATTCACTTGGCGGCATTCCCCTCCTTGTTCTCAGCCAGCTCAGGTGCCCCCTGCTCCTGGAGGGCTTGTTGGGCTTGCCCACTTGGAATTCACTTTTCCTTCGTGTTGCCCTGGGGGTGTGTCTGGGCAATGGCACTGTGACAACCAACTTCAAATGATAACGAGGCATGCACTTGCCACTTCTAGAAGATGGGAGCACTGTGACCGGGGCTGCCTCTCTCTCCCCTTTCCTACGCACTGGCACGGGGCCCTGTTTGTGTCTCATTGGTTCATGGAGCACCTACTGTGTGCCACTCACTGTGCTTTGGGTCCAGGGACAGATAAGGCACAGCCCCAGTCCTGGGGGTGCTCACAGTCTAACCAGGAAGGAAAATGAGAAATTAGACATCACAGTGCTCCAGGAGCATGGGAACTTGGGGTAGGTGTCTATATCAGACGGAGAGGTTGCGGGTACCCGGAGGAGGCTGAGGTTATGCTGAGACCTGAAGGTGAGTAGGAATGGCCACATGAACAAGTCAGGGGAAGGGCCACCCAGATGCCACTTGGTTCCTTTGGTTGGCAGATGGGGAGAGTCACACAGGCACCTTAAGAAGAGGGGGATGAGGGAGGGATGTGTGAGGCCAGGGCAGGGTGAGGAGTGCAGGGAGCCTCTCTGAGCCTCTTTCTGTTTCTCGGCCGTGCGGCCTTGTCCTCACAGTGTGTCTGCTCCTTCCTCTGCCCGCAAGCCCTTGCCTGACCTGATCTCCTCTCCCCGGCACGTCTTGCCTGGAATTCAAGGCTTTTGCCTGCTTTTTGTCTTCTGTTCCCCATAACCTCAGTGTACACAGGGTTCAGCCTGGCCTCTCCAGTCACGAGCTTTCAGCCTCATCTCCCATCGCTGGCATTGTAAAGGATGAATAGCTTGTCCTTGGTCACACAGCAAATCCACGGCCACAAATCCCAGCTAAGAACCCTGGGACCCCAACTTTCACCCCAGCAGAGAAAGTCACCCAGAGTCTAAGCATAGAACACATTCCTTTGGGTCCTGAAGTCCCTTTTCTTTCCAGCAGTCCTCCACTAAAATGTAACTGCTTATAGGACATGGGATGATTTGTTTGCCCAAATCATCAAATACCTTAAGAAGGGATCAGTGGTCAGGGAGCTGAGAGACCAGTGGGCAGTTTAACCTTTATCTCATGTTGGGTTCCCTGGAAGCAGAGCCTGAGGCAAGGGTTCAGGTGCATGTGATTTAATGAGGGTGTGATCTTCAGGCAAAACCTGTGAGAGAGTGAAGAAGGTGGGTATGTGATGGGTTAGTTTAAGGTGTCAACTTGGCTGGGCTATAGTACCCAGTTAGTGATGTAATTCAACACTAATCTAGGTGTGAAGATATTTTGTAGATGTGGTTAATATTGGTAATCAGTTGACTTGAAGTAAAGGAGATGACCCTCAATAATGTGGGTGGGCCTCACCCAATGAGTTAATGGTCTTAAGAGCAAACACTGAGGTTTCCTTGAAGAAGAAATTCCACCTCTGGATAACAGCATCAGCTCGTATGTCCTACTGGTCTGTTCTCTGGAGAACCCCTGACAGGGAGGGGGAAAGAGGGGAGCAAGGATGTGGTCCCAGGGAAGGTGGCAAGTCTAGCCTAGGCCGGGTCCACAGGGGGGCTCTGGAGTGTAAATTGTGCCACAGAATTGTCCCCTCTTGAGACAAGAGGGCTGGGCTTTTTTGTCCATCATAGTCACTGGCCACTGGGGCAGGTGTGTAACCTCCCAGGCTCTTGTGGGGTAGAACTCCCCATAGTCCTTGAAGCAGCTGGGGGTTGGGTGCACCTGTGGCAGAAGGGATCCAGGTGGACCCTAACAGCCTCTGCTCCCAGCTTCTGGATGTTCTGGAAAGTGGAAGTCATCACTCCAATTCCGCAGATGAGAAGCCTGAGTGGTACGGCCAGAATTTGGACTCAGGTCTGAGCACCAGAGACAGGCATCTCCTCAGGGCACTGGAATGAGACAAAGGTCGGCTGACAAATGTCCCCCAGCCAGCCCCCAACCTCTCCAGCGTCAGAGCCCCTGCCCAGATACATTCATCCTCACTGGCACCTGGCTGTGTAGGCAGTGTCTCTGTTCATAGCAGTTGTCCTTGACTTTGAGGGCAATTGTCGGGGTGAAACACAGCTCTAGATGTTTTCAGGTCTCAGCTTGGAGGCCTGGATTTAATTTACCGCTGTTCCTGGGTCTGGATGCCGTCAACGAGGGGACAGATACAGCCCAGCCCCTGAGCGTTCTGGATTTTACTTGCCCCCAGCTCTATTCCAGACTCCGGGGCGCACCAGCACCCTCCACGGGCATCTCCAGGGCACACAGAGCTGTTCTCATTTCCTCAGCCTTGGGAACCGAGTACTTACAGACTCAGCTCTGTGCCAGCCTTTCCTCTAGTTCGGGAAGCGTCAATGATTGGAAGGAGAGTCAGCACTTGAGGCTGTGGCGCTTGGTTCATTTCTGGCTCTTTCTCTAACCTTCATAGGTGGGTGAACGCCCCTGAGTTTTAGTTTTCTATACTAGGGTTGGTGCTGTCCACCTTACAGGGTGTTGAGGGGATGGGATGTTATTGGTGTGATGTGTAGATTGGGTCGTTGGCCCCCGTTTTTCACCCCTGGCCCCGCTTCCCCACCCAGCCGAGCATCCTCCTCAGGCTCAGCATGTCTGTCCCGCTGACTTGACTGGCTGATTATTATTCACAAGCCAGTGGCAGGCGGGGTCTGGGAGTCCTCAGTGCACCTCAGCCCGACTTCAGGTGCACAGAAGTTGCACAGCGATACTTGTACTCACAGGTACGCCAGCTATAAGCTCTCAGCACCATCCCAAGGTGCATGCTTTTTTGTAATCAGAGTTTTGCCACAGTTCCTGTTTGTTGGCCAGCTCTCTGCTTGCCTTGCAGCCCAGGACTGAACCTCAGCAATCTCAGCAGAGCCCTGACCACCTGAGTAGCCCTCAAAGCCCCAGTTGCTGAGGCCAGACCCTGGCCCCTATGAACTGGGGTGCCTTTCAAACTGCACTGTGTCTTCAGCTCCTAGCCCAGTGCCCTAGATCAATAAATGTTTATGGAATGAATGGATGAATGAATAAAACCAGTTAGAATGCCATGGCTTCTAGAATTGCCACAGTGTGGGTGGTGCTTGCCATGCTCAATCTACTTGGGATATCAGCTTCTATGTGACTCAAGCCCGCATTTTCCAGGCTCCTTTGGACACTGAAAATGGGATATTTGGCTATCTTTAGTTTTAAACCTGCTCCAGCTCCACGGGCCAGTGTATCTATTCCAACCTCCTGCCTTTGCCAAGTGCCCAGTGCTGAAGTTCCAGGACCATCTAGAGCTATGCTGTTGGTACCCAAGATGACTGGGTAACAACTGCACTGGCCATGATTTTATTGCTTGTAGGGTATCAGGGATACACTATCTTCCAATGTGCCCATGAGAGACCCAACACCATCGCACAATACCACACCCATTGCCATTCAGGGTTTTATACATACCAATTTGACTACAGCAGTATTATTTCAGGCCTGTTGCCCTGGCATAATTAGTACTAGAAGCCCCTTCCACTCTCACAAGTGCCCTGTTTTGAAAAACTATGTGGTCATATATTTATATCCGAATACACTAGGACGTTTTCCTTATGAGAATATGTCTTCTAGTTCTCAGAAGCTCCAAACTGCAGTGTTCCTTCATTGCCTCTTGCAACCTTCCCTTAAGTTCTGTGAACTTCTCTGACTTTCCTAAAGGTGTTAGAATTGTGGCAACATGTTATGGGAGGGAGATGATTTTCCAGCCTGGTTCTGAGCAAAAGCATTCCATCCTCCCACGTCCCTTGATCTTTGGGCTCTCAGGACTGACGCACAGACATTTCCTGCAGCACCAGTCTGAACAACAGTCCATAAGCCGTTGATTAGAGCCATGTTACAGCTGTACACATCAGGCCCTGAGATCGCAACATTTGTGGTTCAATTTAATTCAGCAACATCGACTGAGCAAACACTAGATGACTTCCAACTTAGAGATTCTTTTGCTTATTTGAACTCAAGCTACGATGCCAGGAAGAGCTGCGCTTCTTTCAGCTCATCAGGTGTCTGTTGCTGAAAGTTTGCTTCTAGTAACCGTGGAGTCATCTGTAAAGGACCAACGCTCCTTCTAACAACAGCTGTAAACTCTGGACAAAATATTTTTAAAAAGCACTATGTGAAGGCCCTGGAGAGTCACAAAAACAGGTAGAAATTAGAGGGGATCTGACACCTGAAGAAGGAATCATCCCTGACTGAATTTCCCATTTTATACCTTTGCACCTGAGAGCAAGTTCAAGTTATAGCAAAAAATTCAGATAGGGCTTCCCTGGTGGCACAGTGGTTGAGAGTCCGCCTGCCTATGCAGGGGACATGGGTTCGTGCCCCGGTCCGGGAAGATCCCACATGCCGCGGAGCGGCTGGGCCCACGAGCCATGGCCGCTGAGCCTGCGCGTCCGGAGCCTGTGCTCCGCAACGGGAGAGGCCGCAACAGTGAGAGGCCCGCGTACCGCAAAAAAAAAAAAAAAAAAAAAAAAATTCAGATAGACACTTGAAGTTTTACCCTTTGAGGGATCAAGAGGACTGAGTTTGGGACAATCACCACATCTCTAAAGTGAGAGGAGAAATCTGTAAAGGAGGGAAACACAGAGGGGGCAGCCTAAATTCTATATATAAACTCTTGGATTTTTTCCAAGGGAAACTAGCAGGTAATTCTTCTGGGCACCTTAGGGAGACCGTGAGAAACATGCCTCAGAGTTTGGCTACCTAAGGGGTGAGGAAACTGGAATACTTTTTCCACTGAATCCCATTCATCATAAGAGCGGCTTCCTGGGGCATCGGTTCCCTAGTACAATCTTTTTGACTCCTGATATTTTGCTTGGTGGACTATTCTTGGGAAAGGGCTTCTTGGAAGTTGGGGTTTCTGCCCAGGTCAGGCCAAAGCTAAGCCAAAACAACAAGCATGCAAGGAGAAGAAGTGAATTGAATCCACCAAGAGGAAGACAGGGCAGGGGTTTACCAAAGCGCTGGGGAGGGCCCTGGGTACACATACTCCAGGCAGAGGGGTGTTTAGGCCAAGTTTACCTCTATCTCTAGGTGAGGAAAGCCCTGAGTGACACGTGGGCTTATAATGCTAAGTCTAAGCTCTCAATGGGGGAAGTGGGGAGGCCTCAAAATATTTTCAGAAGCACATTTTCTAAATATACATGCCTGTCTCACATCCCCTGTGAATTAGATCTAATTCACCCTCTTTTTTTTTTTTTTGGCCCTCACCACACGGCATGTGGGATCTTAGTTCCCCCACCAGGGATCGAACCCGCGCCACCTGAAGTGGAAGCGCGGAGTCTTAACCACTAGACCGCCAGGGAGTTCCCTAATTCACCCTTTTCCAGAAGTCTGCTGGTAAATGTTTAACAAATGTCTCTATGGGAAGAATGTATGCATATACACACACACATAAGCTTATAAATTTTACTCATATAAAAGATGTGTGGCACACAATTTATAAATAATAGTAAAATATACAATATATTCTTTATTATAAATTCCATATAGCCAATAGATTCTTACAGAACACTGTGGATGATTTTTGCCAACTTTTTATTGTTTTTTTATGTCATTAAAGCTTTACTTTTTATTGGTTTTATCTGTAGGCAACCTATTGTTGTAATTGATGAATGAGTAGTTTCAACACGAATGTTAGTTGATAGTTTTGCATATGTTAATGAATAAGATGAACGTGAAACAATGGAATTGTGTGTCAAGATTTCACTCACTTTTCAACGACGTGGGCAGCTCTTTTGCTGAGTCAGATAGATAGTAGTTTTGGAATACTAGACTATTTCCTCAGATTCTGTGCTACTCACAACGAAGTACTTACAGACGTGATATATGATTGCCATTTTCTCCATCACTTTTCAAAGTCTAAACAATCAACAAAACAGTAAGTCAAGCACCGATTTGTAGAGTTTGCTGACTTCTGTGGTGTAAACACTCCCACCATAACTGATTTCAAGCTACCAATATGATGCCACTGAACTTGGAGTTGGGAAGAGATGCATCACTAATAGTTTTTCCACCAAACAGGCAATAGATGCAAATTACCTTAAGAGCATAGATACAGTAAACTGTAGCAAAATAATTAGCAAGTGGTGAAGTTTTATAATTTATTATCTTTGTTATTAATATAATTAATTATGTTTCTCTAATTTAATTTTCAATAATGGCTGGCTTTAACAACCACCTTGCAAAATTTCTGAAAATTTAATAATCGGCTTTTGCAAGCCCATGTGAGCTGGCTCCAGTACACCACTGTAGCTTCTTCCCTTTTTCTCCCACAATTAGGAATTCGAAGAGACAATGAATTTATGGGAGAAATTTACCTGATTCCCCCATGATTGTATACCTAGTGCTTGGCCTGACATCTGGCCCAGGTAACGCCCTCAGGAAAGGTTTGTTGAACAAATAAAATCCTAGGCTTTTTCTTTCTAAGAACCTGTGATTCTAATGAACGATTCTTCTGCTACCCCCATTATTACACTGGGAGAGGCAATGGAGGACAAAGTTAAGGCTGCCTGAATTTGGACCCCAGCTCTGCCACTGACTGGCTGTGTGACTTTGAACAAGTTATTAACCTTCCTTCTATTTCTCTTTTGTAAACCAGGCATAATAGTAGTAGTTCCTTCACAGGGGCTAACCATGACACATGAATGAGTGACTATTTCAAGTGCTGAGAACTGGTACCTAGCAGATCCTATATTGGTATTTGCTGTCATTATTATTAGCTGTGTCATTTGCTGGGCATCTGTCGTGTGCCAGATACTCTGCTTGGGGCTTTCCATGCTTTCTCTGTAATTTTTTAAACAATACTTTCAAGATGAGGTAACTGAGGTCTAGAGTGACTTTGCGACATTGTTACTGGGGGCAGAGCTGCCAACAGGACCCAGCCTGTTGGCTCCAAAGCGCAGATTCATCTCATGAGGACGGGAGCCCATGAATCTAGAATACTGTGTTTTCTGAGCACGTCATTCAAAATAGTTGTTAGTGATCTGGACTTCTCACTTACCTTTATCAACTTGCTTCAAGAGTCCTTTGTTTTACTGTCTTTAGTTTAGGGTTGTATGTGTGTGTGTGTGCATCCGTGTGTGTGACATTTAAGTGAAGTTAAAATATGTTAACATTTCGTCGGCACTCAACTCTCCTGGTTTTAGTGCCCGTATTCCTTACGTTTTTCTTTCTCCTTTTTTCTCCTCCCTCTCACACCTGCTCCAACCTGCAGGACACTTGTCCTTCAAGTGCCCGGTGTTAGTCACTCTGCCCTGGAATTCCCTCACAATTAGGGCAAATGTGCTTTATCACAACTATTTATAGGTCTTTCTCCTCCACAGACTGGTGATAGCAATAATAAAAATAATACAGTTATTATTGTGAATAGCTGACATTGTTTGGGTGCCTACTGTGTGGTAGGCACTGTGCTAATTGCTTTATATAGAATCTCATTTAATCCTCACATCAACCGTGCCGGAGATACGGTTATCATCCCCAGTTTTACAGCTGAGGAGAATGAAAGCCAGGAAGGTCAAGTGCATTGTCAAAAGCCACACAGCAAGGACATGGCAGGGAAGGCATCGAATGAGCTCTGACTCACAAACATACGTTATTGTATCTAGCAGTTGCACATATAATTGTACATAGCTCTTAGAGAGCCCTAATAGATGTATACAATTACATGGACAATTACTCTTGTTGCCTCATTTCGTAGGTGGAGCCCAGTGATTTCTTAAAGTTACCAAAAAGTAAATAGGAAAGTTGGAATTTGAACTCAGATGTGTCTGCAGCAAACGCTCCCAAGAATCCTCAGAGCTTCAGCGCAGAGCCCCTGCTCTCCTGGAGAGCCCCCTCCTCTCTGAATGCTGTGGGGACCACACAGGGGAGGGGGACACCTTATACAAATACCCCAATTAACACGAAGACGCATCTCGTTTGTCAGTGTTACAGGTCATTGAGCCATACATTCGAGGAGCTGAATTAGGGTCAAGAAGTCAATACAATTTCAGGTCTGATTGGTTCCTCTCTGTCCAGGTCCGTGTCTGAATTCTTTATTTTCCTGGGATCTCCTTGGCTGTGGAGTGCAGCACACTCTGCATTAGAGACCAGTCTTGGTGGGACGGTATTTTTGCTAATTCAGAAACTCACTTTGAACACATTGTCCACTAGCGGGTGGGCAGGGGACTGATGTGGCTTGACGTCCTGCAGTTTGTCCGGCACTTTGCACGTGGAATTGGCTGTCGGACAGGAGGCTTCCCGTCCCTCGAGGTTTGGGCAAGCTTGTCTCAAACCTCCTGTCAAATCCATGAACTGTGGAAATCCAAGGGTCCGTGAGTTCCAGTTGTGGAGGCATCCTTACCAGTGTAATATACCTAATAATTCCTGTTTTACCTAATTTGATAAGTTAGAATAAGGTGATCCAATCAGGCAATAGTTGGGAAGTAGTTTTGAAATGTGCATTCCAGAAGCAATCACCTCTTCCGCCGTAATATGCTGTTGTTTCCGTAGCTACCTGATCATTTTCACTAATTACATGGAAGTGGTTTCCAAAACCTTTTGAATGACATCCCTGAGGCAATAAAATTACACATTCTGTTGTAAGTCAACTCAAGGAACACTCACTGATTGCATGGTGTGTCCCAGACACACTGATGTGCTTCGTGTTCCTTTAAGACAAAATTCAGTAAACCGCCCGTGGAGCATTAAGTGGGGATTCAATGTGGAGAAATCATGTTTCCACTTCACAGAGGAATCCATCATGTCCCTGGATCCCCCAACAAGCTGCAGTTGGGCAACATCACCCATCGCTTGAATTCTGGCTGGCCTGGCGGTGGCCCTGGCTTGGCGTGGCCATGTGCTTCTGGCACATGATCTACTCCTGGCTTCGCTTTGCTGGATTCACCTCAAGGATAAGCCATCCCATTTGGCTGTCTCATCACTCCCACATAAAGAAGCACTTTGGTTATTTCTGAGAGGCCCCAGTGGTGTCTCACGAGTTCTCAGAAACAGTTCTTCCGTATTACGCTGCTCTGGTCGCAGCAGATACCAGCTGGTTGGTTTCTGCTGCCAGAGTCACTGTGAACATACTCAAGCTTCTGCCGTGGGCAGGGTGTTCTGGTGCCTTCCAGGTGCCCAAATGGCACCACACCTCGCCTAGAGCCACGCTGTATCTGGGTTTTATTCCATGCTGCGGGCTCTCTCGTGAATCGGCAGTTAGCTGGTGGGACAGTAGCTGGGGCTGCTGCTCTGAATGTATCGTCCTATTTAATTCTCACATTTCCACCACCCTATGAGGTGGATATTCTCTTTTTTTTCTGGTCCTTTTTTAAATTGAAGTATAGTTGTTATACAATATTGTGTTAGTTTCAGGTGTACAGAATAGTGATTCAGTTACTTTTTTTCCTGATTATATTCCACTATAGGTTATTATAAGATGTTGAATATAATTTCCTGTACTATACAGTAAATCCTTGTTGTTTATTTTGTGTATAGCCGTGTACAATATCTGTTAATCCCATACTCTTAATTTGCCCCTCCCCCTCCCCTTGGGTGACCATAAGTTTGTTTTCTATATCTGTGACTCTGTTTCCATTTTAGAGTCATTTGTATTATTTTTTAGATTCCACATGTAAGTGATATCGTATGGTATTTGTCTTTGTCCGACTTACTTCTCTAAGTATAATATTCTCTAGGTCCATCCATGTTGCTGCAAATCTTATTATTCCTGTTTTACAAATAAGGAAACTGAGGCTCAGAGAGGCTAGAAAACTTGCTGTCGTCCGTCATTTAGAGGCCAATGGGATTCCAGCCTGTTTTCCTCCAACTCTGGGCCCCTGGCTTATCTTGTATCACACCCACTAGTTTAGCCAAATACATTCAGCCTCTTCCTAGTACACCGTAGTTGTCTCAATGCAAAGTGTGTGTGTTTGCACGGAGCATTCTAGAGTGACTGCTTGGACCTCAGTGTGGGATCCTGTGACCAGGTCTGTGTTATCAATCCCGCCTCCTGGATGTGCCTTCATATCCAGGACGGACTACGATGACCTGTTCTCTTAGCTCATTCCTGGTTGGCAGGCATGGAGGATGGGATCCTGCTTGATTCCACTTATTAAAATGCTAATGCCAGGGCCTGTTCCTGGCAGTCCCAGCCTGCCCTCTGAGGTTAGGGCAGCAAAATCCTCAGCTGGTTCTGAGTTTGCAACAAATGTGTCAGACTGAGCAGAACCTGGGCTTCTTCTGTAAATACTGCCTTTTGGCTTCTCCCGGTTTCTGCTTCTCTGGGGAAAGTTTAAATTGATAAAGCCTCAGAGCTCTTTAGCATACACTCTCTCAGCAAGACCAAGGGACATGTAATCTTGCCTTTGAAAGTTTACCTCCAGGCTTGGAGGAATCCATTGTTGTTTGTCTACTGATTTATTTATTCATTAATTCATTTGACAAATACGTACTGGGGCCCTGCACTTGCCGTGCCGGGAGAGACAGAGATGAAGGAAACATTACTCTTGTCCTTTTCCTGGTCAGGTTTCCAAGTCCCTGGACATAGCGTGATCCTAGGCCATACCAACTTCCCATTCACCCAGATCCCTTTAACACTCTCTATGGCCCTTGACAATGACCATTCCTCGCTGGGACCATCCCAGTCACTGGCACAATTTCCTCTGCCCCATTCCTGCTAACTCCCTCCTGTCTCCTAACTCTTCATGGACTCAGGCTCCAAGCTCCCAGCATGCCTCGGGCTCTGGCTTACTTTGGTGGTGCAGGTTGTGACAGAAGTTGAGGTCAGAAGGACATCTTCGAGATGCAGAGGGATGGAGAACCAATCCTTTGACTGCCTGCCAGAGCCCTTTGTGTTAAGCACAAAAGAAAGGACGTGGGTGAGATTCTGGGTTGATCATGTATCCCTAAAGTAGCTGCTATAATGGCACTGTGCTGTGATTATTGAAAGCTTGAGTTAGCGATTGATTCATGCTGAGAGATCAATAAAAAAAAGAGATGGCAGTGCAGGTTTATGAAGAAGCCATCGTGCCCCCTCGCTTGCATCTGCCTCTACCACAGCCCTGTCACCTTATTGTAATTGTACGTCTGCTCGTCTGTCTGTGCCACTGTGAAATCCTGGAGGTTAGAGGCATGGCTGACTCTTCCCAAACAGCAGCTGGCTTAGGGTAGGTGCTTGATCTGTGCTCACAGCAGGCCCTACTTTATAATGAAGAAACAGAGGCATAGAGCCGTTATATTACTTGGCCATAAAATGAATAGGGTGGCAGAAAGCGGAATCTGAACCCAATTCAGTATCACTGCAAAGTCTATGCCTGGAAGAGTTAAAGGGAGTCCCTCCGTGCATGTGGGGCTTCAGCTAGATCAGTGTGTTATCAGTCAGCTCCAAAGACCAGCTTTGCTCCACGGTCCAGGCAGTTCTGGCACCCTCTGGGATTGGAGGCATTCTCTATTCTGACATGATGCTACTGGGCGTTATCACCCCTGCACACCATCATGAACAAGATCCTTACAAGATCTGCCCCAGTCCTCACATATCTCCATTCCTTTGACCGTTGATTTCCTTTGCAGACTCCTTGCAATAAGAAATCTGTTATGGTTTTCTGCTCATTACCAGGTCTAAGGGGGCATGAAAAGCAACAGGAAAGCATAGATGTGGGACAGTTGTCATGCTTCATTCATAAGGTCAGTGACTTCCTTTAAATGCAAGCCAGTATAATTCAAATTCAAGTTTGGGGAGGTAAATAATTTCTGAGGGTTTTAAGTAACTTGCCCAAGATCTCATGCCATGGGCAGAGAAAGAAGACAGACCAAACCCTAAGGAATACAAATCACCTTGGCATTAAATATCTCAACAGTAACAATGGGGTCAAGAAGACAGTGGAGAAATAATTTCAAAATGTTACGGAAAAAAAGAACTTGTAATGTGGAATTAGCTAAACTAGATTTAAAGAGGTTAGGTAAATTGCACGAAGAAATACATACAGTAAGGGGAGAAGCAGTCTTGGCCACAGTCCATTAATCTTTTAAAATACTGCCTCTGCTAAATGCTGGGAGGATCATGATTCTGACAACCATTTTTTTCTGGAAGTCTAATTGACGGCTTAGGAAGGAGGGCCGAGAATAAACAGTAGTCCAGTTGGGCTTGAACTTTTACCCTCCCTGCTGAGCCAGGGCCATGGGACCAAGAGCAAGGCTGTCATTAATGTTAGATAAACCCAGACACTCCCTCTCTGCATAGGTTGGTGGACAGAGACAAATTCAAGGGAAGGTACACAGATACATTAATTTTATGATGCAATTTCCAGGCTGTAAAATGGACAGGATAGAAAAGCCCCAGAGATGATTATAAAGTCAGTGATTGAGTTTCATTTCTACTCAGAGTAAATATACTCAACTGGGCTTGTGCTGATCAACCTTGACATCAGACATGTGCAACTTCAGTGTTTGCATTATGGGGCTGTCATTAAAAAGTTATCCAAGGGCAAGTCCCTTCATTCTCATGTCCCCCAAAGGCCCACCATCATGGAAACATGCCATTTTGAAGTTAGATGGAATTGTTTACTAGGGTTCTTAACTTTTATAGATAAGAAAACTGAGACTCAGAGAACATGAGTGATTTTTCCCCACAGTCATCCAAATAGTAAAGAACAGTCCACACTGGAACTCATATGTATTCAACGATTCCATGCATATTTATTGAGAGTCTACTATATTTGTCAGACACTTTCCTGGGTCCTGGGGTACAGCAGTGAACAAGACAGATATGGTCTCTGCCATCAAAGAGTTTACATTCTAGAAAGGAGAGAGTAAATATAGGTGCTAACCAACAAATCCTCAAAATACTTAAGGTAGGGCTTCCCTGGTGGCGCAGTGGTTGAGAGTCCACCTGCCGAGGCAGGGGACACGGGTTCGTGCCCCGGTCCGGGAAGATCCCACATGCCGCGGAGCAGCTGGACCCGTGAGCCAGGGCCGCTGAGCCTGCGCGTCTGGGGCCTGTGCTCCGCAACGGGAGAGGCCACGACGGTGAGAGGCCCACGTACCTCAAAAAAAAAAAAAAAAAACCATAAAAAACTTAAGGTGATGATAGATGTGAAACTAACAGAAGAGGGGAATGATACAGGAAGTGATGGGGAAAGGGTCAGACTACTTTAGACTAAAGAGACAGGATAGACTTTTTGAAAAGATGTTATTTGGGATGAGATTTAGTCATTTGAAAATGTGGGTTGAGGGGGGGGAAAAAAAGCAATGCAATGGCCCTAAGGCAGGTACCAGCCTGGTAAGTTACAATGGAAGGAAAGTAAATGTTTCTGAAACAGAGTGAGGGTAAATGGCACAAGATGAAGTGAGAGAGATGCACTTGGGTTAGATTGTTATAAAGTATTTGGATTTTATTCTGGAGGCAATGGAAAGCTATGGAAGGGTTTTAAACTAAAGAATGTTATCATCTGATTTACATTTTCCAGAAAGATCACTCTGGCTGCTGTATAGAGACCGAGCTATATAGCGGCAAAGGAATATGCAGGCAAAAGGTAGGGGGAAGTTTGCCCAGCAGCAAAGACCATGTTTCTAGCTAATCTCTGAAATTTTTCTCAATTCAGTTATCCCACGGTGATAGGAGATTTATCCAAATAAACCCTGTTTGTGTCTTGATTTCCAGCCAGGTTGTTTCCCCCCCACGGCACCAGGTTTCAACCATCTTTCACAGTACTGGAAGAAATGTATAAAGCCAAAAATGTTAGTTTTAATGTTTATTCAAACAAAGAAAACTTTACTTGTGTTCTTGCTAAGTGCTAAGCATTCTGCCAGATGGTGGAGATAAAGAGATGAAAAACTTGGTCCCTGCTGCCGGCTGTGGTGAGGGAGACTGACACGTTAACAGCCAGAAGGCTGTGTGCGCAGAAGGGGGGTATGCAACCCGGCAGTAGGCTGGTGTACTGGAAGAGCCAGGTGCACTAGTATGGAAACCTCAGTGGGAGACATAAAACCCATATTTGAGCCTTGGAAGTGCTTTTGAGCTGAGTCTTGCGTGATAGATACAAGTGTACCAGACCAAGAAGGGAAGGGAACTTTAAGCACAGGGATCAACATTTACAAGGACAGGTAGATGATAGGCTGTAGGGAGAGTTTAAATAATTGCCAGTCCTTTGGTTTGGCTGGACCATAAGGTGAGGGTGTACAGAGAGTGTCAGGAAAGGTGGCGTAAGGAGTTAAAATGTGTGGTAGGTTCAGAGCCCAGTCTTTCTTCTGTCTGAGAGACTGTGCTGAATCCCCGTTTACAATCCAGGTGTCTTTGGGAGATGCATTACTTAGGACTCTTTGTGCAAGAAAAGAGACTTACTTAAACTAGTTTAACCAAATAGGAATATTTGTCTTTAAGTTTCAGGGATATGTAATGGATTCCAAAGGGGGGGGGATATAACTAGGCCACTGATATGAGCCCATGTTTGTAGAACTGTAAGAAATCAGAAAGATTTTCCATCCTTCGTCTTTGCTTCTTTCTGCAGATTTATTGTATAATTATCACTGCAGTTTGATTTACCTGTTTCTCAGTCCTCAAGACCACACACACAAAAAAATCCCTAGTTTTAATCTCCTCTGTTCAAGAGACAGAATGAAGCAAAAATAGCAGACTAAGAAAAATGCTTTCCCAGGAAAAGCATTATCATTAGCCCATTTAGAGTAAAGTATTCAGTACAAGAATCTGTTGCCAGGAAAGTCAGGCCAGGTGGTAAAATAAAACGTGGCTTCTGGGAACCACCCTTGTACTTATGTGGCTCATGAGGTAATTTATAGAAAATTCTTAGCAATATGCCTGGCATCTGGGAATTTTCTTATACACGCTCATTTAAATGTGGGCAGGGGTCAGTGTAGGACGTCGTGCTTAAGACTATTTCTGTTTGATGGTGTCAAACAATGAAGCAGTGCCTAACACACTGTCTGGCACAGAGTAGAGGATGAATAAATGGCATATGCTGCTATAATTGTGCCAAATTGCTTTGATTATGTTTTTGTCTTCTCTACTAGCCTGTTAAGTTTCTGAGCTACTGAGGCTTCGATTCAAGCCTGTATTCTCAGGACCTCGGACAGCTCCTGAGATCCAGAATTGTAACCGCTGTTACCAACCAACCGCAGGCTAGGGTCTTCTACCCAAGTGAACTGCCATGATCTCCCACTCCCTGTCCCCCTAAGCTTAGACTTTCTTGAGCCTTACAGTCAGGTCCAACCAAACCTCAGTCCACTGTGCTCCTGAGCACCTTCCTTATCCTTCCTCCCACCAGCCATGTCAGTAAGATCCCAGCATGCCTGCAGCCAGCAGCGTCTGCATTATCTCATTGCAGAGACACAGTTGCCAACTAGCACATTTGCTGCTTTAATTAGACTAGTTTTGACAAGCTCCAAAACTTTGTTTTTGATTTTTATCTTTGGGATGATTTAAAGCACCGTAAAGCTGTGTAATTGTTGTGGGCAGGTCACATATCCACCAACCTCCATCTGCTTCCTTAGAAAGCTAACTATGCCAAGCTTGGAACAGAGCATGGAAAGCAGACAATAAAAAGAGATTGCCCTGGGGCTTCCCTGGTGGCGCAGTGGTTGAGAGTCCGCCTGCCGATGCAGGAGACACGGGTTCGTGCCCCGGTCCGGGAAGATCCCACATGCCGCGGAGCGGCTGGGCCCGTGAGCCATGGCCACTGAGCCTGCGCATCCGGAGCCTGTGCTCCGCAACGGGAGAGACCACAACAGTGAGAGGCCCGCGTACCACAAAAGGAAAAAAAAAAAAAAAAAAAAAAAAAGAGATTGCCATAGGTTAATGCTTTTTCTCATGGCAAACAGTGTTTTTCCCTATCTCTTGTGTTTTTGGCAGTATAGTTAAGTCACTATTTTGACCTTCCTTTCATTTTTGACCAGTAAAAATAATTAACATGCTATAGTATTTTGGAGTTGCTGCTTTCAGAGAAGGTGAATATGTTTGCATGGTGCCTGGGAGTTTACAGAAACAGTTCATGTGAATTATCTCCTTTAACATAAGCCTATGAAGCAAGGCACAGTGGTTATTACTGGTGGCATTTTACAGATAAGGAGCCTAAGCTTAACAAGGTTTAAGGTGTAGAGCAAGATAACTTCAGGTTAATGAAATGAGTATTTGCTGAACATCCACTTTACTGCCATGGGCAGTGAGAAGGTACCAGGTATAATAAAAAAGTTACTTGGGGCTTCTCTCATGTATCCTTTTTCTTGCAACTACATGTCGCCTCCCTGACCTCACGTTTATTGAGTTTTGATCACTGGATAGTTTGTCTCTATAGAGCATCTACTTGTATTTATTAAGACCACCTGGAGGTTTCAGCTCTCAGGAGGCAAAGCGTGGGGTCTGTATGGTCGGTTCTCCTTTTAGATATTTGTGAATTTATAATTTTGTGGGTGTTGGACTCCATTTCTACCACAAGCACTGGAGAAAGCCCTATTCTCTGTAGTTTCTCTTTTCCCTGAATTATTCCACGTAGGCTTCAGGATCTACCCTTACTTACTTATATAGATGAATAAAAAACATTTTCTTCCCAGGAATGTTCATTATGGACTACTTAACCAAGGGGAAATACACTTTAGGGGTTGATTGGTGAAGCCTTAGGCCACCCTGACTACTACGTTGACCATGGGTATGCTGCTTCTCTCAGCCTCTGGATAATACAAACCCAACACATTTGTCTTGAGTAATAAATGATTGCTCGTGACAACTATCCAAACATGTTCAGGCCTCTTCCCTTTTAAATTATCTGCTATTTACTGCATCCCCTACTTTCCTAATCCTATTACAAGGCTTTTACTCCTCATTTCCCCTTCTTGGAATTAGCCTCTGAAATCCCTTCTCCTGGGGAGTATTCCAGTGAATACAAATACACTGGGGGAATTATTTTCCTTCTTCTCTATTGAGTGTAAAACTTTGTCATCCTTCTCCATTTCATACACTCAGCCCAGCACTGATTCACATGTTCCTCCAGCTGAATCTTCTGGGTTTCAGCATGAGCACCATGGGAAGGAAATTGTGACTCCATTTGAGCTTGTGATTTATGACCAGTCATGACATCGTGGAGGGGGACGTATTGCCAGTAAAACAGAGGAGATGAAAATTAAGTATTTTCCTCTCGGCTTCCCCTCCTTTCTTGTCTATCCAATGCTCCTACTACACAGATCTGCCTCTGGGCCCTTCCTCGTGGAGTTCCCTGTGCAATGTCTCACCTTCTCCTCACCTCCACCTGTAAAATCCTGTTCATGCTTCAGTGTCTCCACGAAATGACTACTCTTCTGTGTAGTGCAGTGTGGCCTTTCCTTGGTCTGTATGATCCCAACGTTGACAAGTATTGCTTGATCAGTGTTTTGGGCCCAGATCCCTGGAAATCATGTCTGAGAAGTTCTCCTGAAAGCAGTTTATTGAGGGATTGTTCAAAAGAGGGACCCTTGATGGAGTGAGGCAAGCAGGATGGGTCAAGGAAAGAAGCGAGACAAAGAAAACTAGGTTTCATGAACTCATAGAAACAGAGACTAGAATGGTGGTTGCCAGGGTCTGGGGGTGGAGGGAGGCGGGAGATGTTGGTCAGAGTACCAACTTCCAGCTGTAAGATGAATCAGTTCTGGGAATCTAATGTACAGCATGGTGATTATAGTTAATAATACGGTATTATGTACTTGAAAGTTGCTAAAAGAGTAGATCTTAAATAATCTCACCACAAAAAAGAAATGGTAATTATGTGACATGATAGAGGGTATTGGCTAACCCCACGGTGGTAAGCATTTTGCAATATATAAGTGTATCAAATCAACAAGTTGTATACCTTAAACTTATACAATGTTACATGTCAGTTACACCTCAATAAAACTTGGGCAGGGTGAGGGGGAAGGCTTCAGGGAAAGCCTGGCCTCAGCCTGATCCCACAGGGAGTGCAAGAGCGTGAACTGGACACAATAGTTGTCTTGCCTTAAGAAAAGGTGGCTTAGAGCAGATTACCCGTTGTCTAGAAGCTCCTCCGGGGAGATACGCTGTCATAGGTAAGCCAAGGGCAGTCCTTCAGAGGCAGGTGCAGATCTGAGCCAGTAGCAGCCAACACCCACAGCTGGGGATGAGTTCACCCCCTGGGCCACGCGATCTGGGCAGGACACCAACATCATCTGCTACAAATAATCAGTGAGGTCACTGTTAGAATTATCAAAAATCTCACGGACCTCTGTTACATCCCAGACACTATTCTAGGCACTTTGGAATCAAAGATGATGGAGTTATGCCTGTGTGCAAGTTTGCTGAAGGCAAACTTTCAAAAGCACACAGGGTGAGACAGGACCCAGGCCCTACAGCGGGAGACCAGGTGGGAGCTCGTTTACATGAACAAGGCGGAATTGGAGTTACCGACGCTGGGGCCCAGAGCAGGACCAGCAACATGTAAAGCAAAGCCGTCAAAGCTTTTGAATTACTGTTGCCTAGTCCTCTGCTTGAACAGGCTTGTTCCCGGGCTGGTTGAGGATGAACCTAAATGTCTCCAGCTTGGGGAGAGGTGCTGTTTAGGACACAGAGAGTGCGGCATTTACATGAGGCGGGACGTTAATCAAAGCAACTTAGGGAAAAAAGGAGACTTTACGGGCATATGGCAAAAGTCAGGGGTGGATCTAACTTGAGTCAGGGCGGGACCAGGGAGCGATGAGTGTGCACTCACATGCTCTTGCTCCATCACTCAGGTCTGCCTCCCTCTGATATCCTTATTCTTTTTTTTTTTTTTTTTTTTTTTGGTACGTGGGCCTCTCACTGCTGTGGCCTCTCCCGTTACGGAGCACAGGCTCTGGACGTGCAGGCTCAGCGGCCATGGCTCACGGGCCCAGCCGCTCCGCGGCATGTGGGATCTTCCCGGACCGGGGCATGAACCCATGTCCCCTGCATTGGCAGGCGGACTCTCAACCACTGCGCCACCAGGGAAGCCCTGATATCCTTATTCTTATACAGCTTCTATCCTTGTACTGGCTTCAAGAAACTCCAGGTTACATTCTAGCAGGTTCTCAGTCCTTGAGATAAGAGAGAGACCCGTTCTCAGTAGTTGCAGCAAAAGTCACAGGATTGACTTCCCTGGGTGGATTTTGTTGAAGGAGGTCATGGAGAGGATGTGACCACAGGTTGACCCAAGGACTCAACCTGGGCAATTGGAGGCTCCTCGACCCTCCCCTGTCCTTGGAATGTACACTCTGCCCACCGTTCCCACAGGGGGAACTGTTTTCAAGGACGCAGCCTTGAGAGAGCATGTGTGGTTGAGACCCTATGGATGGTGCATGTGACTGAACCCTATAAAGGCCTCTCTGTAAATTTTTAAGAATCCAGGGGCTTGGGGTGGACATCTACTCATTTTGTAGCCCAAGACAAGTCTGGTCCTAAGTAAGTCCCCTTGCTTATTAAACATGCTGCCTACTGATCTGGAGCGTCTGCCTCTTTCTTCAGCCTCTTTGCCCTCCATGTACTGGGGGCTGGTTTGTGAACCAACAGGATGTGAGTCATGTGAGCAAAACTGAAATAATCGCTGTTGTGAGGGATGGAGTTTACTGACTGCTCTGGCTAGTAGGCTACATGCCACCCACCCAAGGAACCTGTGTAGGTCAACCCCGAGTGAATCACGTGGCCTGAGAAGGGCAGAGTGAAAGGGGGGGGTTCTTTCATTAGAAGAGATATGCAGAGAAGGCAGAATCATCAAATATGTTTCATTGCAGCTCTCTTCCACTGGACTTTCACTTTTCTGTCTTGAAGCATACGCATGGTAAACCACAGGGCTGCGAGTTCATTGCCACTGGCAAGCTCAGGACGTGACTGATTTGTCAAGTCATATTTAATGCTGGGCTTGTAAAGAAGTTTCTCATTTTCAACTGACAGTTTTTATGATGGAAGTCAAGCTCACTAGTTTATAATTGACAGGATTTTTATTCATTTTGGAGAAGTTACAGCATCCGGTGGCCTGCAGTTTTCGATCTATACAGACATTTCTGTTAACCTTGCAAAGCTGGAAAACTTAGCTTCTGCATTTTGTTACTGGTCGTGTCAATTTCTAGAAAGGTGACTTCACCCCAATCTCTTTGGGCAGTTTCCTTAAGTTCAAGATTTATTTCCTTGGCCAAGGCCAGTGCCCAGAGGCTTGAATATTGTTGTTTGCTGACCTGTGTAACTTCTGGGGAAATGATTTTCTTGCTGTGATGTGAAATTGACTTTTCATCTTTGGTGACCAACCACTCCAGTTCACCTTTCTGTCGAGAGGGTATATATGAGCTTTGAGAATCAGATTGCTTACTTGTGAAGAACTGGAGAGTAATGATTGATCTCTGAGATGGCTTTGAAAGAAGTATTCTAAAAGTTATTCCTAATACTTTATCATTAAAAAAAATAATAGTTGCAATTTAAGGACACTAGGTTTTTGACTCACAGTATTGGGTATGTCCTTTCTGCTCCTAAATATCTCATTATGTTCCTCTGTGATAGCACCCTACACACCATCCTGGGAATATTTCTGTGTCATACTTTCACTGTATTCTTTTTTTTTTTCTTTTGGCCATGCCTCATGGCTTGTGGGAATCTTAGTTCTTAGTTCCCCTACAAGGGATCGAACCCAGACCCTCGGCAGTGAAAGCTCGGAGTCCTAATCACTGGACGGCCAGGGAATTCCCCTTTCACTCTATTCTAGATCCTGAACCTGAGCGCACTCACTCATTCAGCTACAGATTCAGTGAGCATCTTAATTTAAGGCTGGGTAAAAGTCACGTGGATGGTGGAATGGTTTGGGGTGTTCTCTTGGGTTTGGAGTAAAGTGGGGAGTCAGGATACAGTCCCTGGGGAGAGTGGGATTTGGAGCCAAGAGCTCAGGATGTTTATGGTGAGAAGAATGGACAAATCTCTTCCTTGTCCTCCAAGGATAGCTTTAAAGCTTCTAAAAAATGACACCCCTGACCCCAGGCTGAAATTTTACGTGTGTGAATCAATCTTCTGGGACAAGGTTGGAGGAAGTTGGCAGCTCAGGCTCAGAAAACCTGCTTTGCTATCCCCTTGGTTAAATTTATTTTCTGTCTAAATAGAAATCTTAAGTTTTTATACTTTTTTAGCCTAGTGGTGATAAATTCAGCTTCAAGAAGAACATTTATTTGTAAGCGTGCCCCTGGTTTGCTGACGTTGCAGGGTGGCAAAAGTGGGACATTGTTACTCTATTTGCCACGCTACAGTTTTTCATAATATTTTCAAACGTGAATACAGACCCCACCTTTTCACCATTTGTCCCCTCATTTTTGTGCTTTTTCCACTTTTTCTTCATGGGGTTCCATCTTTTGGATTTAACAGGGCTCCATAGACCATGCATATAATATGTATTTCACATCCTCTCAGTCTGTTAAGGCATTTTCCGTGTGCATTTTACAGCAGATGCTGACTGTAAATTGGTCATAGAAACTTCATTGGCTTCCTGTCTGTGACATTCCTGATGGATGGTCCCTATTTACGCAGGACAGTAGGGCGTGTGCAGAGTCTCACAGCTCCACGCCACGCTTAATGGATTGGAAGGAGAGAGCTGGTGGCCCCACTGAGAAGAGAATTATCTGCTTCTTTTTGTGCAGCAATCAGAAAAGGCCAGGGATGGAACACAGGTTGTGAAAGGCCTAGGAGGCTGAGTCAAGTCCTAGCACTTCCATAAAGTGGGTTTCTGAAGAGCTCAGTCCTGGAAATAACACGGGGCAATGCAGGATTAAGGGCATGGCTGTTGGGGTACATTGACAGATGTGGAACCCACTCCCGGGCCATTTGGTGGTACGTGTGTGTTAGTGTCCTCATCTGAAAGGATGGAGATGACCTGTTTTGGGGGGCTTTTGTGATTTTGGCAGGACAGCCCACCTCTCCACCTTCGTCCAATGAGGGAGAAATCTTGGAAAAGTAGAAGAGGGTTGGACCCAGTGCCCTTTGTTGTCAAATTATTGGCCTAGGATTGGGGGTAGGAGTGAAAATTTTCCTTTTTTTGTTAAAGCCTGAAAAGGTCAAAGTTATGTTAGTAAGAGGAATGTAAAACTCTCATGGAACCTGGTGAGAACTTCATTAAGAAATTCATCTTTATGTTTGAGGGATTTCGGATTTATATTAGGTAATTGACACATCTGATATGAATCCTTCTGTCACAAGCAAAACAAGGTAAGACTCCCAGATGACCTAAGAACAAGGGGAATTTCCTGGCTTACATAGTAGAAAACTCTAGGTGGATTCAGATTTAAGTGTGGTTTGATTCAGAGACCAGAACCATATCATCGGGACCCAGCTTTCCCCTCACTGTCTCTCAGCTCCCTTTTCTCTCCACTCTCGGCAGATGGCTGCGGCAGCTCAAGTGTCATATTCTCTTTTTTTTTTTAATTTTTAAATTTTATTTTATTTATTTTTTAATACAGCAGGTCCTTTTTTTTCTTTTTTTGCGGTACGCGGGCCTCTCACTGTTGTGGCCTCTCCCGTTGCGGAGCACAGGCTCCGGACGCGCAGGCTCAGCGGCCATGGCTCACGGGCCCAGCCGCTCCGCGGCATGTGGGATCTTCCCGGAATGGAACACGAACCCGTGTCCCCTGCATCGGCAGGCGGACTCTCAACCACTGCGCCACCAGGGAAGCCCCAGCTTGTTGTTCTTTGACTCCGGTTCACAGTCAGGAAGTTCCCTCGCAGAGAGCTCGGGCAATTATGAGGCTCACCTGTGAATTTCTCTTGGGAATATCAGTCTGTGTAGTCTATTGTCACATGTCTGAAAAACAGTTGTCTTATATGCTTTTCTCAGTTTCATGATTGCTTATTTCAGGAAGGCAAGTCTGATACCAGTTGGACCATCATACCTGGAAGCTCAGAGGTGATCTTTTAAGTAACTGTTTTGCCACTGTGTGCCATATAACCCATTTTCAAATGGTAACGGCATTTTTCCTGCCTTCAAACCCTGTAAGCTCAGAAAAAAAATCTCAAGTTCCCATCTCTAAGCATTTGTTTGAGTCTAAATTCCATATCAGTAAGAATTAAATGCAAGAGACAGAAATCAACTTAAGTATTTTAAGCAGAAAGGCATTTGGTAAAAGGAATTCAGTGCTAATGAAATCACTGGAAGGAATCACTCGCAGATCAGCGTAGAATAGCTTAACCAGGGGTCCTTCTATTTCTGAGGCTGTCAGGGAAGCTCTCCTGGAATAAAGGACTTCTACTATCATTTCAAATGCCTTTTGGAAGATACAGAGCTGGACAGTAGACCCTGAAATGCTACTGCAGAAAATCTTCACTTTCCCAGAGTCTTCTTTACCAGCAGAAGTAACACCCAAAAGGCAGATAAGTTGGTTCAGCTTACCTCTACCTTTCAAATCCCACTCAAAAGCATCTAATTGGTGGAATCTAATTTGTATCCAGACCTTAGCAAGGGAGTCTGTGAAATGTGGATTTTGCCTTTCCAGTCTCCCCTAGAAAGATGAAGGGAAGGAGTTTGAATGAGCCAGTCCACAATATCCAGCAAATACTTTTCTCGCTGTTTAGGATTGCCTTTTCATCCTTCAGGATCGATGTCAAATATTACCTCCTCCTTCAAGTGCATTTGTTAATCTCGTGTTATGTAGCTCATATACCCACTGCAATGTTTTTCCAAATGGTTTTATAATTATTTGTGATTCTCTTTTTCCCACTAGGCAGAAAAAAACAAAAACAAAACAAAACAAACTCAGGGGTGAGAGTCACCTGTAAGTCACTGGCTGAGGGTTAGAGACTGGTTTATTCATTCTTAACACTAATGTCTAGTCCAATAGCTGGTATATAATGCTGAATGCATGCTTACTGACTGAATTAACGAGTCCTAAAAGAATAATGGCCATTCCACGTCTTCAAATCACATGACATAGGAAGATGGCCCTGCCGGGGGAACGACCTTGATCAGAGGCTGACATTTATCTCACCCCATATTCAGAGTCTTTCTATGTGAGCCAACGGGTGAAGACTGAAAAATCCCACACACTTGATTTTCTGGAGCTAGGAAGAAGAGACTAACAATGCTTTCACTGGATTCTGCAAGATTTAAAGAAGTTAATTCATCATGGTGGTTTATGTGTGTGACTGTAATCTTGGATCCAGGGGGACAATTCTGAGCCCTGGATCCAGCCTTTCAGAAGGAATATAATAAGTCACTTACCACCTGTACATTTCTGATCTGTGAACTGGAAAAGAGAACACTCCCGGGGCCAGGGGGTGATGCGTGCATATGCCTAGCAAATGGCTTCCCTTGCAGTGGCTGGGATGGATGACGTACCTCTTGTAGGCAAACAATCCTGTTCCCAAAGGAGCCTTTCCCACTCCCTGGTCCCTCATTAGATGTAGCCCATTAGTAGAGCTGGCCCAAATTCTGCCTCCCGGATCTTGGCAACGATGTTCGAGCTTGTTTCAGGCTTAGCCCAGCTTGTTGGAATTTTGCTGGTCCTGCATGCGATGGGAAGGCTTGTGTCTGTGTGTGCACGGTGTGAGTCCCCATCCTCTATCTATTCTACTTCTGCCTGACACAGAATCTTAGCACTGAGACCCAGAACCTGGGAGGATTAGGAGGGCGCTGGGTTGGTGCTAGAGAACCCGGCTCCTGCCCAGCTCCTCCTCTGATGATGCCCATAGGCAGTCACGTCCCCCCTCAGCCAGGACGGCATAGCTACCTAACCTACTCGCAGTCGACCTGACATATGTGAGCAATAGTTTGTCACCGAGGCTGTTTGGGTTGCTTGTTTGCAGCATCATTGTGGTAATAGGTAACTGCCACTCCCGCATTTCTCTCATTAATGATATTCATTTATTCATTCAACAAATATTTGTTGAGTACTTCCTTCATTCTGGGCACTTCCCGGGTCCTCCAGCCAGTGAGGGGGACCCTGGGTTGTGAAAAGTTGTGCTCTTGTACCTGGATGTTACTATTTCCCACTCTAAGAGATGTGTTCGAATTCAGGCTTACTTATTATCATGCACTTGTTTTTGTGTGTGAGGGTGTGTGGAGGAGAGGGCATTTGGTACAAACCAGTCCCTGGGGGAAGGCTCAGTTCTGGGAACAAACTTCAGATGAAGTCCCTGGACCCTTAATGTGTAGGCTCTGAATCAGGTGACTCTATCATATACTGCCCACCTCACACCCCATCCCCGCCCAGGACGCGTGACCTGGGCGAGCTATGTTTGTTTCTAACTGTAACTTAAACCATTAGAGAAAACATATGGGAGACTATAGTTAAATTCCAAATATACAGTGCAGAGAAGATGTTCTATAGGAGTTTAGGAAAAGAAATGATGAATAGGCAATAATTTTTAGGAAGAGTCTTCATGAAAAAGACAGGGTTTGACTTTGTTGGTGATCATGATGATCTTGATTATATTTACCTATTATAGTGATTTATAGCTTATGTTATCTTAAGACCGTTAATACTGCTACTGCTTCTATAATTTCTTGGGTTTCTGCCATGTACCAGGCCTGCACCAAATACCCTGTGTACATTTTCTTAGTTAATTCTTACAACAGCCCTTGCAGTCAGAGGCAGGTAAACTTTGTGTTTCCAGTTATGGATGACGACACTAAAGCCGAGAGAGGTTAAGTGACTTACCTGGGGCCACAGAGCTAACAAGTGGCAGAATCAAGATCCAGTCCAAGTCTGCCTGTTTCCAGACCGTGGCACTGGGCTGCTTCTGGATGTACTTGGTCCTTGATATAATCCTGTGCGAAAGACAATTCATATATAATTTTTTAATCCTCATTTTATATGTCAAAAAGCCAAGTTTCAGGAAAGCTACATGATTTCCCCAAGGCCAATTAACTAGTTAGTAGCACGGACAGTTCAATCCTATATTCCGAATATATTTCATTTTAGTTCAGTTTTTAAAGTTGAAGGGGCCAGAATATAAACTCAGTAACTCCCTTCAGCTCCTTTGGGTGATACTGGGGGAGAAGGAGAGACTGCTGGAGGTGCTGAGAGCGGAGACAGCCGGTCCAATATTTATTTTCCATTGAGTGTATCAAAACAAAGCTGTGGGTGAGTGAAGCAAATGGCAGGAAGAACAGTTTTGTGCACTGGGGCTTCAACTTTTGGAGAGAACCCATCCGGACTCCTCCCCTGCAGCTGTGGGGCATTTAGAAGCTCACTGGCTCTGGGCTCCTTCCCAAGGGCTCCTTGGCTGGCCTCCTCCCTCCAGTCTGTTTCTCCCTCAAGTGAAACCAGCACCTTCCAACGTCTTTTATCTCTTCTGCTCCCCAAGACGTGCACCAAGACACGCACCTCCACAGATGGCTCAATTAAATCTGGAAGGACCCTTGACACGTGACTAGATAGCTGAGATCAGGAAAGCTGACTTTTCTAAGGACTTTCTCTAAAAGGACAGAATCTGAGTTTCCCCTTCTTGTCTAAAAGGATGTTCCTTATGGAGAACAGTATGGAGGTTCCTTAGAAAACTAAAAATAGAACTACCATATGACCCAGCAATCCCACTACTGGGCATACACCCTGAGAAAACCATAATTCAAAAAGAGTCATGTACCAAAATGTTCACTGCAGCTCTATTTACAATAGCCAGGAGATGGAAACAACCTAACTGTCCATCATCGGATGAATGGATAAAGAAGATGTGGCACATATATATAATGGAATATTACTCAGCCTTAAAAGAAACGAAACTGAGCTATTTGTAATGAGGTGGATGGGCCTAGAGTCTGTCATACAGAGTGAAGTAAATCAGAAAGAGAAAGACAAATACCGTATGCTAACACATATATATGGAATCTAAGAAAAAAAAAATGTCATGAAGAACCTAGGGGTAAGACAGGAATAAACACACAGACCTACTAGAGAATGGACTTGAGGATATGGGGAGAGGGAAGGGTAAGCTGTGACAAACCAAGAGAGTGGCATGGACATATACACACTACCAAATGTAGAATAGATAGCTAGTGGGAAGCAGCCACATAGCACAGGGAGATCAGCTCGGTGCTTTGTGACCACCTAGAGGGGTGGGATAGGGAGGGTGGGAGGGAGGGAGACGCAAGAGGGAAGAGATATGGGGACATATGTATATGTATAACTGATTCACTTTGTGATACAGCAGAAACTAACACACCATTGTAAAGCAATTATACTCCAATAAAGATGTTAAAAAAAATAATCTCCCTCAAATGAAAGCTCCCCATTCGCGCAGCTGCTCTTCTTGGCTTCTGGGGACTCTGGCTGGGGCTCAGTGAGTGTGGGGCTGGGGTGAAGTACCTCCGTCTGGGCTCCCACCCTCCTCATCTGGCCCCATCCAGCCCCTGACCTGGGCGATGCAGGCTGACAGCTCGAGTGACAGGCTTTCCTCCGGTTCTGCTCCATTTCACCCTGAAACGCAATCCCTTGGCTCCCAAATTGCCGCGACCCACTTCCCTGCTTGTGCTGTGGAGAGAGGCACACAGAGGGAGTGGAAAGGGGTGGAAGAGCCCACCCCACGTGGGATTCCCATGGACTTGTCTCCCTTTTTTTGAGATCTTGCATTTTTTGCACTTTACCAAGAGATGTTGAGAGTCAGGTCGTGGAGACAGAACACTGGGTTCAAATCCCGACTTTGTCGCATGATTGCTGTGTAACCTTGCGGAGCCGTTTACCCTCTCTGTGCCGCAGTTTCCTGATCTGTACTATGGGGACATAATGCTGCTTTTATCATCGGGTTGTTGTAAAGGTTAAAATACTGAATTTATATAAAGTCCTTAGGACACAGGCTGACACGTAGGAGGCACCCTATTATTTTTGAACAATGTGGAATTGTAAAAGGATTTTCAGCCGGGGAACAACATGGTCAGCTCTGCACTTGAGAAAGATTCCTGCTGGGAAGGAGAGAGAGAAGATGCTGAGCCAGGCACAAGGGTGGAATCTGTGCCTCCTGTTCTGGTCCTGGGCGGGGTGGAGGCCACGCTCGCTTTCAGTGGGAACTCAGGGTTCATTTAGCTAAAAATAAATGGGCTGGACTTCAGTTTCTTCATTCCTCAAACCCATTTGGCAGGACCCTTGAGAGCTGGACCAGAGCCCTTCGGGGAGCCTGAGGCCAGCACTTCACCGGGAATGAGGCAGAAATGGGCCTGTCTCGGGGCCGGACCGCCTGCCTGCGAGCTGCCATGATTCCTCTCGTCACATTGATGCTCAGCCAGAGTTAGGAATACTAGAGATGATCCGTTCTGCACATCATTAATGAATCCCGTGTAGAGGAGAGGCGGGGGTAGGGGATGGGTGCGTTTTGAGTCAGCTCTGGCGATCCCTTTACCTTCCTCACAATGGCTATTTCAAAACTTCCTGAAGGGTCTTCCGGCGTTGAGGCCCTACCCCCGACCCCCGCCAACTGTGCTTTAAGAAATGTCTGAGTCCACTTCAGGGACATTGGTGGGAGGCGTGATCAAGTATTCCCCTGGGGCCTGAGCCGTGAATTTAAGGAGGATGGAAGTTAAAAGAAGCTCCGGGCTTCAGGGACTGCAGGATCCCATGACGGACACACCTTGTGTTTTTTAATAAACCTATTTCTATTTCTATTTGTGATAAGTAGTTCCCTCTAAAGAATGGGATCAAGGACTAGCACCCCTTTTGCCTTGGTCCAAGAGCAGTGAGTGCTGCTGGAAGTCCCTAGCCTCCAGTTCTAAAAATTTAGCACTTGACCCCAAAATGGTCAATCAGTTCATTATAACCTCCTGGAAAACCCAACTCGTTTAGGGGTGGCACATGATATGACAAGCCGTTCCAATGAAAGTCTACTTTGTTTTTAAACCTGCTAGGAATGAGAAGCTCTTTCTTTCCCTAGTACCAACTTAGCTGTGAAGATACAGGACTGAAACCAGCAGAGGCAACCATGAAGAAAAATTTTGCCTGGGAAAGAAGTCAACACAGAGGAAACAGAGTTGAGAAATGGAGACAGACAGCATCTCAATGGCATATTTTGAGCACCTGGATCCAGCCATGCCTGAAGTCATTGTAACACTAGACTTTTCTGTTACATTAAACGAAACAGTGCATCATTTTTGCTTAAATAATTTTAAGTTGGGTTTCTTTGACTTGCACCCCCCCAAAAATCTTGGTTCATGTAGGTAATACTATTATCTACATTTTGCAGATGAGGAAATTGAGATTTAGAGTTTAACGACTTTCCCGAGGTCACAGAGCTAGTGAAGAGTAGATCTGGGAACCAAACCCAAGCAGTCTGAATCTGGAGCCTTTACCCTTAATGAACACATGACAAAGGTAAGCACAGGATGCTTGGGAGGTCAGAGGAGAGTTACCTAATGTGCTGTAGGATCATCCGAAAAAATTTTTCAAAGAGGCTGACACCTTAACCAAGAGTTGCAGCAGGAGTGGCTGTGGTTCAGGTGCAGGTGTGGGAAGAGGCAGGCACCAGATCACAGAAGTGTGAGATGACATGCCGAGTGCTGCGGCCCATGTGCACTGCCCCCCGTGAGCTGGGAGGGGGCGGGAGATGAGCCTGACCATCCGTCAAGGCCCATGCCGTGGGGGGCGGGGTCTGTGGAATGATTAGGAGCTCAGACTCATCAGTGTTTGGGGGAAATGTATGCTTTTTGTGTGGTTGAGCATGAGGGTGAATTTTCACTCTAGATGTGTAATTGAAATAGGAATGCAGTGACGGGATTTCTGAGAAGAAACAGGAGGCACGGAGACCATTTGGGTAGCTGATGCTGAGGACCTCAGCAGAGCAGGCTGAGTGGGATAAAGAGGAGTGTAGGGGATGAAGTAGTTAAGGGATAACAGTAAGAGTGATCGGTGATGATTTAGGGGGAGGAGGGAAGGTAGAGGATGAAATCAAGGATGATGCTAGGCTCCTGGCTTGAGTGATTAGGTGATGGTGGGAGGAAGGGTCAGTGAACGGGACAGAGCATGAGGTCAGTTTGCCGTGAGATAGAACATTAAAAAAGCAACAATATCATTCCTCTCCCCATACCGCCCCCTTTGTTAGACCTTTTCCTACTGACTCTGGGCTGGCCACGTGACTTGCTTTGGTCCCGAACACGTTGTTAGCCAAGTATATGATTGTAGGTCCCTTTGGGGTTCGACTGGGGGGCATCCCTACCATGCACACGTGCTGTGGTGTCACAGAGTCCTCTCTTCTGCTGATCTGCCTCTACTACAATCATTAGGTCCCAGGCCCCAAACCTGGCTTTGGTCAGGAAACTAGGCACAGGTTGTGACACTTCACTGGGGCGATTGTCCCCGTCCTCTTGCTCATCTATTCTTGATTTCTTCTGGTTGTACAGATTGAGCCAGATCCTTGATGGCTGCCCATGTATTTGCCCCTATGGATGCCATGTTATATTAACCATATCTGCAACTCTCTGTGGGTCAGGCTCTTTTGACTGTCACTCCGGCCTTGCTGTGCCTTATGATGACTGTATCCACCTGGCATCTGAGGGCCACACGCAGCCACCTGGACTCTGTTCTTCTGGGCCCCATTATCCACATTGCTGTCGTTGAGCCCCGCTCTGTAATGGTGTATCCTACTCTCAGCCTGGCCGCACGGAGCTTCTCAGTGATGCTGGTGTCCACTCACCAGCACGTTGCTGAGGCGAATGGCGTGTCCTCTGGCTCCTCCCATGGAAGGGAGTTCTCTGGTGGGATTTATGGCCTTCCATTGTCCATCCACTTGAGCGCGTCTGCCTCTTCAGCTGTTTAATCCCTTCTTCCACTGTCTATCGAAGAAATCTAGCATATCTGTCTCACGTAGTGGGAGCCACCTTTTCTTTTCGTGTTTCTAGGGGTCATCCTAACAGGATGCAACAGCAGCATCTCTTGGGGCCTGGCCTCCTGGTACTCCCGCATCCCACAAGAGAGCTTCAGAATCAATACACTCACCTTTATGCAGCTTTAGGTTCTGACCCTTTATCAAGCACCCTCAGAATACAGGCCCACAGGTACTCTCCTGGCTCTTGCCGGAAAATGGAGCACACTGACAAGGTCAAGTCGATCCTGGAGTCTAGTCCTTTTTACTCTCTTATCAGGTGGGTTATGTGGTGACTGCCTTAGCCTAAATATATAGACCTACTGACCTGGAGGGAAGGCGGGGCCAGGTTGTGAAGGGGTGCATGTGTCCTTGGGGCAGGAAGACCCTGCATTGCCCTAGCTCTAAATTGGGAGGAGTGGACCATTTATGAAGGCTTAGGATGTTATGGGGAATCTGGGAATTCACGATTTTGTGCTCATTTATCCAGATATCAGCCTTTCCATGCATGAGAGCCTCATCCTTTTGTAACTGGGCCTCCTGTCCTTGGTCCTTGACACAGCAGACCTTCCTTGGTTGGAAGCGTAACCATATTGGAACTTGGCCACTCTGATTACTTGACCTGGGGTGTGGTTCTCAGCTTTCTCTGTCCTTTTACTACAGGAGAGGAAAGCCTCTTTATATTCTACTGAGGAAGCACTCTGGTTTTCACATTTACCTTTTAATTGGTGTTTAAGTACTCTCAGCTGTTCATTATTTATTTTTTCCAGCGCATCCATCTAAACTTCGCAAAGGCACCCAGTTCCACTGTCCTTACAGTTACTGTTCCCCTCATATTTCTCAAATGTCTGATACTTCACACTAATTAATGTGTTTTTTTCTTGTGGAATCCCATCCCAGTTCACAATTAGTGAAAGTTTTATAATTGCATTGCTACTGTGCCAGAGACTATGTGTCATCTCCCACCAGGGATGGAGCCTCATTGCCAGCTGGGTGGAGGGTGATCTAGCTCCAAATTCACATATTAATATCTGCTTTTGTAGACTACTGCCAGCACCAAATATTACAAATTCAGTTTCCTGGGACCCAGACTCTGAGTTGGAGATTAGCATGCAGGAGTTTTACTGGGGAATAGTCTTGGGACCAATACCTATGGAAGGGAAGGGAAAGAAAGGGATTGTCAGAGGGAGAATTTGTGCTGTGAAGCAGTACCCGTGGAGCTTGGCCAACCGCATGCAGAGCTCTGAGGCTTAAATGGCTTTTCCCAGTTGTCCTGAATTAGGGCAAGAGGCTTGGCATTTGTACCCTGTGTATGGACCATTCTTTGATGTGAGTCACCCCAGGAAGCAGACTAGATCTTGGGCGAGGTCACCTCTCTTTAGCTAAAACAATCCTGATGTGGGTATTTAAAGTTACATATGAAATCATTAAAATTCAATAAAATTAGAAATTCCATCCTTCAGTTGCGCTCGCCACATTTCAAGTGCTCAACAGCCAAATGTAGCTTGTGGTTACCATATTGAACAGCACAGGTTGAGGACATTTCCATCATTACAGAAAGTTCTGTTGGATAAGCTCGGTTTATCAAAGATGTTTTTCAGCACTTGTGAGAAATGTTCTGTTTCATGTGTTCCCCAGTTCTCATGGTTTCGTCCTTCAGGAATTCCCACTGAAAACTTGGGTTGTTTTTAACCAAGGAAACTTATCTTTCATGAGTCCTGAACTCCAGTTTTTGTTCCTCCAACCTCACAAGACTCTTGTAGGCTCTGTCTTTAACTCAGCAAAAAAAAAAAAAAAAAAAAAAAGGAAAAAGTGGCATGTAATGTAGTTTTGGGCTCACATTTCTGTGCTTTCTTTTTCTTTAGCATCTTGGTCCTTATGCTGTCACGGACTGAGTAGTTTTCCAATGACTTTAAATAGGTTTTTTTTTTTCAACATTTTATCCTGCTTTTGCTTTATTCTTGGCAGGAGTGTTGATCTGTAATGAACTAGCTTGCCATTGCCTGAATTTGCTATCTATTGCCTACTTTTAAAATGTATGTCCCAATTTGGCTACCATGCCATCCTTCTCCTGCCTCTTTTGGCTCCATCTCTGTCTCCTTTGCTGGCTCCCATTACTTGAAGTTCTGTTCTTGGCCCTCTCTTTATCCTTTAAATTTTCTCAGGTTAAAATAACATAATCCCATGAGTTTTCCACCTGTAGGATGAAAGGCCCCTAAAGTTTATATTTTGACCACAGCAAGTTAGGTCCTGCTGTATGTTCCCATGTACATTCCATAATCTCCCAATTATAACATTCACCATGTATTAGTTACAAATAATTGGTAAATGACTTGGCACTACAACATAGAATTTTGGGTTAGAATTCCTTAAAGTAGGTCAGGATTTAACTAGGGACTCAGTCATAACTGGCGCTACTGAGATTCAAGAAACTCTTGACAGGAGGGCAGGAACTTGGTAGGGCTGACCCTCTGAGAGTTCTGGATTATTTATAAAACACATCAGAGCAATGACTGAAGTGTTTCTGCGATGAAGTGCAATGTCTTCAGCGATAAAGCATTATTGCTTGTAATCCCACATGCACCAACTGTGAGAGGCTATTTATACCTTCGGTTCTCTGACTGCTTTTGTACTGCTTATGGCCTGGTTGACTCCCTCACTCCTGGGGATCTCATGAGGACAAGCTTAGAAATATTGCTTTGGCAGAATGTGACTCAAGTGCTTTGTGAAAGTTCAAGGTTGGGCTCAGTTAATAATTACCTGAAAGGCATTGTGGAGTTCTGGAAAGAGAAGTGAAATCAGAGGCAGGAGGCCTGGGTTCAAGTCTGGGTTGTGTCACTGAAAGCCCAGGTGAGCTTGTTCTTGCCTTCCATGTTTGTATCATTAATTGATTTCTCAGCTCCTTATCTAGCAGACTAAGCCAGTGTAAGGTAGAGAGGAAAAGTATGGCCTTTGGAAAAACCAGCATCTTACTCACTAGGGAAATGGTGGAGGCTTGTCCTCTTGGTGGGAGAATCTGCAGTCACAATGCAGAGGAACGGGTGCAGGGAGGGGGACTGAGGCCTTTTTTTTTACGGTCCATCAAGAAGGGCAGGGGGTGTATGGTCAGGTGAGACCTCACTGAGAAGGTTACATTCGAGTGTATGCAGGGAGTGATGGAGGAGCCATACCTGCACACCTGCAAAGGTGAGGCAGTACCATGAGTAGCATCTTTGATAAATAGCAAGAAGGTGGGATGGGCGGGTGGGGAGGGAATACTGGGAGTGGAGAGGGTAGAGGTGGCTGAAGAGGTCAGAGAAGTGGAGCCTTCTAATAGAGGACCTCATAGGACACAGTAGAGAGTTGGATTGAGATGAGCAGCCGTGGAGGGTTTTGCACAGAAGTAGAAGATTATTGGACTTCCTTTCAATTCACTCTGGCCACTGAGTTAACAGCAGATTTTAGGGCAGCCAGGGTGGAAGCAGGGAGATGTGTGTTAAGAGACTGTTGCACTTATCCAAGATGGTAGCTGGCTATGGACGTGGTGCAACTATAGACATGGTGCAACTACTGAGAAGTGGCGGGTCTCTGGATGTGTACTGAAGAGGTGGCAGCATTTGCCAACATAGTGAATGTGGGGAGAGAAAGAAAAATTTCAGGAGAGACCAAAACCTTTTTGTCTTGAACAACTAGAGGGATAGTTACCCTTACAGAAGCGGCTAGACTGTAAAAGGAGCAGGTTGGGCCCTGGTGGTGAAGATCAGGAATTTGGTTTTAGACATACTGTCCAATATCAACATAAATAGGATCTCACTGTATACATTCTCCTGCAACCTGATTTTAACACACAAGAGAACTGAAGCTCTATCCCAAATCTGCTACATGCGTGTTTCCTGTATCACATGATTTTCAGTATGTCACATACTTCTCAGCGTCTCCATTTCCTCATCAGAAAAATGGCAATAATATGGCAATAATGGCTTCTGTTAATCGATTAGACTTTTAGAAAATTAATAAAATGTGTGTAAAGGATATTATTACTAATGCATTAAAATTTTGGATTTGCTACTTTGGCTTCTGGCCTTAAGCTTACACTCTGTAAAATGATTTATGTCTTTGCTGAAGCAAGAATTGAATCACAGGGACTGCTAGGCTGGGGTGCAGAAGGGAATCACTGAACTAATGAGTCTGTTTAGTCCTTGGCATTGTACTTGCATCTCAAAGCACCATTATTGCTCGTTATTACAGTATCCTTTTCTAATTAAAAGATTTGCAAAAGTCTCAGGAAAAACTTCTTGCATGGCCAAGAGACTTGTGGAAACTCTCACTGGACCTGGGCAAACAGAAGGCATTGAATCAAGCTAACAAGTGTCTCCTTTAAGCCAGGTCCTGAGCCAGGTGGTGTGGAAGAGGCAGAAAAACAGTGGGCAGTTATCAGGCATAGATGCCCCATAACCCTTAAAATAAAAATAAAAATGCTCATGTTCATCATGCAATCATGATGATACATGCTCCCAGGGATAATGCCATACCTGAGATAGTAAAAGATTTTATTTATTAATTTTCCCAATTAAAAATTATATAACATTCCAAACATATAAAAGGTAGAGATTTATAGTACAGACATTCACTTATTCATTTTCCATACTTAACACATGTCGATATTTCTCCATAGGCTATTTTTTTGTTTTATTGTTCTTTAACAGGTTTATTGAATTATATTTTACATAACATAAAATTCACCCATTGCAAGTGTACAATCAGTTATTTTTAGTAACTTTACCCAGTGGTGTAACCATCACCATAAATTAGTTATAGAACATTTTAATCCCCCCACTAAGATCACTCATGTCCATTTATAGTTAATTCCTGTTCTCTCTCGCAGCATTAGGTAACCACTAACTTTTTGTCTCTGTAGATTTGTCTATTCTGATATATGAAGTCACAATATGCAGCCTTATGCACACGGCTTATTCACCCAGTGTAATGTTTTTGAGCATCCTCCAGGCTATTGTATGTGTACTTCATCAATTTTTATGGCTGAATAATATTCCTCTGTATAGGTATACCACATTTTGATTACCCGCTCACTGGCTGATGGACATGTAAGCTGTTTTTGTTTTTTTGCTGTTATGAATAATGCTGCTGTGGGCATTCAGGTACAATTCAGTGTTTTCATTTCTTTTGGGCAAACACTTGGGAGTGAAATTGTTGGCTCTTAATTAGTTTATGCTTTACTTTTTGAGAATCGGCCAAATATTTTTCAAGGTGGTTGCACCACTTTACCTGACTACCAGCACCATGTGAAAGTTCCCATTTCTTCACATCCCCATCAACTTCTGTTTTTGTGTGTCTATTACAGCCATTTTATTGTGTGTGAATGTTATCTTATTGTAGTTTTGGCTTGCATTTCCCTAACGATGTTAGAAGTCTCTGATGTTCATCTTAGCCATTTGTAAATCTTAAATGGTGAAATGTCTGTTCATAACTTCTGCCCATATTTTGATTGTTTTGTTGTCTTCTTATTGTTGAGTTGTAGGTATTCTTTATAAAGCCTAGCTACGATCCCTTTCTTGGATATAAATGTAAAAAATATTTTCTCCTGGTTGGTTGCTTGTATTTTCATTTTTTATGGATGTCTTTTAGAGTGTAAAAGTTTAAAGTTTTAATGACATCCAATACTTAACATATATTTTTCTTTTATGGACTGTGGTTTTGTAGCTAAGAAATCTTCGCATAGCCCAAGTCTCAAGAATTGTCCCTTATTTTTTTTTTTAAAGGTTTATAGCATTTAAGTCTATGATCCATTTTGAGTTCATACTTGTGTATTGTGTGAGGTGAGGGCTTAAGTTCACCTTTATGCATTGATTATCTAATTGTCTAGCACAGGGACAAACAGGCTATCTTTTCCCCCAATGAATTTTCTTGGAGATTTCCCCCTATACTCCTCTTGAGTTCTTGTAGCCAGACTAACCAAAATGCCACAAGACAGATTAAGAGAAGAAAAAAAATTTTTTTAATTCACGCTTAGGGAGGTCCCACAGAAATGGGACCTAAGAAGTGGTCAAAGCAGGCAGCTTTTATACTCTTTAGACAAAAACAATAAATTTGTGCGGGATTGCTAGGACAAAGAAACCTAAGTTTTAGGTGTCCAATCAGTAAAGAATCTAAACAGCTTGGGGTGATATAGAAGTAGCAAGGTTTGTTTATACAGGCTTCTCAGGCCCTATTCCCTACCTTTGGTGATAAGGTGTTCTTCTACCTCCAGGTACAGGGAGTGTACCTTTCACACGCGAGACTTCCTGCTTTCAGGCAGACAGGAAGGAGGTTTAGAAGGCCCGTCTTGCATTGGCCATTTCTTAAGTAACTTCAATTCAAAATAATCAGTATGCCTTTGAGGTACATTTTGGGGTGGCCTTCTCTGGGCTCCAAAAGCACCTTTTTCTAATTTAATTGACTATAAATATAAGGATTTATTTGTGGACTCTGAATTTACTTTCTTTGATCTATCCATCTGCCAGTACCACACTGTCTTCATAACTAGCTTTATAGTAAGTTTCCCAAGTGAGACGTGAAAGTCCTCCAACTTTGGTCTTTGTCAAATTGCTTTGGTTGTTCTGGGTGTTTTTTTGTTTGTTTTTTTGTTTGTTTGTTTGTTTTTTGCGACACGCGGGCCTCTCACTGTTGTGGCCTCTCCCGTTGCGGAGCACAGGCTCCGGATGCGCAGGCTCAGCGGCCATGGCTCACGGGCCCAGCTGCTCCGCGGCATGTGGGATCCTCCCGGACCGGGGCACGAACCCGTGTCCCCTGCATCGGCAGGCGGACTCTCAACCACTGTGCCACCAGGGAAGCCCCTGGGTGTTTTTTTTTTGAGTATTGTAATCAGTTAGGATCGGCCTCATCTCAGTACTCTCATCCTGGAAGTCCATCAGCTGTACCCACGCTACAGTGACCATGGTTCTGACTGCCAACCAATCCCTAAATGCTCTTCTTTGGGAAAGCCCTCTGATCCCCAGTCTCTGCAAAAATAACGCTCTTTGCTTTGTTCAGAGAGACTGTGATTTGCAAGTACAGCTCTCTCCTGCTTAGAAAGGAATAAACCCAGCATCTTTGTCCCAGATATTGTGAGTGACAGTCTCTTCCTTCACAATTGGAGTCACTCTGATGGTGGTTTGAACCTTGCATTAACTGGTATGCTCATGGAGCCCCTTTTGTTCCACCCGGATTATCTTCCACCTTCTCTGGGAGGTGAGTCATTCTCAACAGTGATCAGAGCTTGAATCACTGGTCTCACTGCTGAATTTACTTTGCAATCCTTGGATCTGTGAGCAAATAGGTATTTATTTAAGGGAAGTAAATGTTTTTGGTTGGGAGGTAAAGCTTTTTGTTCATATTCTTCCATTATTCCTTTTGTTCTTCCAGTGTTTTATATTCTTTCACTTTTCATTTTTCTATTCATACATCATCTTGGCCTGTGTGTTTTTGCATTGTCCTTAATTGTCTGGTATATGCTGAATGGTCAAGGATGTGCTCCTTAAGTTACAAATGAAGGCATAGGCTCATTAATCCTGTGGTCAACGCTGGCCCTGCTGATGAATGGTTATGCAGCCAAATCCAACCTCTCTACCCCGACACCGAATTAAATCTCAGAGACAGAGTTTTGGGTGAAGTGGGGAAGAATAGCTTTATTGCTTTACCAGGCAAAGGGGGCCACAGCGGGCTAATGATCTCAAAACTATGTGTTCCAATGGGATTGGGGGTTGTGAGGAGTTTTATAGTCAAGGGGTGGGGTTGCTGATGAGGATCGGGGTGCTCGCAGGCCTGCATTCCTTCAATCTAGAGACCATCTGGCCTCAGGTGATGATGGGCACACTGTGACCTTCTCTGGAATGAAGAATGCTTCATCAGGTAGTTAACATTTTCCATTTGATGGGGGTTTTAGTTCTGCAGAAGAGCTCAACGATATTGTTATGTGTATCCTTGAGGGGGAACCAGGACCCTGCCCCAAGGCTGCACTATTGTTTCTTTCTTTCTTTTTTTTTTTTTTGAGGCACACGGGCCTCTCACTGTTGTGGCCTCTCCCGTTGTGGAGCACAGGCTCCGGACGTGCAGGCTCAGCGGCCATGGCTCATGGGCCCAGCTGCTCCGCGGCATGTGGGATCTTCCCAGACCGGGACACAAACCCGCGTCCCCTGCATCGGCAGGCGGACTCTCAACCACTGCGCCACCAGGGAAGCCCTGCACTATTGTTTCTTGACCTCTCCTCCTTTATCTCTGCATCCCCTCCCTTCCCTGATCAGCAACTGTTTGAACCTGCTCCTTGGAACTCAGGGAAGGTTGTGGAGGCTGAACGAAACCTATTTCCTACAAACAAAAATAGGGGGACACAGAAAGGCTTTTGTGCCCAGGAGCCCCACAGGGTCCTGTTTGGTTTTAGTTATAGGTCGATTAGACCCATGACTAATGGTTATTAGACCAATGACCAATTCAAGCAGGAGAAATTGGTCAACATTTACTTTGAGTACTTTACCAAAACCTTCCTAAGGATGTTTCTTATGTTGTCAAATTGTGATATAAAGTCAGTGCAGCTCTTTCTTAGACTCTGTTTAGTGAGAACGTGAGCCACCATTCGTAAGCACACAATTTTGATTAGCTGTAGTGACCACTTTTTCTGTGTGTCATAGGCTGTCCTGCATCAAAACCAAAGCCTCCCCCTGGCAGACTTTCTGCTTCTTAAATGTCCTCTCACTACAATGCTAATTCTTGCATCTATCTTGGTAAAAGGCGGCATTTCCTTAGGAATGATTTAGAATTCAATGGTCATTACAGGAGCCTTTCAATATGTTGAAAAACAATAGACTTAAGAGAAACTCCAAAGAGAGGCAAATACCAACCATTCAATCTCAGGCTTTCTTTGATTGATATTCTGGGGTCTCAGAATGAAATGCTGACTCCCAAATAACCTCTCTCAAGGACTTCATAACAAAGGCATAAATAGAACTACTTTCACCAGAACTTTCTGAAAGTATCCCCCTCCATCTCTCTCTCTCCCCCACCAGCTTTATTATCATACCTGCTTACATCCCTTTTTTACCTTCTGTTCTTTTCCCCTAATCTCTTTAACAAACTACCCTCTCCACAGCGTGGAGAAGAGAAAGCAGTTTGTAAAATGTACCCTTAGCATTGCTCTGTTGGAAAGCCTAGAGATAGTTGGGGACTATAATTAGGGATCTTGCAAAATCTCTGGAAAACAGACAGAAATCTGCTACAGAATGCGAAATTGTATTAGGTACTTACTGCTCCAGACCTTGAGATCTGTTCCAATTATTTTACTTACCTGCTAGCCCCTTGGATGGGAAAAATGCTTCAAAGTTGCAGGATGGTAAAGACTGCAAGAGGATTTGAATAGCTTGGCTGTACATGATTACACACTCACCCAGAGGCGTTTAAAAGGCATAAAATATAGGAAATGTTCTTCATATCCCCTAAAAGTTATTTGGACAAAGATTCAAATTTGTAAGCAAAATTAAAATGAAACGAGGGAAACTTTAAAAATAAACACTATGACACTTTACAGTAATATTCTAGGTTGATCCAGCAGCTTAGGTGAAGGGAGCCTTGTCTTCTTTCTGTGAATGGCCTCAGACATTAGGAGACTTGGGGGCAGGGAACAGAAACGGTTGACTCCAGATTAGTGATTAATTCTCAACTCTACCACGGTGCTGCCCCTACCTGCCCTGCTCTAGGCAGAGGGACAGCCCGAGTGTGGTGGCCCTTGAGGTGAGACAGTATGCTTCAGGATCTGGAAGAGTGTAGGGGTGGCCGGTACCCAGAGGGACTAGGATGCTAGAGGAGCTGAGGCTGGAGACGGGCAAAGATGCAAATGGTTGGATTGTATCCGGTCATTTGCTTATCTGCTCTTGTTTGTATGTGTAGAGCTCCTGCACAATGAAGGCACATCATCCTAAACTTAATTCAGTCTACAGGGCTCCAGATATCTGAAGAGAAAAAGAAAGAAAAAGAGAGAGAGAGAAGAGGAAGAGAGAGAGAGAGGGAAGAAAGGAAGGAAGGAAGGAAGGAGGAAGGAAAGGGCGAACAGAGAACAAAGAGCATTGTTCTCCCCCCAGTTCTACAAGGGTTAAGTCATAAGCCACTACAGTTGCCCACTGACAGTGCAACCTGAGAGAAATTCAGGTTGAAAAACAGGATGGGACACTCTGTGCTTTGGATAAATGGCCCCTTAGATAATTAGATGCATATCTCAGGAAAACTGTCAGTGACCCCAGATTCCTGAATCTTCCCATTCATAGAAAAGCACTAAAATCGTTAACTTGAAATACCTGTTCTTTATGATTAACAGTCATCTTTTACCAAGATGTATGCTTGACTGCACGTATTCTGAAACCAAAAATCATATACAAACCGGCTTCTCCCCCTACCTCTCTGGAGCAGTTCCTCAGTGCTAACTATGGCTGTCTCCAGGCTATAGTCCTCAGCAAGACCCTGAATAAAACTTAAACCACAACTTTTATGTTGTGTGATCTTCTTTAAGTCGACAAAAGGAAGGAAAAACACACCACTAAACCAAACCAGGCTCCAAACAGACTAAAAAGTGAAATCTACATTTAGAGGATTGAAGTGTCAGTTGAAGAACAAGGTGATCTAAAATAAAGCCCTCAAAAAAAAAAAAAAGAAAAAAAATGGTTGAAATGTATTAAGCTTCATCTTTCCAGGCCAATTTATCTCTGAGGGAGTAAAAAGCATCCGGGCGATGCCTGGAAAACTTACTGAGAATACATCACTGGGTGTGTCTTCTTTCTGTGAAGATGTCTGTTCCCTCTTCACATTGCAGACAGGTGTCTCCTGGTTACAGGTGCCCTGGCTGCTGGGCAAGGGTTATTCTGCACTGACCGCTCCTCTCTGAATCATGTGTTACAAGCCATCTCTTCCCTGCTCCCCGACTTCATGCCTCCAAAGTGCAGCCCCCGGCTGTGCTCTGCCCTTGAATGCACTCACCCAGCTCTCGTGATGGAGACTGGGAGTCATCTGCGAGCATCAGAAGAGAGAACTTAGCCAGGGGGACTTGATAATAAATGCCTAGGTTACTGCTGCAGAGCTCTCTGCTAGAGGCTGCATCCGTCCCGCTGTGCTAGGAGCGCTTTGCAGGGCCCGACCATGAATGTCTCTGCGTTAATGTCTCTCCAGATTTAAAAAAAAAAAAAAAAAGTCATGAAGGACCTAGGGGCAAAACGGGAATAAAGACACAGACCTACTTGAGCATGGACTTGAGGATACGGGGAGGGGGAAGGGTAAGCTGTGACAAAGCGAGAGAGAGGCACGGACATATATACACTACCAAACGTAAGGTAGATAGATAGTGGGAAGCAGCCGCAGAGCACAGGGAGATCAGCTCGGTGCTTTGTGACCGCCTGGAGGGGTGGGATGGGGAGGGTGGGAGGGAGGGAGATGCATGAGGGAAGGGATGTGGGAACAGATGTATATGTATGACTGATTCACTTTGTTATAAAGCAGAAACTAATAAAAAAATTAAAAAAAAAAGAAAGAATAAAACGTTCAGTATGAAAAAAAAAAAAAAATGTCTCTCCAGGATGTGTGTGTGCATGTGGCTACTGACCTCTGCACCATAATTTGAAGACGACCCCTTAGACAAGGTAGCAGAATCAGCATGTGAAATTTAGGCATGGGTCCTCAGTTGCTAGGGCAGAATTCGAAAGCTGTTGGGTACATCATCTTGAAAAGTAAAGTTCCTTTTATCAACTCTTAGGAAGGTAATAATAGTAGAGTGGTTAAGGGCATGAGCAGTGAAGTCAGACTGGATGCACATTCTAGTTTCATCATTTACCAGCTGAATGATTTTGGATAAACACTTAATTTCTCTAAGTCTCAGACCCCCCTTTTGTAAAATGGGAATGACAACAGTGTCGCCTTTCAATGCTGTTGTGAGGGGCTGGTGAGCTAATGCTTATAAAGTCCTTAGCACAGTGTGTGGCACATCCAAAGCACTCAGTAAATGTTGGTTCTTATTGTTACTGTTGCTGAGCCCTCTCACGCTCTGCAGGTCAGAGGCACGGCACAACTTCACGGGGAGCCATTGCATTGAACTCAAGGTGGCCAATGCAAATAGTTCTGTGGAGTGGTGCGAGAGGCCACCGGTTCCTGCTCACCACCAGCCCAGCTTTTTCACTCTGGTGCATTCTTGGGAACGCCTTCGGGAATCCTGTGCTGTCCCCACGGTGGCCTGGGTTTGGAAATCTGCCTCCATTCAGTACTTATCTCAGACATAGCCCTGCTCTCTGCTGCCCCTGCTGGCCCTTTATCCTCTGCCATCTACACTGGGCACCTTTCTAATGAGCTGGGACTACGCTGGGGATCTTGACAATTCAGTCTCTGGAATCAGGGGCCTAAGCAAAAAAGGGAAACATGTCAGCGTAAGAACCCAAAGGACATGAAGGAAAGGTTTCTCTAATTCTGTAGCAAAAGTGACATTTATATGTCACTTTGATCCAACCAATTACATCTTCAGATTTGAACCCCTAAGTGACAGAGTAGACAGTACCTTTCAGGTTTCCACATGGAAAATGGAGATTCTGGCTTCAGAAGATGGTTTCTTATAATGACCTATATATGTCAAAGACATGAAGTCAGAGTTGCCTCGTTGATGGGATCTAAAATACCATGAGGGAGGTAGTGTCGAGAGGGTTCTTAAGAAGTCATGCATCCATCTGCTCCTCCAGGTCATCAGCAGTCCTCCCTGAATCATATCAGGCCAGCAGAAATTGGGGTTTGGGACCACAGGATACTGGATTCCCTCATGAATTTGCTTTTTCTGTGTTGTGCTTTGGTCTGATGCCATCAACACATGGGGTCTGGGAAATGAGGACCAGCCACGGGTCACTTACCATTGGGTCCACTGTAAGCATATGATGAGGATTCTGTCCATCACCACGCTGGCTCATCTTTCTGAGGATCTGGGGGGGATGTGCCTCTTTGTCTCAGTGCCAAGTGTGACTGGACCTCAGGTTTGATCTGCTTTTACCTGATGATAAGCTTCTCGGAGACTTCTGTGGACCAGGAACTAGGCTACATCATGTGGGCACAACAATAAGTGAAAGACTTTCTCCTCCATGAAGCCTCCAGTCTATGGGGAATACAGACACTAACTAGTTAAGTACAGATATCATACAACTGAAGAATATCACATTTTGATCCGGCTTCCAGGAAGCCCGGAGCTAAATTTGTAGCAAGGGAGTAAGTCATCAGTGACTGCATATTTAGCTATAATCGTGGCTGCATTTCATGTTCTCATTCTATTTTTACATCTTTCATTTTTATTTTTAAATGAAGCTTTCTTGTAAGTTGTCTTAGATCTTGTCTGGAACAAAACAAGTTAGGTATTTAAAAGTAACTACATAGATAGAAACTCAGTGAAAGCCATTCAATGAGAGAGGCTCTAATTTTGCCTGGCTTTTGTCCCCTTGGATGGATAAATGAGGATAGGATGCGTTATTTCCTCTGCTGAAAGGCAGATGGTGTGATTCTTATGCTCCAGCCAAAGCTGGGGGGTAGTGACTGGATACTAATCTGGGAGACAGAGAGTGTGTCTGTCCTGTTATCACTGATTACTCGGAACCAAGTACATGCTTGGTGTCTATTAGCTGCTCCATCAATATTTGTTGAATATTTAATGCAGTGAAAGTGTTATTCTGGACATTATAATTTATAAAGCAACTTCTTATCCATCTTTCCTCTGATTCTATTAGTTGCTCCTGTGAGGTCTGTATTAGCCTAATACTAGCTGCTGTAACATATAGACCCCAAAACATGTAGTGGCTCAGATACAATAGAAGCTTATTTCTTGTTGTTTGTAAGTATCAGGGTGATGTGGATGTTCCTGGCTGGTAGTTAGCTTTACTTCATGTGGAGACTCGGGGCCCAGGCTCTACCATCCCCTAGGGTTTTGTAATCATCTGCATCAAGCCTGTAGAAAGGAAAAGAGTGAAGACACGGCCACTTCTTCAAAGCTCTGGCCTGTGCATGAACACACTGCTTCTGCTCCTACTCTTTTGGTGAGAATTAGTCTTATGATTATACGTACGTGTGAGGAGGGGCTGGGGGCCAGAATGAGGGGCTGCTTTCCAGCAATAACTCTGCACTGCAGAAGAGTGCGTAAATTACAGTGCATAGTGACTAAGTCTAGAAATCCCCCAAGAGAGAGGTGGTTTCCTTATATACCTAAGAGAGGACCAGCGGGGGTCTGACTCCGACACCATACATGACAAATCAGGGCCGGAATACATAGAATTGTCTTGTCTCTAGTCACAGGGAGATTACACCCTATTGTTTATGCAGAAGTCTAAAGAAAATAGGTATCACTTGTGGCCTGAAAACACGTTCAAGACAGTTCCCTGTTTAAGGCAAAATTCCTAAATGTTGTGATTTTCTTCACCTTGATGTTGAAGTTGGGACACCTGATTCAGCTTTCAAGACTCTATGATCCAGCCCATTCAAGCTTTAACTCTCATTGTGTCCATTCATGCATCTGAACACATCAGACACTTTTCTGCTGTTCCATCCCAGGGATGCCCTCTACTTGAGCTGCATCTTCCTTTCCTTCTTCACCTGTTGAAATCCTGCTCATTCATCAGCTGACCACCCAAAATGCTACATTCTCCAAGAAGGCTACTCTGATTTTCCAAGTCAGAAAATGGCCTCCTCTCCTTGTTACTTATCTAGCAATTTGACTTATTGGTCTACTCCTCTGTTACCCCTAAAGGTTGTAAACTTCATGGGGGCAAGGGACTGTCTTATTTAAAATATTTTTGGAGGCCCTTCACACGCACCATCTGCTTCCCATTTAGGCTGATTGCCTTGGGCATTGCTCCATTTGAGCTGGTCAGCTCTGCTCTTTCCTTGTTGGGGCATAAATTGATCAGGTCTGACTAAGTGGATCAGCTGCTTGGCTAAATGGACCTTTCCTTTTCGTTCATTAGAGGATTTGATGTGATTGTGGATAAAAGCAGACTCTGTCCTAGCTCAGTGCTTATGAATTGCGTGGGGATCTTGTTACCACGCAGACTCTGATTTAGTAGACTCTACGGTGGGACCCGAGATAGTGCATTTCTAACAAGCTCCCAGGTGATGCCGAACACACTTTGCATGTCAAGAACCTTATGTTTTGTGAAGAATTTGCTTCAAAATAATTCAAAATCTGTTCTTTGAATGTGACCCGATCTTTCACTTTTCTGATGATTTGAAATCCCAGCTGCTTTATTAGAGATGTACATGTCTGGTTAAAAAGAGGAAAATTCCGCCCGTCTGGTTTTTGCTTTATTATCCTTCCACAGGGCTCACACAGTAGACTGGCAACAACAACAGTGGTTGTGATAGTGGACAGCGTTGACTAATTACTTATTCTGTAGCTGGCACATTACATACATTTACCCACATAATCCCCAGAGCGACGCTCTCGGTTACGATTCCCATTTTCCATAATAGGAAACTGAAACTTAGGAAGCTTAAGAAAATTTCTGAGGCACACACAGTAAGCGTCGGAGCTGGGATTTAAATGCATCTGAGTCTGATTTCAAAGAACTGAGGGCTTACAACTGCTCTGTCCTGCCTCGGTCATTGCATCTTTTCTGCAGATGTTTGGTTTGATTTATTCCATTTGGTATGGGCTCTCACACACAAACGTGTGCATGCGCGCACACACACACACATGCATACACGCACACACACATACGCACACGCGTGCGTGCACCCCATAACAAGCAGCCTCAGACAGATGCTTGGATGCTCCCTCCAGATGCTTGGTGTCAAGCTGGAATAAATATCTGGATAAATAATTCTTTCTGCCAGATGCCATGGGTCTCTCCCTCCCTCTCTGGATGTTTTGGTTACAAATTGTGATCCTCCTGGATGGCTCCCTGCAGATTTTATGGACCTTCCTCACCTTCGCTCATCAAGGTTCAGAAACCCGTTGGTCATGTTATCCAGAGTTAATTGCCTCGTGGGGTGATTTTCTCCTGCTTGAACAAGCATTAAATCACTCTTGGAGTTCCTCTTTCATTGGGGATGTTTTCTGCCTGGGTTGGTGTCATTCAACATTAAATCATCTCTCCTCCAGAGTAAAGGTTAGTTTTCTCACACATTTAATTTATAGTCCCAAGTGGAAAAGAATAAAGCACCATGAGGGGTTGCATTACTCGCCTTGCTAATAATTCTTCAGCCTGTTATGGTTTTAAATTAAGATGCTGATGACAATAAAAATTAAACAAAATAATGTGAGTACTAATAGTAAAAACAACAGCAAATTCCTCATATTTTGTTGTATATTATAATCATTGACAATGCCCTTTCATATATGTTTATTATTATTATTACTCTCGTCATCATCATCATCTTGCAATAATTCAGAGAAGTTACCCAGACAGATATTAAACAGAAAGCCACACAGATGCAAATCCTGGAGAGCTTCAACCTTTTAAGTTAGCCTGTTCGATTTCCATGTCAGATGTGTTGAAGCGTCATGTTTGGAGATGACTCAACCAAGAAGCCTGGGTCTGAATTCCAGCTCTGTCGCTTACTGGCTGGGACAGCTTGGGGACAGCATTGAACTTCTCTAAACTCAACTTCCTCATCTCTAAAATAGGGAAACTGTGTGAAATAGATATAAGAAATAGATGTAAAATGTATGGAACACAAAAGCAATAAAAAATGGCAGCCAGTCTGACTGGCAGGTGGTGTCCATCAGACACTCCATTCTCAGCAGCAGGTGAGGTAGAGAATCACTCCCTCCACTAAACTTGACACCCACATGCAGATGGAATTTCAGCCTCCACACAGCGTCTACTCTGTAGGCTCCATCATTAAGATTATCTCAACTCTGGTATCTGAACAAATGTCTGTCCTTCCAAACCACAGTCTTTTAAATGAGGTATTTGAGCCCTACACAATTGTTGTCCGTTATCCTTCCAGCATGGGGCTGGGATGAGCACTAGTGAATGTGTGTGCCTGGGAGCATCTTCATTCAGCACACGAGCCCCTCCTTCAGTGACCCTCGTCTGCATCCTGAGCTTTGTCTTACACTCCGTTCACACTCTACACTCCTACTAAATTGCTCTTCTAGCTGTTTCCTCAGTGTGCCCGGCCACTTGGTACCCTGTGCCGTTGCTCACACATGGCAAGCCCTTCTCTCTCTCCCCAGCCCCCTCTGCCTTCTGAAACTTTCCTCAGTTCCTGACACTCAGATCTAGTATCATCTCTATGAAGACTTCCTCGGATCTTTCTTTAGAAATGACCCCGTTTTCCCTTTCTCATTTCCTTTGCTCTTGGAGGAAATAGCTTAGATACTGATATTATTATAGGATCTGGATAATATGCATGGACTGGAACTAGAACAACACAGACTAGAGGATTTACAGTGTACAGCTGGGTAAGAGGAAATTTCCTGATACAAGGGCATTCTCCTGTGATTCAAGATTGAATGTACTGGCAAGGACACCTTGGAGCCAATCCTAATCTGTTGGGATGACTCGCTGAGACTTGGAAACAATGATGGGAACAAGATGGAGAAGTCAGAACAACCTTAGCAGAGAAATGAGGAGGAGAGGTCGGAAGGCTCGGAGAGATGGGAAGAATAGACTGGCTTTATTATGTGAGACCAGAGAGTACACTACTTTGATTATGTTCCCCGGGACGATACTCAGGACATGCCCTTCACTTAGCCAATAAGTAATACACTGCTGGGGGCAGGGCGGGGCATGGGCTCTTTGAAAAACTCAGTGGCATTTATGGGCCAGGGTTGACAGAAGCAGGTGATGTCCTCGAAATGGACATGATAGGTTCTAGTTAGCAGAGTCAGGTGTCCACACTTAACTACCAGAATCAGGAAGACATAGTTACTATAAGGGGACAGCAAGGCCAGAGGCACAACCACGGTGCCTTGGACTTATAGGATCTATAGCAATGGCTAGTAGATCGTGGTGATCTAAGGGGCCACAGAGATGTAGCTTGACTTGTGTAACTGGAAAAAAAGTCAAGAGCTGATGAAGAGAGGGCTGGAGCTAGCCATCACCACGGACAACTTGTGGTCTGTCACCCAGTTTCTAGATCTGAGGCAGCTCTCAAACCCAGAGTCCCACGTTTGAAGGAGAGATTGAGTGCCCTCACGGAAGAGACCTGTAAAATGGCAGCAAGCCAACATAGTAACAATTCCTCCAAAAGTTCCCCCCCAAAACTTGTGACCATTGACCAGAGGAACCAGTGTTTTTTTCAATTCCCTATAGTTACTGAACTAGGAGGAAGAACACTTGGGCCTGGTTAGTAGATGGGTCAGCACGAAAGATGAGGGTGTAACCAAAAGGAACTGTTGCCGTACGGCAGCCCCACTCATGGGACCCTCTGAATGACAAGTGCAAGGGAAGGGTGCAGAGCGGCGGCAGTGTACTTGGTCGTTTAAGTTGGGTGGAGGGAAAAGAGAGCTGAGCTAAGAAGTACACTCTGACTCAGGGCCAGAGCCAAGGGCTGGATGGAAACCTGGCGAAGAGGCTGGTGGAGGGACTTTTGTTATGTCAGTATGTTCTAGGTGCAAGGGTCTTTGTACCTCTCTTTAATGTCCACCTGAGGGCATCCACAACAGAGAAGGAAGTTCAGAACATCCGGGTGAACGGGAAGATTTTCCCAGGGACGCCACCGTCTCTCAACTGCTCCAGTGCACTCTTCACCATATAATGCACCTCATTTTATGTATTGTCTGTCTAATGTATAGGCAATACAATGTCAGAGATTTGTGTCTGTTTTTTCTCCGCTGTAATCCTTATTACCTAGAACAGACCCAGGCACATGGTAGGTATTCAATGAACATTTGTCCAATGGATGAATATAATATGTATGAATCATTTTTGACATATCTGATTTTTTTCTGATAAGAATTCTGTTTTTTTTCCCCCTTGTCCAGTTTTTAAATGGTCCCTTTTGTCCTTGTCCTCACTTTCTGACTTATTTTAAAAGAAGGTAGTAAATGGGTCTGATTTTTTTCTTAAGATGGCTTCCTAGAAGTACTTTTATCAGATAGTGAATTCTTTTAAAGCTTAAATTTTATTGTAGTAAATTTATTTCAAATATTGCTGTGTGTTTACCTGGCTGATAGAATTTTTAAGAACTTGTTACATATTGCACAACTGCTTCTGTACTGATCTGTACTTCCACCGGAATTTCTAACTTATCACTTCTTTCCCTGGCAGCACTAATTTGTAAGTCTTTTCCAATTGGACAGATGGAAAAATGCCCCCATATTTTGTTAGTATTTATAAAATTGAACATTCATTAGCTATTTGATTTTCTTCTGTCTGTTAATATTATTTATTCATTTTCCAATTAAGGATTCATCCATTTTTAATGAACTCTTTAAATAAAAATGGTAAACACTAGTGCAAAGAAGTTATCAGGTACATTTTCTTGAGTTTTATTGCTGCCTTAAATTTTGTAGGCATTTCTCTTCTATAGATGTTTATTTATATTGTAAGATAGCACGCTATTTCATGTTCTAATTTGTGGCTTCTGTTGCTTTTGTGCTGAGAAAGTCTATCCTCTTCTGTAGAGCAATAAATACTCTATGTTTGTACCTAGTGTCTTTATACATACAAATCATTAATCTTAACAGGATTTATGTTGCCATATAGTAGTGAGAATCTAAATTTGATGTATTTTTTTTTAGTAAAAGCCGTCTTTTACAATACGTCCTGAATATTCTTCCCTATTTATTTATTTGCTGTTCTTCCCTTATCATCTATTAATTCGTATTTATATGAAACTCTGTTTCTGATCTATGTGCTCTGTTTCATTGATACTGTTGTCTAACTCAGTCAATTGTGTGCTAATCGACTTAAAAATGATGGCTTTATTGAGATATAATTCATGTACCATAAAATTCATCCTTTAAAAATGTGTAATGCAGTGTTTTTGTTGTGCAACCATCACCACTGTCTAATTTTAGAGCATGTTTATCATTCCCCATAGAAACCCTGGACCCTTTCACAGTTCCTCCTCCAATTTCCCCCTCCCACCAGCCCCTGGAACCACTAATCTACTTTCTCTATATATAGATTTGCCTATTCTAGACATCTTTTATAAATTAAGTCATATGTGTCTTTTTGTGTCTAGCTTACTTCACATAATATTATGTTTCAAGGTTCATCCATATTGTAGCATGTATCAGTACTCCATTCCTTTTTTTTTTTAAGACCAAATATATTTTATTTTATCCATTGTATGGATATACCACTTTTGTTTATCCATTCACCAGTTAATGGACATTTGGGTTGTTTGCATTTTTTGGCTATTATGAATAATGCTGCTGACATTAGTGAACAAGTTTTTGTGTGGACATATGTTTTCTTTTCTCTTTCATGTATAACTAGGAATAAAATTGCTGGGTAAACTATATATATAGCTTTTTGAGGAAATGTCAAACCCTTTTTCCAAGTGGCTGAACCATTTTATATTCCCATCAGCAATGTATGAGGGCTAACCCTTAGCTGAAAATCTTCTGTCCTTCTGTTTAGCATCTTTTTTTTTTTTTTTTTTTTTAAGTTTATTTATTTATTTTTTTAATTAGTTTCTGCTTTATAACAAAGTGAATCAGTCATACATATACATCTGTTCCCACATCCCTTCCCTTATGCATCTCCCTCCCTCCCACCCTCCCCATCCCACCCCTCCAGGCGGTCACAAAGCACCGAGCTGATCTCCCTGTGCTCTGCGGCTGCTTCCCACTATCTATCTACCTTACGTTTGGTAGTGTATACACGTCCATGCCTCTCTTTCGCCTTGTCACAGTCCACCCTTCCCCCTCCCCATATCCTCAAGTCCATTCTCAAGTAGGTCTGCGTCTTCATTCCCGTTTTGCCCCTAGGTTCTTCATGACTTTTTTTTTTTTTAAATTCCGTATATATGTGTTAGCATACGGTATTTGTCTTTCTCTTTCTGACTAACTTCACTCTGTATGACAGACTCTAGGTCTATCCACCTCATTACAAATAGCTCAGTTTCGTTTCTTTTTATGGCTGAGTAATATTCCATTGTATATATGTGCCACATCTTCTTTATCCATTCATCCGATGATGGACACTTAGGTTGTTTCCAGCTCCGGGCTATTGTGAATAGAGCTGCAATGAACATTTTGGTACATGTCTCTTTTTGAATTATGGTTTTCTCAGGGTATATGCCCAGTAGTGGGATTGCTGGGTCATATGGTAGTTCTATTTGTAGTTTTTTAAGGAACCTCCATACCATTCTCCATAGTGGCTGTACCAATTCACATTCCCACCAGCAGTGCAAGAGTGTTCCCTTTTCTCCACACCCTCTCCAGCATTTATTGTTTCTAGATTTCTTGATGATGGCCATTCTGACTGGTGTGAGATGATATCTCATTGTAGTTTTGATTTGCATTTCTCTAATGATTAATGATGTTGAGCATTCTTTCATGTGTTTGTTGGCAGTCTGTATATCTTCTTTGGAGAAATGCCTATTTAAGTCTTCTGCCCATTTTTGGATTGGGTTGTCTGTTTTTTTGCTATTGAGCTGCATGAGCTGTTTATAAATTTTGGAGATTAATCCTTTGTCAGTTGCTTCATTTGCAAATATTTTCTCCCATTCTGAGGGTTGTCTTTTGGTCTTCTTTATGGTTTCCTTTGCTGTGCAAAAGCTTTGAAGTTTCATTAGGTCCCATGTGTTTATCTTTGTTTTTATTTCCATTTCTCTAGGAGGTGGGTCAAAAAGGATCTTGCTGTGATTTATGTCATAGAGTGTTCTACCTATGTTTTCCTCTAAGAGTTTGATAGTTTCTGGCCTTACATTTAAGTCTTTAATCCATTTTGAGCTTATTTTTGTGTATGGTGCTAGGGAATGATCTAATCTCAAACTTTTACATGTCCCTGTCCAGTTTTCCCAGCACCACTTATTGAAGAGGCTGTCCTTTCTCCACTGTACATTCCTGCCTCCTTTATCAAAGATAAGTTGGCCATATGTGCGTGGGTTTATCTCTGGGCTTTCTATCCTGATCCACTGATCTATCTTTCTGTTTTTATGCCAGTACCAGACTGTCTTAATTACTGTAGCTTTGTAGTATAGTCTGAAGTCAGGGAGCCTGATTCCTCCAGCTCCGTTTTTCGTTCTCAAGATTGCTTTAGCTATTCGGGGCCTTTTGTTTTTCCAAACAAATTTTGAAATTTTTTGTTCTAGTTCTGTGAAAAATGCCATTGGTAGTTTGATAGGGATTGCATTGAATCTGTAGATTGCTTTGGGTAGTAGAGTCATTTTGACAATATTGATTCTTCCAATCCAGGAGCATGGTATATCTCTCCATCTATTTGTATCATCTTTAATTTCTTTCATCGGTGTCTTATAGTTTTCTGCATACAGGTCTTTTGTCTCCTTAGGTAGGTTTATTCCTAGATATTTTATTCTTTTTGTTGCGATGGTAAATGGGAGTGTTTTCTTGATTTCATTTTCAGATTTTTCATCATTAGTGTACAGGAATGCCAGAGATTTCTGTACATTAATTTTATATCCTGCTACTTTACCAAATTCATTGATTAGCTCTAGTAGTTTTTCGGTAGCATCTTTAGGATTCTCTATGTATAGTATCATGTCATCTGCAAACAGTGACAGCTTTACTTCTTCTTTTCCAATTTGGATTCCTTTTATTTCCTTTTCTTCTCTGATTGCTGTGGCTAAAACTTCCAAAACTATGTTGAATAAGAGTGGTGAGAGTGGGCAGCCTTGTCTTGTTCCTGATCTTAGTGGAAATGGTTTCAGTTTTTCACCATTGAGGACAATGTTGGCTGTGGGTTTGTCATATATGGCCTTTATTATGTTGAGGAAAGATCCCTCTATACCTACTTTCTGCAGGGTTTTTATCATAAATGGGTGTCTGCATCTATTGAGATGATCATATGGTTTTTCTCCTTCAACTTGTTAATATGGTGTATTACATTGATTGATTTGCGTATATTGAAGAATCCTTGCATTCCTGGGATAAACCCCACTTGATCATGGTGTATGATCCTTTTAATGTGCTGTTGGATTCTGTTTGCTAGTATTTTGTTGAGGATTTTTGCATCTATGTTCATCAGTGATATTGGCCTGTAGTTTTCTTTCTTTGTGACATCCTTGCCTGGTTTTGGTATCAAGGTGATGTCGGCCTCGTAGAATGAGTTTGGGAGTGTTCCTCCCTCTGCTATATTTTGGAAGAGTTTGAGAAGGATAGGTGTTAGCTCTTCTCTAAATGTTTGATAGAATTCACCTGTGAAGCCATCTGGTCCTGGGCTTTTGTTTGATGGAAGATTTTTAATCACAGTTTCAATTTCAGTGCTTGTGATTGGTCTATTCATATTTTCTATTTCTTCCTGAGTCAGTCTTGGCAGGTTGTGCATTTCTAAGAATGTGTCCATTTCTTCCAGGTTGTCCATTTTATTGGAATAGAGTTGCTTATAGTAATCTCTCATAATCTTTTGTATTTCTGCAGTGTCAGTTGTTACTTCTCCTTTTTCATTTCTAATTCTATTGATTTGAGTCTTCTCCCTTTTTTTCTTGATGAGTCTGGCTAATGGTTTGTCAATTTTGTTTATCTTCTCAAAGAACCAGCTTTTAGTTTGGTTGATCTTTGCTATCGTTTCCTTCATTTCTTTTTCATTTATTTCTGATCTGATCTTTATGATTTCTTTCCTTCTGCTAGCTTTGGGATATTTTTGTTCTTCTTTCTCTAATTGCTTTAGGTGCAGGGTCAGGTTGTTTACTCGAAATGCTTCCTGTTTCTTAAGGTGGGATTGTATTGCTATAAACTTCCCCCTTAGAACTGCTTTTGCTGCGTCCCATAGGTTTTGGGTCGTCGTGTCTCCATTGTCATTTGTTTCTAGGTATTTTTTAATTTCCTCTTTGATTTCTTCAGTGATCACTTCGTTATTGAGTAGTGTATTGTTTAGCCTCCATGTGTTTGTATTTTTTACACATCTTTTCCTGTAATTTATGTCTAGTCTCATAGCATTGTGGTCGGAGAAGATACTTGATACAATTTCAATTTTCTTAAAATTACCGAGGCTTGATTTGTGACCCAAGATATGATCTATCCTGGAGAATGTTCCATGAGCACTTGAGAAAAATGTGTATTCTGTTGTTTTTGGATGGAATGTCCTATAAATATCAACTAAGTCCATCTCGTTTAATGTATCATTTAAAGCTTGTGTTTCCTTATTTATTTTCATTTTGGATGATCTGTCCATTGGTGAAAGTGGGGTGTTAAAGTCCCCTACTATGATTGTGTTACTGTCGATTTCCCCTTTTATGGCTGTTAGTATTTGCCTTATGTATTGAGGTGCTCCTATGTTGGGTGCATAAATATTTACAATTGTTATATCTTCTTCTTGGATCGATCCCTTTATCGTTATGTAGTGTCCTTCCTTGTCTCTTCTAATAGTCTTTATTTTAAAGTCTATTTTGTCTGATATAAGAATTGCTACTCCAGCTTTCTTTTGATTTCCATTTGCATGGAATATCTTTTTCCATCCCTTTACTTTCAATCTGTATGTGTCTCTAGGTCTGAAGTGGGTCTCTTGTAGACAGCATATATATGGGTCTTGTTTTTGTATCCATTCAGCCACTCTGTGTCTTTTGGTGGGAGCATTTAGTCCATTTACATTTAAGGTAATTATTGATATGTATGTTCCTATTCCCATTTCCTTAATTGCTTTGGGTTCGTTATTGTAGGTATATTCCTTCTGTTGTGTTTCTTGCCTAGAGAAGTTCCTTTAGCATTTGTTGTAAAGCTGGTTTGGTGGTGCTGAACTCTCTCAGCTTTTGCTTGTCTGTAAAGGTTTTAATTTCTCCATCAAATCTGAATGAGATCCTTGCTGGGTAGAGTAATCTAGGTTGCAGGTTTCTCTCCTTCATCACTTTAATTATGTCCTGCCACTCCCTTCTGGCTTGTAGGGTTTCTGCTGAGAGATCAGCTGTTAACCTTATGGGGATTCCCTTGTGTGTTATTTGTTGTTTTTGCCTTGCTGCTTTTAATATGATTTCTTTGTGTTTAATTTTTGACAGTTTGATTAATATGTGTCTTGGTGTATTTCTCCTTGGATTTATTCTGTATGGGACTCTCTGTGCCTCCTGGACTTGATTAACTATTTCCTTTCCCATATTGGGGAAGTTTTCAACTATAATCTCTTCAAATATTTTCTCAGTCCCTTTCTTTTTCTCTTCTTCTTCTGGAACCCCTATAATTCGAATGTTGGTGCGTTTAATGTTGTCCCAGAGATCTCTGAGACTCTCCTCTGTTCTTTTCATTCTTTTTTCTTTATTTTGCTCTGCATCAGTTATTTCCACTATTTTATCTTCCACCTCACTTATCCGTTCTTCTGCCTCAGTTATTCTGCTATTGATCCCATCTAGAGTATTTTTCATTTCATTTATTGTGTTTTTAATCGATGCTTGATTCATCTTTAGTTCTTCTAGGTCCTTGTTAACTGTTTCTTGCATGTTGTCTATTCTATTTCCAAGATTATGGATCATGGAAATAGAATCTTGGATCAGCTTTACTATCATTATTCTGAATTCTTTTTCAGGTAGACTGCCTATTACCTCTTCATTTGTTAGGTCTGGTAGGTGTTTATCTTGCTCCTTCACCTGCTGTGTGTTTTTCTGTCTTCTCATTTTGCTTATGTTACTGTGTTTGGGGTCTCCTTTTTGCCGGCTGCAGATTCGTAGTTCCCGTTGTTTTTGGTGTCTGACCCCAGTGGCTAAGGTTGTTTCAGTAGGTTGGGTAGGCTTCCTGGTGGGGGGGACTAATTCCTGTGCTCTGGTGGTTGAGGCTCGATCTTGTCTTTCTGGTGGACAGGTCCACGTCTGGTGGTGTGTTTTGGGGTGCCTATGGCCTTATTATGTTTTTAGGTAGCCTCTCTGCTAATGGGTGGGGTTGTTTTCCTGCCTTGCTAGTTGCTTGGCATAGGGTGACCCGCACTGTAGCTTGCTGGTCGTTGACTGAAGCTGGGTGCTGGTGTTGGGATGGAGATCTCTGGGAGATTTTCGCTGCTTGATATTATGTGGAGCTGGGAGGTCTCTTGTGGACCCGTGTCCTGAAGTTGGCTCTCCCACTTCAGAGGCACAGCACTGGCTCCTGGCTGCAGCACCAAGAGCCTTTCATCCACCCGGCTCAGAGTAACAGGGAGAAAAAGTAGAAAGAAAGAATTAGTAGAAGAAAGAAAGAGAGAGGGAAAGAAAGTAAGAAGGGAAGAAAGGAAGGAAGGAAGGAAGGAAGAAAGAAAGGAGGGAGGGAGGGAGGAAGGATGGAAAGAAAGAAGGAAAGAAAGGAGGGAGGGAGGGAGGAAGGAAAGGAAGAAAGACAGGAGGGAGGGAGGAAGGAAAGAAAAAGAAAGTGGAAAGAAGAAGGGTGGGAGGGAGGAAAGAAAAAGAAAGAAGGAAAGGAGGAGCGGAGGGAGGGAGGGAGGAAGGGAGAGTAGGAAAAAAAGAAAGAGCAGGTAAAGTAAAATAGAATAAAGTATGAAATATAGTAGCGTTATTAAAATTAGAAAGTAATTATTGAAAAAAAAAAAAAAAAAAACCGGACCGATAGAACCCTGAGACATATGGTGGAAGCAAAGCTATACAGAGAGAATCTTACACAGAAGATTACACATACACATTCACAAAAAGAGAGCAGGGGGAAAAATCAAAAATCTTGCTCTCCAAGTCCACCTCCTCAATTTGGGATAATTCGTTGTAAAAAGAGGAAAAGGGCGAGAAGTCTGAAATCTTGCTCTCTAAGTCCACCTCCTTAATTTGGAATAATTCGTTGTAAAAAGAGGAAAAGGGGGGAAAGTCTTAAATCTTGTCCTCAAAGTCCACTTCCTCAATTTGGGATGATTCGCTGTCCATTCATGCACTCCACAGACGCAGGGCACATCAAATGGACCGTGGAGCTTTAATCCGCTGCCTCCGAGGCTGCACAGAGAGATTTCCCTGCCTCTGCTCTCACAGCTCCCGGGTCTCAGCCTTGGACCTGGCCCCGCCTCTGCGCGTAGGTCGCCGGAGGGCGTCCGTTCTTCGCTCAGACAGGACGGGTTTAAAGGAGCCGCTGATTCGGGGGCTCTGGCTCACTCAGGCAGAGGGGAGGGAGGGGCGCGCAGTGTGGGGCGGGCCTGCGGCGGCAGAGGCCGGCGTGACGTTGCAGCAGCCCGTGGCGCTCCGTGCGCTTTCCCGGGAAAGCCGTCCCCGGGTCTCGGGGACCCCGGCAGTGGCGGGGTGCACAGGCCCCCCGGAAGGCGGGGCGGACAGTGACCCGCGCTCGCACACAGGCCCCGCGGCAGCGGCGGCGGCGGCGGGCCGCGGCGGGCGGCGGCGGCGGGCGGCGGCGGCGGGCGGCGGGCCGCGGCGGCGGCGGCGGCCCACGCCCGTCTCCGAGGTCCGTGCCTTACCCGCGGCTCGTGCCTGTCTCCGGCGCTTCCCCAAGCAGCCCTCTTAATGCCCTCTCCTCGCGCACCAGGAAACAAAAGGGAAAAAAGTCTCTTGCCTCTTCAGCAGCTCCAGACCCTTTCCCCGGACTCCCTCCGGGCTAGCCGTGGTGCACTAACCCCTTCAGGCTCTCTTCCTGCCGCCAGCCCCAGTCCTCTCCCTGCGCTCCGACCTGTTTAGCATCTTTTTAAATTTTATTTTTTCTAATGTTAATTTATAGACTATTTATTTTAATTTTCTAACTCTAATATTTACTTAAATACGTTATTGTGTTCTTGCTATTTTTTAAGTGAAAATGTTTTCTTAGCTTATTATTGAAAATAGACGATTTTTACCTGGGTCTAATTTCGAACACATTCTAATTTTTCTCATTTTTAATATTTAAAACAGTTGTAATTATCTTGCATTTTCTGTTTTATATTCAAGAGATTTTGTGGTGTATGAAGTTGTTTAAGGATTTTGAAAAAAATGATCAAGTGGAAAAAAAGGGTCTATAAAGCGTTTAGAACAGTAGGGACAGGCACACAGTAGGGACATCATCAACAATAGACTCTTTTTTTTCTCTCTTCCCTCCATACCTCTGTCCCTGGCATTCCTCTTACTTCTCTTCTTCCAGATTCTTTGTGAATAAACTATTTGGGACAACCTGAAATTTGTAGTTTTTTATTAATCTTGTAATTTATAAAGTGCAAAGAAATATTTCTGTGTGTTCCCTGCATGCATGTTCCCTGGAATGCAGTGTGCCTTACTGATCTGGACTCTGGAAGGTTTTCTTCTTCCCATCCCCTCTTCCCCTCCCCTTCCTTCTCCCTCTGCCACCCCACCCCCAACCCCACCCCCTCCGGCTCCTCCTCCTCTCCTTTTCCAACTCTGTGGTTGTTTCTTCTTTTTTCTTCTGGAATTAGCACTGCTCATGATTTAGAACTTTTTCTTACATATCAAACTTCCATTATGTTAATTTCTTATTCCTTTTCCTGTCTCTTCTGAGATTAAATATATAGCTTGTTCTCTACATTGTTTAATTTTCTTGCAGTGCTGTTTCTGTTTTACTCCCTTGCAATATTGATTTTAATCGTTATTGTATTTTTAGTCTTACTGCAGTATTTCCTGCTTGAAGTCAAGTGCCTTTGTCATGTTCTTCTTTATGCTTCTTTGTTTTTTCTTTTTAAAGAGTGTTGTCTTTTGCATATTACCGATGAAACCAAGCATATGTGTATCAGTTAGCTTTTGCTACATTAAAAAAATAAACACCACAAAACTTAGTGACTTATAACAACACGGTTACTATTTCTCACTCTTCTGTAGGTCAGTTGGGTGGTTTTTCTGCTGTGGGCTGGCTTGGCTGGGTGTGGATGGTCTAGGATTGCTTCATTCATCTGTCTGGCAATTGGCGGACTTGCTGGTGAAGGTGGCCTCAGCTGAGACGTGTGATCTTACATCCTTGAGTTCCTAGTCCAGCCTCTTGCATAGGGCAGTCCCAGGGTTCCATGGAGCAGCAAGGGAAGACAAGCATTAATGCACAAATACTTTTCAAGCCTTGTTTTGCATCACATTTGCTAAGGTCTCAGCCATAGTTAAGTCCTAGGCTAGCCCAGAGTTTCATATGGAAAAGCATCACCAGAGGGCTAGGAGGGAGGGTACAGAGTAATACGTGGTCATGTTTACAAACTCCATGGATTTAATGTTTTCTCACTCTTAGAGACATGCTCTTCCTCCAGTGTCTAGGCTTCCCCTCCTTCCATCATCTTCTTCTTGAGTATTCTTTTCATGTTGGTTTTTGAATGTTCGGTAATTTTTTCATGAGGAAGGTCTTTCTAAACATAGTATTTATCTCTATTTATAACCTCCCTCTTGTTTGCTTTACTATCAGAAGGTGATATGCAACAGTCCTGAGGCATGGTCCTCTCTTTTCCTCCTTTTCTAGTTACCTGACTGCCTTCCAGTGGCTTCACTGCTCTGCTTTATATGGAGATACACACTTAGGTGCCAATCATGATATCAGTCAAGTTTCATTTGATGTTAATAAAAATTCCATAAGTCCTCTTTAAATAGTTGATGGCTATCTTTGGTTTTCAAAGAAGTTTTGGAATTATGCCTTTTTCTGTGTCTTCATATGTACTTTTATTAGAGTATTATATGTTAGCTTGATGCATTGTCAAACTGAGAGCCTAGAAGAGCAATAGTAATTATGAACATTACCTTAAAGAAATTAATACATTTAGCAATCATTTCTTGTGGGTTTTGTGAAAGTTAAAGGAGAGGATGTACATAAAGCGGAGAGCACAGCACCTAGCTTAGAGCTACGTCACACATGTTGATTCTCATCACATATCTAAGTGAAAAAATGCATGGACATGGATAGCCATGTTTAAGTATAGACACTGGACTACTGAGTAGAGTTTCATGGAGATGCTTTAAGGACATAGACGTTAAGTGGGAAACCCTTGCTGGCAGTGATCTCCCCAGCTCTGGAAGTGTTGCAAAGAAGGCATAGAAGACTGAAATATCAGGTAGGGAGTTAGATGCCTGACTTTTCAGGTTACCACCAACTTTGATCTTCTGATTTTAAAAGAAAATATTTGGCCATTTTTTCAGTATTTTAGCTATTTCATTTATAGAAGCTATTCTATTAACTTTTCCCACTGACAAGACATTTTGTGGAGACTGATACTTGTGTGAAAATGCTGTTTATTTTGAAAGCATCACAAAATTTTTGCTGTTTCTTATTTTTATAAAAAATTATTCCTTATTTAATGAAGAAAATTTTGCTCGTTTTCTAGTTAGTGTTCTCCTGACATAATAAAATGATGTATTATGTGCGGCCATAGTTATGCGGTGACACAACAGATATTTATCGAACGCCTACTATCCCTCAGCCATTGTACCTACCCTCTTCTTGCCTAAAGTATTTTGGGGGTAAGATATAATTAAAAGCAGTTGTTCTTAATGCTATTGTATGTAGAATCAGCAGAGTTGCTTGGTCAAAAGACAGATTCTCAAGCTCCTCAATCAGATTCTGATTCAGTAAGTCTGAGTGAGACCAAGGATATGTTATTACAAATACCCTGGATCACTCTGATGTAGGTGGGATATATCCAAACACAGTGTGAGAGATGCTGGGGTAGAGGAGAGATCAGGTAACTGGGGTCAGATGGCTGAGTTCCAATCTGGGCTCTGCCATTTACTAGTTATATCACCTATTATATAATTGGTCTCTGACATCTAATATGTGCTCAAGAAATATTTGTTGAATCAATGAGCTTAGTCTCTTTCCTTATCTTTAATACCAAGATTAAAAAGCAAAACACCTGCCATGAATGCTATGCGTGTTAAATTAAGTAGGGGATAAAAGGTACCCGGACATATATTGTGGCTCAAAAATGGTAACTTCTCTGAGGCAAGTGAATTTCATAGGTATGCTACTGTCTGTAGCAATAAGTCTTAGAGGATTTCTGACATTAATCAGAGTCAAAGAAGCTGTGGTTAGCCCTCTTGCTTTCGAGACGGTCAGAGATGACCTTTGTTATACAGACACATCAAAAGTGTTTATTATAGCCTTGATCCAAAATGAGACATCACAATTAAACCATAGAAACTACCATCCCCAAAATAATATGAGTTGTTCACTGTGAAAATTATTCTTGGTAGAGATGAGTGTAGGAATTACGTCACTGCCCCCACTGTAGGTTCTATTTATTATTTTTAGGCCAAGGTTTTATTTCCCTGGAAAAATGTCATATATTTAATAAATTAGGATTTGTAGAATAACTGATTAGGCAATAAAACGACTTCCACTATTAACAGTAACACACATTCTGGAAATATGAGCACAGGCCAGTTGGCTATAGTTTAAGATTAAGATAAAATTTTGACAACTGGCAATTGGAAAATATGCAGAAGTCTAAGTAAGTATATCACCTGAGCTTCTCAGAATGAGGATATTCAAAAACATGAAGTGTAAATATTGGAAAATGTTGTTATGATACAAAAAGTCTCCGCTGGAGGCTCTCGGTGTTGTGGAAGCGGCTGATTAATATGTAGAAAGTCTGCTCTATTTGTGAATCTCTGTTCCTTCTTTATTCATGGTCCAGACTTTTCTGTTTAGACGGAATCATCTGATGTGAAACTTGGAAGGGAATTTATAGGTCACAGAACCCAATGCAAGCCTCTGTTGCCCAGCCACCGCTCCTGGCAGACACTGCTAATCCAGTTCATGTCTGTTTCCAGCTGAGTCTGTCTCATCCTGGAATCCCTCAACACAGGACTCCTAGAAATCTCCATGGATTAATTAAAGTTGGAATGTAAATGAAAATGTTTGGCTGTCCCTTATTTAGATTATAGTAAGTTACACAGGTATTAGTGGTAGAACTGGATTTCAATTCTAGGTCTTGATCTTGCTACTGTGAGCGACTCCCCTAAGAACGTGGACATTGGGAGAGCTTGGGCCAGTGACAAGAAACTGACCAGGAAGAGACCTTTTCCTGCATCCCCAGCATTGGCTCTTGACCCGTTCTGCCATTGACTTCAAACAAATCACTTCATATTTTGGGGCCAATAAAGATTCATGCCCATGAAGTTAGGGATAATCACCTAACTCCTAGGGCTTCTATGAGCAGCAAAGGAGGTAATAGATGTGAATGCATCTTTCAGATTTTACATGTAGGTGAATTTCCGCTGTTAACACTAAAATGCAGCTTCCTAGAGTCCCAAGCCATTTTTTCCCCCGGTATCTGAGGAGTTATCCTTTAAAGTGCCAAGTATTTTATTTTCAGTATTTCAGATGGAAGTTTTCCTCTAATGAGTTCACACTTTACTGATCTTTCAAGCATAATACAATAAACGCAATTTGATCTTCTGGATGAGTCACTGACATTAAGAAAATGAGCTTTTCTAAGACAATTTGCAGGGACTTACTCAGGCATTCCGGAGCGTGGGCCTCCCTACTGACTGGCTTTGAGTGCCTGTGGCTTTGTGACTCCTCTTGTCCCCTCTTAATGAATTCGTTCAGTCTTCTATTCCTAACTGGCATTCCTCTTCCTTCCAATCAGTTTTCTCCTAGGAATGTCTTTCCTTAATTACTTTTTCTGCCTTGCTGTGGATCAACTAAAGCGCTAATCACGTTTTTGTACAAATCGAATCATGGTCACAGTACCAATATTGACATTTTTGGGGTACTCACCAGGTATCTTTTTCTTATAACAACCCAGTGAGGCAGGTTGAAATCTTCAAGTCATCCTGACTCCATTCTTTATCTCACAGCATGTGATCAATCCTTTCCGCTCTACTCTCAAAACGTATCCAGAATCTGACCTCTTCTTATCACTCTCACAGCTGTCTCTTAGTCCAAGCCATTACCACCTCTCACCTGGCTGCCTACCTGGCCTCCCTGCTTCTGGCCTTGCCCCCTTCAGTCGGTGCTCAACACAGCAGCCAGTGAGCATTAAGGTATAAGTCACTTCCCTTTACCCCCCTGCTCCAATGCCCGTAACATCCCATACCTCTCACTCAGAGCACAACTCAAGGACCTCAACATGGTTTCCTGGGCTTGGATGGTCTGCCCTCATTACCTCTCTCTCCTCCTCTTCTTTGGCTCAGTCAGCATCAGCCATATTTCCCTGTTTTTGTACTTCAAACTCACCCATCTCATTCAGTTCCCCGGGCATTTGCCCTTGCTGTGTCCTCTGCCTGGAGCACTATTCCCCCCAGGTCTCCACATGGCTCCCTTCCTCCTGTTCCTCAGGTCTCTGTTCAAAGGCCTCCCTTGACCAGCCCAGTTTAAGTTTCCCTCCATACTCCCTATCCACCTTCTTTGCAGTATTTTTCTCCATAGCATCTGCCATCTCACATGCAATATCTTAGTTGTTTATTTTGTTGTTTGTCTCTCTTCCTTTATTAGAACCATGTTTTTGTTGTTGTTGTTGCTATATCCTTGTGTGCCTAGAACAATGCTTCACACATTTTAGGTACTTGAGAAGTGTTTGTTGAATCTTTGAATGAATGCATGCATGTTATGAACACACAGATGAGGAAAGTGATGCTTTGGACGTAAATGGAAGAGACAGAGCTGGGATTTGGAGCTGACACCTATAGGCTCTAAGCTACGTTTGAATTTTATCCAGAGGAATAATAAGTAGACTATGGTTGGGGTTTCCTCCCAGGAGTAAATGAATAAGTGGTGACGGAGTATTTGGTTAGTTCTATATTTCCTGTGCAAAGGCAGATTTTTGTTTCCCTTCTGATGTGTAAGTGTGATTGTCAGATACAGCCATTTGTTCCTCCATCATTTACCCAACCCATCCATCCAGTCATTTCTCAGCAAATCGTCCCTGGGTGCCCCTAGGAGCCTGGCAGGTGGCCAGGGGGTTGCTGCCCTCCTGTTGTTCACGGCCTCACCAGGACAGCATGGGGGCCTGTGAGAGTCTGTGGATGGGGCCCCCTGCCCTACCAGGGAAGCTGATGGGAGGCTCTGAGAGGGGGGGATGCCTTGGTCAATTCTGAAGAATTCCAGCAAAGCTAGACCCTGAAAGTTGCTCCAGGGCAACAGCCCAGTTCTAGACCCTTAGCCTACCACAGTTGCTAAGTTTATTTGTTGGCTTCTCTGAGGCTGCCTGTTACAGTGGAAAGATCACAGACCCTGGTGTCTGACCCACCTGGGGCTGAATCATGACTTTGCAGTCTCCTAGCACTATGACATTTGCAAAGGAACTTAACCTGGCTGAACCCATTTCCTCATTTCCAAGGGGTATTAAAGGCTACGCAGTGGGGTTGCTGGGGTGAGTTAAAGAGGCAATACGCATAGAGCATCAAGCCCAGGAAGGTGTTAAATAAATATTAGCTGAAGTGAAATGAGGGCTCACAACATTGTGCTTTTGCTTCAACTCCACGTAAAAATTATGAACTGTGAGAATTTTAATTTTTTTAAAAAATAAGACTGTTAAGCCCATTAATGGCCCATGAAATGATATTTTCTTATGGCAACTACCATATGTAAGTGGCATTAAGTGAAAGCTTCTTGGGTGATTATAGGAAGGACCCTAATTATCAAGAACTATATTAAAGAAACAGTCCAAAGTAGGAGGGGGTGGGATGAATCATGGTGTATCTGTGCAATGAAACAAAAGCATGAAATGGTTAGCAGTGAAAACCACTGTTCTCCTGGGGAGAACATAGCAGGTCATATTTATTTCAGTTATCCTTCTTAAAAACATATTGTGAATGGATTAATTTTATCACTGCCAGGAATTCTTAAAAAGCAAAGAAAACCTAGAATGAGGTCATCCTCCGAAAACTCTTTTCTTTCGGATACACAGAATCTACACTCTGATGGGGCCCTTATTTTGCCTAATTGGTTACTGGACAAATCTTGATAACGGGGATATTGAAGGTCAAGTCTATCATTGTTCTAACTAGGATGGTTTCACTTGCAAGTCCTACTAGGATTGTAAGATCATGTGTTCGTGTGAAGTGGAGGAAGCCTTGACAGGTAACCAGCTACACTTGGCCACCTCTCTCCCAAGGGTTTCAACCCAAAGGAATGTGGTGGCCTCAGGCTTCACCTGAGCTGGCACCTGAATCCAAGAGGGTAGGGTCTTATGGGAAAAGCAAAGGGAGATGGTCAAGGTTGACAGGTGATGATGAAGGCCAGCAGGTGAGAGAGGTTGGCAAGTTCAGAGAAGAGAAAAGCCCTTAGCGCGATCCAGGGTTTGCGGAGCAGGATAGGGTCTCATGGAGGATGAGGCTGGCTGTCTGGGTCTGTGTGGTATAGTACAAATAAATATAGATTTGATGCTTGTCCCAGGGTCCTGGCATAGAGCTCCTAAAACCCTTAGAATTTCCTGAAAGATAGGAGAATCTTTGTTATTCATAATGAACCCTTTTGATCATACCTGAGTTTATGCTAAGGAGGTGACTCTTGGCAAGTCACTAGGTAGCTTTAAGGTGGGGGCAGTTTGTCAGAAAAACCAGCCCTGTGGTTAGAGGGTTCGAACTTTCAAGAACACTCCCCCTCACACACATGCACATGCACACGCACCCCTCCAGGAAGAGAGAGGGGCTGGGGATCGAATTCAGTCACCAATAGCCAATGATTTAATCCATCATGCCACCTAATGGAACCTCAATAAAAATCCCTAAATGATGGCGTTAGGGAGCTTCTGGGTTGGTGAACATATTGACGTGCCTGGGGGGTGGCGTGTGGTACAACCAGAAAAGACGCGGGAACTCTGCTCTCCCTGCCCCCCGAACCTTGTTCAGCGCAGCTCTTCCAGGTGGCTGTTGCTGAGTTGTATCCTTTATAGTAAACTGGTAAACATAAGTGAAGCACTTTCCTGACTTCTGTAAGTCCTAGTGAATTATCGAACCTGAGGAGGGAGTCTTGGAACCCCTGAGTTTGTAGTCAGCCAGACAGAAGGGTCAGTAGCCTGGGGCCCATTTGCCACTGAAATGGAGGCAGTCTTACAGGACTGAGCCCTTAATCTGTGGGATCTGTGCTAACTCTAGGTAGTTAGTGTCAATTGAATTGAATTGTTGGACACCCAGTTGGTGTGAGAGAATTGATGGTGGGTGTGGAAAAGCAACACGTATTTATTTGATGTTGGGAGAAAAACCACATAGCCAGTGCCGAGAGGGTAGAGTTATTGCCCCAGCTGGGAACCTGAGTGTGTGGAAGAAATCAGAAGTCCAGGTGGGGAGCTGGTGGACACCAGCGCTAAGGAAATGAAGAATCACTCTCTTTGGAAACAAGACTTTCAGCCCTGCTGGTGAGGGGGTGATGAGACGGAAACCCGGAGTCAAGGGACGTGTCCCGTGTGCATCGCCCCCAAATGGTCGGGTTTCATGTTTGCATTTTGGTTCTCTTTCGGTCCCGTAGGTCATGGCATGCGGCATGCATTGCATTTCCACCCAGTGTAGCTACGGTGGCTGCCTATCGTGGTAATGCAGACTCAACAGAAATGCATTTTGTATGTAAAGCAAAACCTGACCTAACTCTGACTCTCAGTTCACCAGACTTTTGGTTCCTGTCAAAAGGCCAAGTAGTAATTTCTTACAGGCATTATGAAAAAATAATAAAGACATTGGAAGCCATGTTTGGACTTGAAATATAGGTTGTGGATCTGTCTCCTCTGAACTCTAACTGATTCTGATTTCATTTTCCCAAATTTGAACATCTCATCGTTTCCAGAACTTGCCAAGAACTTTCATATCTCCCGGCCTTTTGGGCTTGTGCAGGTGTGTGGCCCTTGTGTGTGAACGTGTGTGCATGTGTGTGTGCATGTGGGTAGTGCAGGGCAGGAGAAAGGGGATTGTTTATATCTCTGGTCTTTCTCCTGTGGGCTCTTTCACTTCTAAATTGTTTGGTCTTTGATTATTTAATTTTGCAGATATAACAAGGTATTGAAAAGGGATTCTTTTTGTCTCCATTTTGCCTGGGAAACCGAAGGTTTTCTTTCCTAAATTATTTAGTCTTAATCATTCCATTATACAAAGGTAACAGGGCACTAAAAGGGGGTCTTTTGTCTCAGTTTTGGCGGAGAAATCAAAGGCTAATGCCGTTGGTGCCAAGAACACCCACAGCTGGGCGTTGTGGGCCCGGTCACCTATGCAGGGCGTGCTCCCCGGCTGAAATCGGCTCCGTCACCACTGGAAGCCACCCGCTGCAGCCATCTGGTGCAGCCTCTGAAGAGGTGGGGACTGAAAGGTTGAGAGAGCCTTTTTTTAGAGGGAGGGTTGGTGTGTGGTACACCCGCTACCTCAACTCCTTTCTACCTCTGGCAGAGTCTGAGGGGCCTCACAGGGACAATTCGGAGAGCTGGCCTAGTGTCCCCTGTGACACCATGAGTTCAGGAATCATTAGGCCCGGTGCGCGAATCCCATCTGGGAAGACCGAAGGAGCGAGGATACAGCAGGTAGCCTGCTGGGAAGCAGGCAAGGAGAGGCGCCTGCAATGGCTGGGAGCTGCCCTTTACTTCAGAATGGGGCCAGGAGGCATGAGTGTTCCTGTGGGCAGGGGCTTACGTGGGATCCCAACCCAGAGGGCAGCCAGAAGGAGCTCAGCAGACTCTGGGTGGCCTGGAGCACCAGAGCCCAGGTGGGAGGTGACCTGAGAGAGGAGAGGCATTGTCTGTTTCTAGGAGTTGCAGTCCAAGGTCATCATCAGGGAGGGGCATCTCCAGAACTCCCACCAAAGTGCCCATGAGAGAAAGAGCCTCCCATATACATCCTCTGGTCCAGGGAGAACTGAGCCCACCCGTATCTTCCTTGCTGTGCTGTGCCCTTTGCCCCTCATCGCCTCTGTCCTGGCGTTTCCTCTAGAGCCAGAAAATGCTGCTAGGGACTGGGAAGTGGTGAGCAAGGGACAAAAAATACCCTGCTAAGACCGCCCTCTCGGGCTTCCCTGGTGGCACAATGGTTGAGAGTCCGCCTGCCGATGCAGGGGACACGGGTTCGTGCCCCGGTCCGGGAAGATCCCACATGCCGCGGAGCGGCTGGACCCGTGAGCCATGGCCGCTGAGCCTGCGCGTCCGGAGCCTGTGCTCCACAACGGGAGAGGCCACAACAGTGAGAGGCCCGCGTACTGCAAAAAACAAACAAACAAAAAGACCGCCCTCTCCTACCACAGGCTTGGGTTTGTGATGTGGGGAGAGTGTGATAGAGGACTGGATGGGGCTTTGATTGTGGCACTGGGTGGGTTTAAGTTGTAAAAACAGGACTGTTGTTACAACGAAGTGAAAGAAGGATGTTTGATTGTCTGACGGTGACCACAGGGACTGGTCATGCTCCTGAACCCGCCCGAGATCCTGCAGAGACCGGGGGAAGGGGGATTCCAAACAGCGAATGTAACAGGAGGCGGAGGAGAAGAATTAAGTCGTTGCTTTCACCCTGTCGTCCCAGCCTGTTCAGTGAAATGGATGCTTATAGGGACTTCCCTGGCGGTCCAGCGATGAGGACTCGGCGCTTTCACTGCCCTGGCCTGGGTTCAATCCCTGGTCCGGGAACTAAGATCCTGCAAACAGCACAGCGTGGCCAAAAAAAAAGATGCTTACACAAGCACAACTTTTTATAAGAAACTGTAACGTTGCAGAGACAGCTAGAGTCTCCCTTGGCCAGTTAACCTGACTTTGTCTATAACTGCTCTGGCCATTTCATATGTGCTGTTCATTGTTTCTGGGGGAGGGTATGATTTTATACATATAACCCCCCCTTCTCACTTTCACTCTTGTTTATCTCTCTATATATACATATATAATATATACATATATAATATACAGATTATTAGAAATATAACACAAATATGTAACATATTACAATATATACTATAATTAATTATAATCTACCTAATGTAGATTAATTAATAATCTATATGCTATTATAATATACAGATTATTAAAAATATAACATATTATAATATATAACATAATTATTATCTACCTAATCTAGATTAATGAATAATCTGTATGTTTTATAATGTATAGATTATTTAAAATATAACATTTTTATCGTAAGTATGGATGTTTCTTTAAATGATATTATCTTACAATGATATGTACATTTTGGAATTTGCTTTTTTTACCTAACAGCATGTTTGGAAAAAAATCTTTCTTTGTCATTTTATATCAATCAATTTAATTCTTCTTAACTTATGCGTGGTGTTCAACAGGTTAATTGTTCCGTGGGGCTTTTTTGGTAAACAGATCTCTAACTGATGGACATTTAGAGAGATCCCAGATGTTTGCTCTCACAAATAGTGTTGCCAGTATTCTACACGCCATTTCTTCCGTCTGTAATGAATCCCCCCTGCTCTTCCCCTTGGTCCAATTCCTTTTATCTCCCAAGTGTCAAATCCACCATTCTTCCTTTCCTTGGCTGTTCTGACCTCCCAGGCTGACTTTGGTGCTTCCTTTTCTATGTTGTTGCTAATTATATATTCTGTCTGTTTGGTAGATTATTTTTCAGGAAGTATTCACTCTCTCCCACCAAATTCCATGGGAGGGGTCTATTTTCTTGCCCCTTTGAAGTTGGACTTGGCCATGTGATTTGCTTGGGCCAATAGAATGTGGACAGGGGTGACAGTGTGCTCATCTGAGCAGAGGATTTTAAGACCTACCATGGTAGGTTCCTAGCAGCCTGGGAAGCTGCTGCCTATTCCACCTGAGTCCCAGAATGAAGAAATGTGGATCAGACCTGACCCCAGCCTGCAACCTGGAGTTGAACTGGGCTCAGCCAAGTACAGCCAATCTGAAGACCTGTGATGGTAAAATAAATGTTTGTTGTTATGAGCCCCTGGGATCTGAGGATTGCTTGTTATGTAGTGATGTTGCAGGAAAAAGCTGATGAATAATGTACTCTGAAAAATATTGATTTTCTGAGCTGGGATTGTTTGTAGTCCCAACCCTCCTAGAGTCCAAGATCTTTCAGAACAGGGGCTCCCAAGCACTGGCCCCGGCACATTACAGGCCTCTCAGAATGTTCAGTGGCATGAAGAACATCTTCTTCAACCTGTTTTTGTAACTGATGCTCTGGGGAAGGTGTGGCGCTCTGGAGATCCCTTGGCATCCTGTGTACCACATGTGGCTTCTTCCCTTTCATGGATACCAACAGAGATCATGAGCTACTAGTGCCAGAGAATAAAGCTAACGATGCATAAAGAGGTGAGGCAGTTCCCTAGATAAAATAAAATGTGGAGAACCAGCAAATTTGGAAATTACATTAGTTAAGATAAACTCCTAAATCTCAGGGGATTAACACCATAGAAGTTTGTTGTTTGCTCAGCGTTTGTCCATTTGGCAGCAAGGGGAGGGGGAAAGGACTCAAATGCCCACAGTTGTTCAGGGACCCAACGGATGGAGAATCTGCTGTCACCCCCATTCGGTTTCCAAGATCACCCCGGGCATTGACCTCCCATCTGCAGACAGGGGAGTATGTGTGAGAGATTTTTATGGGCCAGGCCTGGAAATGACACGCGGCACTCCAGCCCATATTTGATTGGTTAGAGCTCAGTCACATGGTCACTCCTAATTGCAAGGGAGGCTGGGAAATGTAGTCTAGCTGGGTGCCCAGGAGGAAGAGAAAAGGTGAGCCAGTCTCATCCACAGAAGGAAAAGAGATTCTCTCATTAGAAAATATCTCTGAAGTTCTAGTCCTGCTCTTAGCAAAGGAGAGTAGTAGGAAGACGTGAGTCTACTTCAACTCTCTGCGTCCCCGAAACGAGGGGAGTTGCTGGCCCGCCAGCTTCCCAGGGACTAGGAGGTGAGGAAAGGGGAGCACAGAGGCTACAGCAGCAGCTCCTTCGAGGCCTGGACCTTGGGCTCCTCTGCTTGGCAGCGGGGTGCTAACTAGTTCCCAGTGGGGTCAGGGAAATGGAGATCAGTCCCTAGAAGCTTAGACCTGACAGTGGTTCTGGCTGTGGCTTTGGGAAGAGCAAGGACATTTCTTGGGGTTTCTATGCTCTGCAGTCCAGCTCACAGGGAAGCAGATGGGGGAGGGCCTAAGTCCTGGCCAGAAATAGAGGGTGTATTTCACTAGACCTTGACTGTGCTGCTTGGCCATGGACCTGAACCCTCGTAGGTGATGATATGGCAGGCAGGAGGCTACTGAAGGAGAAAGGATCCCTTTTCATTTCTGTCTATGTTTTACAAGTGGGGACCAGAGACATCCAGCCAAGGAGTGACTGAGCAGGGGCTCCAAGCCTAGGTCTGTGGAATCTAGTCCCAGGGACTTTCCATTTCACCACAGGGATCTCTTCCTGAGTCCACTCAGGCAGGACTAGTGAAGCACGGCCTGAAAACAAAGACACATGAACCTAGGAAGAGGCCATGTAAGAAAGGAGAGATGTGGTGAAGTCAAATGGATGACTGCCCGTGAGAGTGATCACTGAATAGGTGAACTGAGATAAATCATGCTCCCTTTCAAAAAGAATTGAACACAATGAGAGGGTCTGTGAAAACTGTACCCTGCACATTGACAGATGAACAGAAGCAGCAAGGCTGTAACTGAAATTCTGATTTTTCAAGGGCTGGGGGTGGGGAGAGGGAAAACTGGATGACATCATCCTATTGAGGAGTATGGCATGGCACTTGGAATTAGGGACATGGCACTTGGTTTGAACCCTGGCTCTATCACTGTTAGCCCTCTGACTGTGGAGCAGTCATGTAACTTCTTTGAGCCTCAATTTTATCATATGTAAAATGAGGATAGTATTGCTTCATGGCTGGTTGTGAGGATTAAATGAGGTAATATACACACTGTGCCTGGGATGTCGTAGTGCGGTGGTTTCCTAGGGCTGCTCTGATGACTTACTACAAACTGGATGGCTTAAAACAACAGAAATGTATTCTCTCACAGTTCTGGAGGCCCGAAGTCCAAAATCAGGGTGTTGGCCGAGCCATGTTCTCTCTGAGGGATGTGGGGAAGGACTCTTCCTCACCTCTTCCTGCTTCTAGGGGCTCCGGGCAATTCTTGGCATTTCTTGCATCACTTTAATCTCTTCTCTGTCATCATATGGCCTTCTTCCCTGTGCGTCTCCAAATCTCTGTCTCCTTATAAGGGCATCACTCTAATCCAATATGGCCTAAATTTATCTCGATTGTATCTGCAAAGACTCTAGTTCCAAATACAGTCACACTCACAGGGACTGAGGGTTAGGATGTCAACATACCTCTTGGCGGGGGTGGCAGGGACACCATTCAATGTGCATTACTATTATAATGATGGTATTTTCCATGTGAGCCATGAGATAGAAACTGTCAACTTTTGTAGAGGAAAATGCTATAATCCCATATTAAAATCACAGGGGAAAACACATCCCATTTGTTTCTTTTATGTCAGTTGCACAGGTCAGATTCCCCTTCATCTGAAAAGGTCACCCCCAATCACACATAATACAAAGCAATTGTAATAGCATAATACAAACATAATACAAACATAATACAAAGCTTCTGGGAGCTTTGAAAGGAAGGAGCTCGGGTCAGGGTGTTGGCAGCTTGCCCTTGACGACACTCTGGCACATGCTAACATTTCTGTTAAGTTGCCAACTCTAAAGCCCATTCTGCATCCTGTTAATGACCTCAATTCAGTAAACATACTAATACAGCAACAAAGGCGCTTGTCTCTTAGGCCAAGGATTCTCAACCTCGGCACTATTGACATTTTGGACTGGACAGTTCTTTATGGTGGGGGCCGTCCTGTGCATTGTAGTAGGTTTAGCAGCATTCCTGGCCTCTACCCACTAGATGCCACTAGCACTCCCCAATTGTGACAACCAAAAATGTCTTCAGACATTGCCACATATTCCCTGAATAGCGAAATTACTCTCAGCATGGAACTGCTGAGTTAGACAAACAAAAAAGTAAATAGATAATGATAATAATATGTCAGAATCGTTGAGATAAAGGTGAGTAACAAGGTATTATGGACGTCATTTTGCTATTCCCCATATTTAATGTCACACTTTTGAGGATAGACACATTTAGACCCACTGACTAGGTTCTACAGCTTTTGCTGTGAAGAGCTTGAATTTGTGGTATGTTTAAGAGATCATTTTATCCATTCATTCATTCTCCCCATCATTTATCCAATAAACATTCATTGGGTACCATCCAAGTGCTAGGTATTATACTTGGTATAATATATATCAAGTATATATAATATACTTGATATAACAGGACAAGGTTCTGTTTTACAGCAGCTGTCTGGTAGAAGAAACCCAAACGCCCACCAAAAAGCTATATAATACGGTTAACACAGCTGCAGGTGTGAGCGCAAGACGAAATATTGTAGAAGGGAATTACAGACTCTGAAGGATGAGGTAGGAGGGAGCAGAGACGTGTTCACAGGTGATACATCATTAAGGAAACTTTATAAAGAGATAAGTCAGTTTGAGAGGGGAGAGGAGAAATTCCTGGCTAAGAGAACAGTCAGTAGAAGTGTAAGAAAGCCTAAAGCATCATGGCCGGTTAGTGAAACCTGGGGCAAATACAATGTATAATTATCAAAAGCTACAAACTGACCAATGCAGCCTCCATTTGAGCGGCAGATATGTTCTTTTTGGCCCAAGGAGTATTTGTATTTATTTGTTTGTTTGTATATTTTTACTGTGGATGTTCAAAAATCTGGAGATTTTAATAAAAAATTAATTTTTTGGATTTATTTTAAAGAAATGAAAGATCTGGTTAATGAATGGTGGTATTGATCAGAGAGGGAATTCTTAGTAGGAATTTTATATGTAGGAGGAGGGAAAGATATTAAAGGTACTTAACTTAGTTAATATGGCAAGTTCTTAAAGAAAGAACAAGGTAGAAGAGGGAGAGAAAATGGGAAAATAATGAGGGAATGACTTGGCTTCTTTTGACCACAGAAAGGGGGCAGGCACGGAGTGGGAAATTGATTAGGTGGAGTCTCGATTTCAATATAAGCTGAAACCACCCAAGTATCATTCCTGGTAGTTCTGGCAATGGGCACAGCCACTGTGACATTATCACGAGGAAGCCACAGGCAAATGAAGTAAATAGCAAGTAGACACAGAAGTGACCCATCTGGTCACTTCCACTTTGGGGAATATCTGGGTGGGGGTTTCAGCAGGGTTGAGCCACAGATAAAGAGTGAGGTCAGGAAGGAAATAATTCAAGTTGTGAATAATAAGGTTAAGTTGTGCCTGCCCATCTGAGATAGAAGTTTGGATTACCTGCATACTTGTTCCTCTCACTGACTTACTTATTATAGTGTAGATAATAAGTAATTTAGTTGCATTTCCAACCAGCTGTTCCTATTCTACTAACCAGCAACATTTCCTGGGAGCAGAGTGTTCCAGTCAATGCTGGAAGCTCACTCACCAGGTCCCCTGTGACAATGCAGTTGTAGTTGCCTGTTCCTTAGTGACCTTCGTGGGCTCACCGTCAACTAGAGCAGAGAGCGGTGAGTAGAATAGAGGGTCAGCTACCCGGTCCAGTGAGCAGGGGTATAAGATAGTTACTGCAGGGACCCCAGTAATAGAGCTCAACTGACCATGCAGAGGGGCAATTGGCTGAATAGGACAGAGCCAGCAAAGCCTGTTCATACAGGATTGAGTTTCTAAAGGGATGCTGCTTCTGGGTCAGTAGTATTCAATTTATTACAGGGCAAATTTTCAAACAGGTGTGCTCTTTTCATGTCCCTGGAGGAACCCTCCAGGGACATGGACTCCAATTGGTGAGGCAGGATGTATAATCCCCAGGAGATGGGAAAAGTGTTGGTTTCTGTTGGGTTCTCTTTGATGCAGACCCTAAGGCAAGATTTTTATTTCAAGCACTGTATTTGGGAGGCAATCCCAGCACCTGTAAGGGAGAGAGAAGTGAGAACTGGAAGAGAAGAAAGCCAGTACAGGGTGCAGTGACGAGCAGGTTATTTCTCTGCACAGTTGGGGCTCAGTCCCACTGGTGACTTCTGGGAGGCAGTGTAGAACACGTCCTATTCAAGAGATGAGGAAGCTAGGGCGTTTCTACCCCGCTTCCACTCACCACAACCTGAGCTCCCAACCAGCTTCATCTCCCCAGCACTTCTGGACTGCTGTGTGTGCTGGCTAAGGCCACCCTTGTGGTCACACAAAGCCCTCAAGAAAAGAGTCACAGGTGCTTAGAAGGTGAGTGGTGGAGGGTCAAGGGAGAGCTTGACAGTGTCTCTTCTAATGTTGCAAGTGTCTAGGACAAGGGGCTCCTGCAACAAAATTTGGACATGGTTTTAGTGGAAGCATTAATTAGAAAAGTGTGGCAGAGAAAGGATGCTTGTATTTAGTCCATTCTAGCAAAGTGAAATGAAGGGGCAACAGTGAATTCAGTTTAAAGTCAGAGCTGTGACAAGTCTACAAAGAAATCTGTAAAGAAGGAAACCCTCAAGGACCCCCTCGCCTAGAAGAGTGATGGGCATCCTTACTAGGGAGGTGGTTTGTTAGTAGAAGGTCAGCATCCCTGGCAGATGTCCCAGTCCTGATGCTAGAGCTCTGGGCTGCCAGTCCCATAATGAGGAGGCTCAGAAGGTAGGGGAAGAAAAAGAGGAAAAAGGAGAAGCTAGGAAAATGGCAAAGGAAGAGACACCTTTGCAAACTACTAATTCTACAGTAATTATAAAAGGCGAAGGGAATGTTGCTAATAGCCAAGAGGAGAAGACTGGAGCATCAAAAATGAAAGCAATAATGACAATCACATGGAAAATTTCAGTCTGTGAGAAGAGCCATAGGTCCGTGTTGAGGCTAAAAGAGGAGAGGTAACAGAGTGTGCTAAATATGGTCGAGATGCACCTGTATTTCCAAAATTCCAAATTTTATTAACCCAAACTTTGTGAGCTCTCTAATGGGGTTATGGCCAATATTCAGTCTGAAAAATACAGAGGCAGATTATTTCCCCAGCTTTATAGAGGTATAATTGACAAACAAAAGTTGTATAGGGACTTCCCTGGTGGTGCAGTGGTTAAGAATCTGCCTGCCAGTGCAGGGGACATGAGTTTGAACCCTGGTCTGGGAAGATCCCACGTGCTGAGGAGCAACTAAGCCCGTACGCCACAACTAATGAGCCTGCGCTCTAGAGCCTGCGAGCCACAACTACTGAGCCCACGTGCCAGAACTACCGAAGCTCGTGTGCCTAGAGCCCGTGCTCTGCAACAAGAGAAGCCACTGCAATGAGATGCCCGCGCACTGCAACGAAGAGTGGCCCCCGCTCACCGCAACTAAAGGAAGCCTGAGCTTAGCAGCAAAGACCCAATGCAGACAAAAATAAATAAATAAGTAAATAAATAAATTTATTTATTTTTAAAAAGTTGTATATAGTTAAGGTGTACAGCATGATTATTCAATACATGGATTTCTTACTTTTGAATAAGGAGATTAATGTTTATAAATCTGGCTAGTGTTCTGGCACGTGCCAAGTTCTCTGTAACTTCTGTTTTGGTTACTTGGTCTGCAAGAGTATGGGAGCCCCATCTGGGAGAGGAGACATCCATTCCTCGAGATGTCACATCAGTCTTGTATGGGGTTGTGTGAAACTCAACAAAATCCGAGGTGGCATCTAGTTGGTAAATCTACCCATGAGCCATCCCGTGAGTTTGGGAACATCAGAGAATAGGGTAATTCTTAGGGTAACGAGGCAAAGTGGTGGGCCAAAGTGACTGACCGTGGGTGACACTGTTGCCATGTTGGATTCATGATCCCACATGGCCACATGTAGCTGGTGCCTCCAGAAGGTCATTTGTTCTCCAGCTCATCACAGTTCTTACAGGGCGAGTTCCTCTGAGTTTTTATGGCTGGCCCGCCTTATCACTGTTTGGGCTTGTGACCCAGATTGTGTGTATGTGTGTGTATACACACGTGTGCATATGTGCTTTCATATAAGTAATTTTATGCATTTTGGATCTTTCAATAATATCAATATGCTCAACTTTATGGGTTAACTAATTCCAAGCACTGATCTATAGAAATGAAGTCTTCTCAAATGCCTTTCGCCTTGACTCAGCCATGAACTCCCTGAAGGCAGGGGTGATGCTTCTCTCTTGGCTGCATCTCCAGTGTTCAGCACAGTACCAATAATGTAGTTGGTGCTGAATATCCACTTATGAAATGAATGAATGCATGAATGAAAGCATTCAGGCCTTCTATCTCCAGGCAAGGAGTCACAAGGATTACTCCTGGACCTTTCTGATTTACAGGCAGGAGCTTGATAAAGCTGGCCTTTCACTGCTTCCAGAAATGCTGGCTCCTCGAAACAATCAGACTCTTATTCCAAAAAACTCCGATGGGGCAGGATGGGGGCAAAGACTGAGAGATGAGTCTTCAGTCCTCAGAGCCTCTTTAGAAACCTTGAGGAGTCACTGTTACTCATTTCCAATAAGAAAATAATCAAGATCCCATGATGTGAGAATAGTCATAAAGGTAGAGTTTAGTTTACGAGCTTTGGGCAGGAGACATGAGCTAATGAGTGGTCCCTTCCTCCAGCCTGCCAGCGTCTGTCTCTACCTTTGAAATTCCAGGTTGAGCAGACCCTGCTCTTGATTCTCCCAGTTTTTATAGAAACAGTAAGGTATGACTTTAAATTTGCTTTCTCCCACAGAAGCTAATTTCATATTTGGAGAGAACAAGAGCCAAGGCCAGCCCTGGATGGCTATTTTTTATACGGTCATAAAAAAGATCCAGCTCCTGATGTTACTAAATTGTCTTTGGGAAAGGAGCTAAGAGGGCACTGAGATGTGCCTGTGCCGTGGTGGGGATAAAACTGAATTGTCTCAAAGTCATCCCAGGTCGTGGGGCCTGGGAGGCTGCTCTTTGCTCTGTGCCAGTAGTGGCTCCTTTGCCTTCCCCTGGAGCTTTCACATAACGTGGCTTCCTCTGAGGGCACAGAAGTAGCTTTGCTTCTTTGAGGCCATCTCTCTGCGGACAGTTTGGGCTAGAAATAGCTTCTTTTTATTGTTATGATTGAGCCATATAATCATCCCAAAGAGGCAAGGACAATAATTGTGTTAGGACTGCTGTGCCGTCTCTCTTTGCCCGAGGGATGGGGAATTTAAGTCTGCTCTTCTTAATTGTTACCTGCCGGGTATTCTCTCCTGCCTGAGCTGGCATCTCCCTGCCTTGGCTGCAGAAGACAGGAGGTTATGAATTCTTATAGGCTGCTGCCCCTTGGATGATGAGAAGTCTGGAGCAGGGAGAGAAATGCACCCTAATGGGAAAACCCACTACGGGAGTTCCTGTCTAGCCAGAGCCTGTCCGTGCAGCCTCATCCCAGGCGATGAGGTACAGCCAGTTCTCTCTCTTCTCAGGAGATACGTGTTATAGAGTCACTGTGAATGCCGAACTGGCAAATACTGAGCCACTGTTCCTACGGGATGTTCAGGGTTAGCTTCTTGGGAGCCTCTGGTCACATTGTTGTCATCAACTAATCAGTCTGTAACTTTGTTTTTTGTGTGTTTCTGTTTAAAGACACTTTAATACAGGTTCTTGATTCATTAACATTGGATTTACAGCCACCAGGACTCATGCCTGAGCAAAGCTTATTACACACATAAGGCACATCACAGCCTTCTTGTGCTTAGGAACCATCAGACAGCACTTTGGGACTATGCTGGGGGGGTGCATCTGAAACAGCCTCCAAAGAGCCCCCAAATATGGACAGTGTAGCACTGAGTAGGCTGCAGTGTGAGTTGAAATGAGGCAGAGAATCTCCTGGTCCCATCTCAGCTGGGAACTTGTCCATTGAGTGACTCACATTTTTCTTAGCTCTGTACATGTCCACAGAGGACCCCCAAAGCTCCCCAAGTATTGCCTTTGAGGTTACAAATGTGTTTTTAGCGAACAGGCGGATTCACAAATCCGGAGTCCATGAATAATGAGTGACTGTAATTGGAGGCATGGCTCGGAAACAGCCTGCTCTAGTGCACTTCTGCCCTATCTCTGCACCCAGCCCTGGCCCCCTTCCCTGGGCCCCTGGCCTCTGAGGCTGACCCGTGGCTCTGGTCCTATGCCCGGGTTCTGTTTTGTTCCCAAGAGCAAACAAAATCTCCAGTGTTGGAACCTGGCACTTCTTTGACTGCATGAGTGTGCCTCCCTGTCTAGGTCACCTGCCTGGAAAGTGTTGGTCCAACGAGGACCTTGGCCTTGTCTTGGCCAGTCTTCCTTAGGGCCTGGAGTGAGGACCAGCACGTGAGCCCAAGCAGCCCACTGCAGGCTTCACTGACCATTGGAGCCCTTCTGATACCCAGTGGTCATGGAGTGTGTGCACAGGTCTTCTGGGCACCATGGTGGAAAGACACGGCCCTGCCCTCAAGGTGTTCACAGCCCAGAGCTGAGGCAAATGGATGGTTCAAATACAGTGGTACATGCTGCCATCCAGGTCAGCCCAGGATGCTCTGCAGTCTGCATCCTTTCCATCCAAGTCCCTTTGTGGACCTCTCTCCCAGACACTTCCACCAGCGTAAATCAACCTGTTATTTTCTTTTTAAAATATGTGTTTTTCCTCCTCATTTTTCTTCTTTGCTTCTTGGCACTCTCACAACTGCCTAAACCTGAATGAATCCCCACCCCATTTTCCATCAATTCCTGTATCCTGTGCACTCCCTTCCTCTCTGTCTACACCACTCCCACCACCCCGTGTGCCTGGAGGATTAATAGCAAGTACGTTGCACTCTGTTTGCCGCAGACCAGCCAGAGAGAGACATTTAAAATGCAAATGAGTCCAGATCCACAGTCAATAGAACTTTATATGGAATATTCTAAAGGCTGACATCTCAACGAACAAAGAGACTATTGATGTTTTATTGCCTCAGTCAAATACTTAGACCTTTTAATGGATCTTAAATGCTTCACATGACACTACTGTGACCTCTTTAAAATGTATGTCTTCCTCTTCGATAAGTGCATTTCTATAAGTATCTTTAGTTTCTGTAAATCCTTTTATATTGTGACTAAGTTAAAAAGAACACGAATATTGCTTTCAATATAACCAGGATGCACTAATAAACCTTATTTTTTATTGTAATTTATATATTTTAGAAGACTGCAAAAATCTTTTCAACGTCTATGTGTGTCTAACGTAAAGAATGCCGTATTTTTTTAGGCACTCCACATATTTTCTGTTTGGATTCTTACAAACGCAAGTGGCTTATAGATGAGTCAATAGAGGATCAGAGAGGTTAAGTATGAAGCACATAATTACACAGCTGCTTGAAGTTGGAATCCAATCCATATCTGCACAGCTGTCAGAAAAGAAAATGTCAGGATTCCTTTGGGAATGACAACTTGAATGTGAGAGCCCTCAAGTCCTGCAGAGCTGCCCTTTATTCAACGGGAATGAAGTTCAACCTCAAAGTTTTATGTGGTTTGCTAGCCTTGTGTCATTCAGTGGTCCACTGGAGAAGCAGAATAAGTAGGATACACACACACACACACACACACACACATATTCATACACACACATAGGTATAGAAACACACATAGATACATATATGTATATTCATACATCTATATATAGTATATATGTGTATATAGGTTATATGTGTATGGATGTGTATATATTATATATGTGTGTACCTGTCTATCTATCTATCTAGAAATTTATTACAGAGAATTGGCTTGTGCGATTGGCTGGCTTAAGCAAGTGCAAAATCTGTAGGGCAGGAAGTCAGAATGGGAGGATTACTTTAGGCTTAAACCCACAAGCACAGGCTGCAGCTCTCATCCACCGGCAGAGGTTCTTCTCGCCTGGGGAAACCTCAGCCCTACCTTTCAGGCCTTCCTTCCCACTGGTTCAGTCATCCCCTCCCCTCCCCTCCCCCCACCCTACCCCACTCAGTTTATCCAGGACAAACTCCTTTCCTTCAAGTCAGCTGTTTAGGTGTTTTGATGACATCTGTGCAATACCTGTACGCCAGCACAGGGATTTGAGTTCGACTGAATATCTGGGACTATGGCTTAGCCAACCTGATACACACAAATAGCCCTCCCCGCGTCCAGCAGTGGCTTTTCCAGGAGCAGCAATGATCAGTGAGACTTACTGGCAGGGGGGCTTCACCTTTTGAAGTTTGTAACTTTGGCTTCAAGGGCCACTGCCTTTCCTCTGACTCCCATCTAACCCAGCGGTGTTCTTCCAGGGGCGACTTTGCCCCGTCCCAGGGGCATTTGGCAACGTCTGGAATATTTGTGGTTGTCACAGCTGGGGTGATGTTACTGTCATTTCATGGGAAGAGGCCAGGGGTGCTGCTTACGATCGTGCAATGCACAGGACAGCTGCTTGCAACAGAGATTCGCCAGCTTCAAATGTCAGTAGCGTCTGGGCTGAGTAACCTGCCCTAACCAAGAAAGCCAATGTAATTCGAGGTCCTCCTACGTGAACTGTGCTGAAAATGCACAGACTTAACCAATCCTTGTAGACCTAGGATGATTAAAATTGCTTTTTAAAATTTTATTTGTACAGATGAGGAAATAAAAGCCCAGACATTTTTATTGCCAGCAGTTTCGGTGCTCCTTTGAAGAGGCCAGGATCTGAACCTGAGTTTCTCTGAACCCGAAGCCTGTTCTTTCTCTACCACCTACTCTGTGATGGCTGTTCCCCTTCAGGTTTTCTCCTGCACCTGGAGGCAGCTTTGACCTTCAGTCCTGCCTTTTGCAAGCTGCCTTGTAGTCATAGTTCACATCTCAGGGCAGATGTCAGAGGTGAGATGAAACAGACCAGGGAGGGCGTTTGGCACAGTGGTTCAGAGCCTCACACATGGGGCCGAGGGTCCTGGGTGTGGTTCCGGCCCTGAGGCTGGGCCAACTGGTAGAGCTTGCTGAAAGACGGGTCTTGAGGGGCAAAATGGGGAACCATTTGGACTTCCTTCTGCTGAGATTTAGACAAAATATGCATGGAGAGCCTTTAATACAGAGTACACAGTAAGTTCTGATAAAACTAATACCTTTCGAGTGTCTACACTGGTCTGACCTCTCACTTTCCAAGGGGGATTCAACAGCTCAGGTTTTTACCATTTTCAAATCTCTCCACAGCCTGGGCCAAGTGTAGACCCTGGGGTTACCTGCCACCGGCCCACTGAGATCTCTCAGCACTGTGGACCCCAGTCAGCAAAACTCTCAGACAAAATTATTCCTGAATGTTCCAAAATTCAGGCAACATGATATTTTTACCCTTTTGGCCAGGTTGGGGTGGTGAGAAACGTGGTAGCGCCTTAAAAAGTTGCCTCAAAATCTTCTTTTTATTTTGGAATAAGGCAGGGATAAAAATAAAAACAAAAGCACACCTATATATACAAATTTAAAAAACCTTTCCATTATAAACAGTGTTGCTGATAAGAAACAGCATTTTAAAATTGTCTGACGTTTCTTTCATCAGAGATGCCTTTCAAACAGGCTTTGGGCAAAGTTCCCTTTATCTCGTTAGCCATTAGAAGTAGAATGTTTAGCTTATATAGTTATTTTCAGGTCACCAACTATTCCGCGTCGTCCTCTCACTTGATTCTAACAACAGCGTAAATTAGGGTCATCCATAGGCGTTTGTTCAGTGCGCAGTGCGTGCGGGGCCCATGTGTGGTGTGAGCAGGTCCTGGTCCTGCAGTTGTCCAGAGTTTGGTGGCATCAGTGATTATAACACAGTGAGGGGCGTGTTCTGAAAGGGGGACCGTGCAGGCTGCCAGGGGATCCCGAGGGGGGATCTGAAATCAGACTCAGGGAGGTGTGCGCACGTGTGGGGTGCTGGGGTCTGGGGAGGTGAAGATGTTTGAACCAAATCCTGATGAACAGATGTGATTTGTGAGACGGAGGGCGCGACGGAGGATCAGAAGGAAAGCGCTTTGGGCGGAGGCAGCGCAGCTCCGACGCTGGCGTGAGGGCTGCAGCCGCCCTGCTGGGGACCAGTTTAGCGTGGAGTTGGAGGTGCCCGATGTGCAGGGGATGAGAGCCACGTGCTTGGCCAGGGCCAACCCAGGCAGCTCCCTGTAAGCCCTGCCGAAGGAGTTTTATTTTTTCTGAGGGCGTTGGAAAGGCGGTGAGGGTTTTCTGCAGAGCTGTGACCGGGGTGCTGTGGAGAGGAGCGATTTGGGGTGATGGAGGTGGAGGTTGTGGGAATGGGGTGCTCTGGAGACAGAAGACCCCGGAGATGTGTCATGTCGCCGTGCTGCGCGCGCTTCTGTGTGCATTCGGTCCCTCTGCGCTTCCAGCCGCTGGCGTCGTCTTTTCTTCCCACCTCTAAGACTCCCTGTTCGCTCTGCAGAAATATAAGTTCTTTCTCTTCCTCATTGAAGTCACTAGGGGCCTCTGAGTTGAGAAGGCGCCCCCGGCGCCCCCCCCCCCCACCGAAGGTGGGATGTTTTTCTAGTGCAAAGAGAAACTGCTGATATGCCACAAGCAACCTAAAATAGCAAAGCCTGGTGGCTCCTGAGGAGATGCTGAGAGAGGCCCGTGGCTCACATTTCTTTATTCTTCTGTGAATGTGGAAGAAACTCAAAGCAACAGCAGACTCTTCAGAATTCTAGGCTTGTGGCCCAGCACAGCCTTTCTAGATGGACGCGGTACCCTCCCCTCTGCAGTTTCCCATCGCCAGGGGCCTCTGATCTCCCGGAACCAGAAGGGGTCCACTCATGACCATGACAGTGGGGCTCTCCATCTCCTTTGCATGTCAGCGAGGGCCCCGCAGAACAAGAGAAGGAGAAGTCTCGTGATTAGAAGTCTGTGTGTGTGCACAGGCGGGCGTGCGTGCACCGCTCCACGTGGGACTGTCTGTGTCTGTGAAGCAGTGCGCGGTGGACGGAGCAGGGACTGGCGCCAGGCTGCCTGGGTTCGAATCCTGGCTCTACCTCTTATGCGGTGTTAATACTGCAGTGAGTTATTTAACCTCACCATTCCGCCATTTTCTCATCTGCGAAACAGGGATAATAATCACACCAAGATCACGCGGTTAGTAGATATGGACTGCGTGCATGCACTCGGTAAGTGCTAACCCTTCCTCCCCTGTGTGCTCGCTCGTGAAGCCCTGTGCCCTTTCTGGTCGTGCCTGTGTATGTGCACATCTGTCTGTACGAGAATCTGGTTTCTAGAGTCAGAGATGTGGTTTTGAATCCTGGCTTTTCTAGGGACTACATGGGTGACTTTGGAGAAGCTACTTAATTCCTTAACGCCTTGCTTTACTCATGTGAAAAATCAGCCTGATAACAGAACTATCGTATAGCTGCTATGAGGATTAGATATGATGATACGAGTGAACTGGCTAGGACGGCGCCTAGCTTAATAAAATTTGTGTTACCATTGCATTATTATCATGATTGTTAATGTTTAGGTACATTACTCCACTTGATGTTGCTCATTCATTCAGGAACCCCTTTTCTTTGTCTTATACTCTCTTGCTTTATCTTCTGGAGGCAGTGCTTGGGACACAGGTAGGTAGCAGTTTATCCTTTCCCTTACATAACTCCAGTCATGGTCACTTAAGCTCCATGGCAGACCTCTGCAGGAGGAGTTACTTTCTTAATTTTCCAAAATAGAATGTTGAGGCTGAGTGTTGATGTCTTCTAACTAATTGGAAATGCAGCTCGAATTCAAACCCAAGACTTCTGACTGCAGATTCTTTCCCTGAAGACACACCTAGGCTCATCCTAACGGATGGCAATTATAAAGTGTTTTACAGTTTACGAAAGAATTTAACATCTATGATCTTAGTTTTGGGTCTTTGCCAAGAATCTTGGTGAATTAGTCAGGGCGTGTATTAATGATTCTTCCTACAGATGAGGACACTGGGCCCTAAGGGATGTGAGTGGCCCAGGTTTTGCAGTTGGCAGAGGGGAGAAGCAAGGACAGCCCAGGATTCTGGACTGTGCTGCCTCCTATGGGGTGAACTGTCCAGTGGTCTCTTCTTGAACTCCGGAACCCCTTCCTAAATGAGACCCCAATCTGATACTTAGCTGCGAGCCTCTCCCACAACTCCCTTGTTGGACTGAGGAGAGGGCCGGAAGAGAACGCTTTTCTCTCCTGCAGACTCTCACTTTGGCCATGCCGACTCTTTCCTGATGGTCTCCTTCTCCTCATCCAGCGTGAGGAGCCAGAAAAAGCTGCTTCCACCCTCAGCTGTGCATGGACACATTTGGCACCAATGGACTCTAAGGTCCTCCCTCTATCATGGGCCTGCCAAAGAGATTGACATCAACTTGGCTGGCACGGCCTCTCCAAGCCCTCTGGGACAAAGGATGAGGAACATTCTCCTGTCTTTCCAGACTGCTGAAGCAAAGGCAGGAAATGAAATGAGACTGAAAATATGCTGTTTGGAAGAGCCTTGAGGTTCTGAAAAGTCAATAATGCCAGGGCAAGAACTATTCTCTCCTGTGGAGTCCCAGTCTATCGGGCAGCTAATGAGAAGGGCGGATAATATAACAAAGAGGAAATTGCCTCTGGACTCAGGATCATTTCTTTGGCTTTGGGCTCCACCAGCCGCCAGTGCTGCTGCTTTTGTCAAGTGGCATGCTACGGTGTCTCCTAGGGAAGCGTCAGAAGAATCAACACTCATTAGAGCTCTTTTTGATGAGCCAACAGCTGGATTTGGCAAGAACACGTTAGCATATGAAATCAGGCAGAAGAAGCGTTTCAAAATTTTTAAAATGCTCTATTTTGTTGTGAAATAAACCCATCATATTTATTTCATGTGTGGGTACAATTTGAAGGTAGGGAATTGGCAATTTTGAGCACCTACTGTGTGCTGAGAGATTTATTTATAGTGTCACCATTTTATTTCATGAAAGATTTTGTTCTCAGAGTACATGGCCATGATTAGAGAAATGCTAAGGTTAAGTTAACCCATTTGACAAGTAACCTAGATCAGCAAAAGCGCTGGCTGATGAGAGAAGCCTAGAATGGATGGTAGAGGAGGGACATGATGAGTATCAACTATGGTCTTGGGCTCAGCTGTAGTAGTGAAGACTGCATCTGGCCCAGCACCCCACTAACTCTCTTCTTTTAAGACATTTTCATTACTCTTCTGAAGAATTAGTTTTAAGATTGAGTCAACTTAATGTGAGGCATGGCCGGATCTGAGTTGTGCAAGAAATGGGCTGTCACAGACCCTGTCTGTTCTCACTCCATTCCCTTGGATCCTTATCTCTATTCGCTGCAAGCAGCCTGACTTCCAATGGCCAGCATCTGTATATTTTGTCAAAGGTGGAAAAACCCAGTTTGTCTAAGAATCTGGTGGGTCGGAATTTCCTGGGAATTATGTCCTCACAAGGAAAGCCCTTAAACTATGATTAATGCATGTTGGAGTATAAATACCTCAGCTCTCTTGCCTCTTTGCCAAGATAATTCTGAGATTTTTTTTCTGTCATTTTCGATAGCTTATCCAGAGGATTAATCTCTAATAGCCCACATTAGAAACTGGCTTGGAAACACAATCCTTACTGGCCACTTTTCTTTCCCTGTATCATGTTCCTTCTCTCTTGTATTCCTTGCACTAACAATAAACTGCTTTCTCTTGAGCCCATTGCTTAAAGCATCAAATTATAGTTCATGGGCTAAATTCAGTCTGTTAGCTGTTTTCGTATATAATGTTTTATTAGAACACAGCCATGTCACTTCCTTTATGTTTTATCTATGGTTGCTTTCATACTACAAGGACAGAGTAAGTTGAAGAGTTGTGACAGGGACAGTATGACCTCGAAAGGGGAATATATTTACTAGAGAAGTTTGCTGACTCCTGGTTAGAGTGTGCTTCAGCGGGGGACCCAAAGTATTGGGTTGGCTAAAAAGTTCGTTCGGGTTTTTCTGTAACATCTAACATCTTACAGAAAAACCCGAATGAATTTTTTGGCCAACCCAATAAAACATCATCTCTAGGGTACGATGGGAGAAGAAAGTTGAGGGGTTACTGAAACTGGAAGGGGGTGGAGTTGTATAGAGAAGACTTCCTTGAAAGAATTAGAGACTTGTAGTGGAGAGATCTGAGGTCACTGTTCAAGGAAACACCTGGGGATATATTTACCCCAAACTCACTTCCTGATTCTTCTTGGTGAAAGAATAATTATCCTCAACGGCCTTTTTTTTTTTTTTTTTTGGCTGCATTGGGTCTTCGTTGCTGCATGCGGGCTTTCTCAAGTTGTGGCGAGCGATGTGCAGGCTTCTCCTTGTGGTGGCTTCTCTTGTTGCGGAGCACTGGCTCTAGGCACGTGGGCTTCAGTGGTTGTGGCACATGGGCTCAGTGGTTGTGGCACATGGGCTCAGTGGTTGTGGCACGTGAGCTCAGTAGTTGTGGCTCGCGGGCTCTAGAGCGCAGCCTCGGTAGTTGTGGCACACGGGCTTAGTTGATCCGCGGCATGTGGGATCTTCCCGGACCAGGTCTCGAACCCGTGTCCCCTGCACTGGCAGGCGGATTCTTAACCACTGTGCCACCAGGGAAGTCCCAAGGGCCCTTTTAATATACCACCTGGTCCTGGCAGCCTCCCCTCTAAGATACTGTCTCTCCCATCCTTGTTTTTACAGCATCTGTTTCTTCCTTTATTCTAGCTCCATGAGAATTGGCTAGTCTTCCTCTTTGGTTCAGCTGCCAGACTGAGTTTCTTGAGGGCTGGGATCAGACCTTGCTAACTTGCTAACTCCACTTAGGTGGGAGAGCATAATCTTGTTCAAGTAGTGCTCAAATAAAGCTTTCTGAATTGAATGCAACAGCTCCTGCCATGTTTCTTCTTGGCCACCAGTGCTGTATGCACACATAGCCAATGGAGCTGGAGAGTGTCCAGCAGCTGTGGACTCATGGTTCTTTACTACCCTGCACAAGCTAGTTGGCTCAGATGCACATGAACTTGACCCTGTGACCTTGGATTCATTATCTCTGTGTGCCAGCTCTCTGAGCCAATCAGTTCCAGACAGATGGCTCTTCAAAGCCAGTGACTGTGGGATTTGGAGCAGCCACTATCCAGATTGTAAACTTCCTTCCAGCTAATTCTTATTATCCCTATCCTGACCTATCTGTGAGTTGTGAGGCAGTCCTGGCCATTCTCTAAAAAGACTCCCTCGTCTGCAGTAGGCCAGACTGCCAGGCTTTTCCCTAACCTAGATGATAATCCAAAGATTTAAGTTCATTCTTTCCAAAAGGGCAACTTTTCAAATTTATCATGTATTCCTCTGAAATGTGTTAAGTAATGTATTCCGTTGCTGCTGATGGATGAAATGCTGATGCCATTATCATAATGTAGTACCTTATTTTTTTGGCTGAAAATTATACTGGGTTTTTGACATGAGGAGCAAAGTGGCAAATTGCAATAAACTGCAAGAGAAATCACTTATAATTCAATAGTCAGGCCCCTTGGAAGAATAATAACAATAACAGTAATAAAAACAGCCCCCTACTAAGTTTCTCATCAGGTCCTGGGACCCAGAGTAGGTTATGTTTTGATTACACTGCTGGGCCAGCAGATCAGATCTTGACTCCACTGATGGGCAAACATCAATCATGTTGGCATATCTGATGGAGCCAGATAGCACGTCGATTTGATGATTGCTTCATAAAATTTATCACCCCTCCAGGCATGGTTACACGTTCTAAACACCACCACCCCCTAGGACCAATGCAAAGGGTTGTGGATGGGTTTTAGACCTAGAGTTTGCCTATTTGTTGTGCGGACATCCATACTCTGAACTCTACAGGCATTGGTCACTTTGTCTAAGGAGTGCTTGTCAGTGGTGACTTGGAAATAAGTTTCAGTGCTGCTTTAATGGCCAGGTGTATGAATCTGGGCCAAATAATGGGTAATTTCAGAGTTATTTTGCTGATTGGACTTCTTTCAAATATAAATATGCATCTCATCTTACTAAGCCCAAGTGGGAAGGGAAAGAAAACTAGATTCCTACTGCAAGGGCTTTATGTCTAGTCTCCAGACCTATAGCTTATAGGGGAGAGAAGAAATGTATAGGGAATAAAAGTAAGAGTCTAGAGACAATACACACTCACACACATACTACACACACATACATATATACATATGTATACACACATATACCAATACACATTATACACATGAATATATGCACACATCTTTTTATAATTAAGCAAATGAGATTTTGGGAGGATATCATTTTAAAAACTAGGCCGATGAAATTCTGCCAGATCAGTTGTAGAAAAGGCACATTTTCTCTCGCCACTCTCTCCTCCACACGTGCAAATCTGGGCATGCTTCTTTTCTGGAGATTTTGTACCCTGCTCATACAATATATTCTTATTCTTCCAAACCCTCAGATATCTGGTTTCTTCTGACGTTGTAAGGCTCTGCATGAAGATGTCCTCTGTTTCTCTTGGGCTTTGGTTTCTATTTTCCTGAGGTTCAGGGAGATTTATTCTGTCCAAGGCGTCTTTGGCCACCCAGTTCCCATTCTCACTGCTTTAGCAGGTCTGACTTGCCATGAGTCTTCACACCATTAGCAGCCACACTAAACCCATGTGAACTCCTTCCTGAGGCTGTCCTTTGGAAACATATCAGCTACACTGAAGGGACAAAGAAGTCAGGAACACTGACCATCCTTTTTTAGATTTTCATCTGCATTTGATGCCAGCTTTCTCAGATGGTCTATTAACATCTCCAGGCTTGTCAGAGCATTTCTATTTCAGTAAAACGGGAAGAACATGATTTTTTTAAAATAAAGAAAAATGGAGCCTGGGAATGCCAGCGCATCTCCCCAGAGGAATCAGCACCGGGTTGTCTAATGGCTCTGTGTTTGCCTCTTCTGCTAATAAGCTTTCTGCTCCAACCAAGGCATCCATCTGGGCTGCGGTTTCCTCATCTGTAAAAATTAGGAGGTTAGATTGATAAGGTTACTCTGAGTTGTATAACATAATAGAATACTTTAAACCTCTGGTGATTCAAATTCGAATTCAGATTAGCTTTTCTTGGCAGCAGTTTTGACTCCCGGTGAGCATGCAGTCCACCAAGAACCTTGGGCGAGCCTGGAGAACTCTGCAGCAGCCACACGACCTGCTTAAGAAGGGAGAAGGGGGATGTAAATTCACACCAGCCACGCACACCGGAGCATTTCCCATCAGCCTCCTTCTCCGTTTATCCAAGGACATAGGGCTGCCGTGTGGAGTCCATCCAGTGGTTCGTGCAGGTCCGTACCAATGATAGGACGGTGGTCTCTCTGATGCCAAAGGCTGGGCTTTCCAAAGACTAGACACAGGCTCACAGCATCTCTACCTCTTAATGGAAAATTGGGATGTTGCGAGGGAGGAATGGAAAGAGTTAAGGTTTTGATACAGACAAGACCAGGGCTTGGACTGTGGCTCTGTCACTTGGCTGTGAGACCTTGAGCAAGTTACCTAGTCTCTCTGAGCCTGCAGAAACAGCTAACAACACCTTCACAATATTGAAGCAGTGCCAGCGCTGTGAAACTCAGAGCAGCTCACATCCATGCAAAAACTACCAGCCCTCGTCACGTAGACATTACCATTAAAGGGATAGGCGGTATGTACATCAAGGAGTGTTAGTTTCCTTTCTGACTTGCTTTAATAACCCACCATAAGCCCAACCTCTTCAGATGTATCTAAAATCTGAGGAATATTTGACATGTCTTTAGGGCGTTCCACTTTTTCCATCATCCTATATATTTCTTACCTGCCTGGAAGCTTGTAGCCACATTTTAAAAAATCAGCTACAGATACTCTCCTTTTTGATATGTGTCCCTTTCCTTCTAATTTCTATTACATTGGCCATACATTTTTTTATTGCTAGTACTCTTTCATAACTTTTTCAGATAATTTTAAAAGATCAGAAAAGTTGCAAGAATAAAACAATTAACATCCAAATGTTATTCACTTATATTTCCCAGTTCTTCATATTTTGCCACATTTGTTTTAAATCTCTCATATTCTTCTTATTTGTTAAACCATTTGAGAAGGAGCTGCAGATATCATGCAGCTTCAGCCCTAAATACTTCAGCATTCATTTCCCAGGACCAAGAACAAGCCTTATGCCACTGCAATATCATTATAAAATTCAGGAAAACGGACATGGATACAGTACTATTATCTCACCTGCAGCCCACCATCATATTTTGCTAATTCTCCCGAGAGTATCATTCATAGCTTTTCCTCACCAGGCTTGGTTCCCATCCGAGACCACACATCTCTCTTGCTCCCCTTTGTCTCCTCACTCACCTCTCATTCAGAGCGATTGCTCAGTCTTTGCTTTGTCCTTCACGACTGGGTTGGACCAGATTCTCCCAGAAGCAGAGGCTGAGACAGGGATTCAAATGCAGGTAGATATTTAGGAGGCGCTTCTAGGAAGTATGATTAGGGAATGTGGAAGTGGAACAAGGAAGGTTAGGAAGCCAGTGGAAGTGTGTTATCAAGCAAGTAACCAGTATGAGCAGCTGAGGCTCAAATTCCAGCGCCGGAGCTTTGGGAGACAGTGTGGAAAGTGCCCCCTCGTTATCCCATCCTAGACAAGAAAGCAGGGCACCGATCCTGGCTCCCATCTGTTTTGGATGAAGCTGCTCCAGGGGTTTTAGCTTCCCCAGCCCTTCCAGCCTGCCTGCTGCGTAGTTCCGAATGCAAGTACTGGAACGGGGAGTGCTGATGGCACTCGGAGAGGGGGCGGCACTGAGAGCATCTGCTGCAATTACACTGACATTTTTGAAGAGCCCAGGCCAGTTGTTTTGTAGGATATCCCTCGATTAGGCTTGATCTTCTTGTTTTCTCTTGTTTAGGTTCAAGTGTCCCCTCGGGACAGCATATTAGAAAGCACACAATGCATTATGTCCCATTAATAGTGATATTAACTTGGTTAAAGTGGTGTGTATCAGATTTCTCCACTGTAAAAGGATCTCTTTGCCTTTTCCAATAAATAGATAATCTCTGAAAAATACTTTGAGATTGTGTTAATATCCTCTTCCCCAATAAACTCCTACACAGTGGTATTAACATATGTGGTGGTTTATAAAATATGGCCCCCAAAGTCTTTGAGACTCCTCCCAGTGGGAAGTGGGGTCTGTATTCTTCCACCTTGAATTAGATGAGGCTGTGATTGGTTTTGGCCACCAGAGTGTAGGGGAAGTGTTGCTGCATGACCTTTGAAGCTATCTCTTTAACAGTCACGCAGCATCTGCCTTGCCCTCATGGGATGTTGGCCTTGGGAAGATCAAGGCACCCTGTAGGAAGTCTGGCCAACCTGACACTGCCATGCTGGAGAGGTCATGAGTAGCCACTCTGGTCAACAGCACAGCCAAGCTGCCAGCCGACAGCCAGTGCCAAATGCCACCATGCAAATGATTTACCTTGGATACTCCAGCCCAGCTGAACCCTAGAGATGGCTGAAGCTCCATCTGACATCTGACTGTGATCACATGGATGACTGCAAGTGAGGACTGCCCACACAAGCACATCTCAAATTCCTGATCCCCAAAACATGGGCAAAATAAAAAGGGTTGTTTAAGACCGTGAGATTTGGGATAATGGCTACGCAGCAATAGTAACTGGAAAACACATCCATTGATGCTTCTTGCCTGAATCAATCAGTATATTGGTGGCTGCTAAAAGAGAACTTTAATTCTGTTATTCTAATTTTATTACTTTTACTGGGTATATCCCCCTTACTGCTAGCTTCCTCAAATCCTTTTAGGAATTTCTTCTGCTTATCGTATTATTTCTCCAGAAAAAAAGGCACTCTGAGCTGAGACCAAAACAAAAAATGAGAGTCTATTTCTTATTAATCGCTAACAAATAGTCTAGGGACTACAATCTCAGTCTTTGATAATAAAATGATATTTTTGTCCTTCCCCTTGCTAAGAATTAATTGTAGATCTGCATCAGAGAACATAAAAGATCCTAGAAGTGAAATTTTTTTCTGATCACGCCATACTTACTTTGTCATATCAAATTTATGTCATTTTCTCCATTGGCAGAAGTTCCTTATAAAGAGTACTTGCAAAGTGCAACGACCATAAAGAGAGAACTAAACAGCTTGTCTTCTCCTCTGCCCACTTCCCCCACTGTGTGTCTGCTGACCTAAGACCGCCCCCCGGGGCTGCCAGACACGGCCTGACTGTGTCCTTTTCCGTAATGCGCAGCTGGCTGTCTTTAGATAGGGCCGGCACATGAAAGTGACCGCAAATTATGCTCCTTCAGTGAATTAGGTGGGAGGATGTGTGAAGATAATAAAAGAGAAGGATTGGACTTTCAAAATTTTTTAGGGACACGAGCAAAAATAATAAATCTGGGTCTTATTTTTAGCTGGTAGGTTAGAATCACTAAAGAATCTCAAGGGAGGAGATATTCATCAACCAAAAGAGGAGCATGCATATTATTTGGAGCAAACTAATATCAGCATCTTCTGCAGGCTGTTCACGTGCAAAAACCAGGCTTCTGCAGAGAGGAGAGCTTTGCACCTTAAATTGCAATTTAAGGAGCTATTATGTGCTCAGTCTCATGATAAGAGCCAGGGAGGGACAGTTAGGAATGGAAGACATTGATTCTTAGCCTCAAGGAATTTTCCATTTATTTCGGGAGACAAAATATACACACATGTGCTTCATCTTTTAACTACTTTCCTTCTCCATTTTCCTCTCCTTCACCCCAGTGGTTAAGAATTCACACTTAGAAGCTTGTGACCTTGAGCGAGTTACTTGCCCTACTTATACCTCAGTCTCTTCATCAGTAAAATGGGAACAAGAATAGTGCCTCCCTCATCGTGTTGACTTGAGGACCAGAGGAGACGCCTAAGGTCTTTGCCTGGCATTTGAATGCCTGGTGGTAAATACTCTGCTCCTGTTTTTGTCCTGCTTCGCCTTCTCTGCAGCCATTAGGCATACAGCTCCGAGGGCCGAGTGCCTGGGCTCACATCCTGCCTCTACTGCTCGTGCTGTGGCCCAGGGCAGGTTGCTCAGATTTGCTGTGCCTCAGTTATCTCGGCCATACAGCAGGGTGATAACAGCACTGACCCCCGGGGGTTGTAAGGATTAAATGAGCCCATGCCTGTAAAACACCCAGGACAGGCTTCATCCCAGCATTGAATCAAGGTGTAGGTATTCAGATTTCTCTCTCTTTTCCTTTAATTAATGAATTACATCATTTTTGCAGAATATAGGTTCCGGGGGGCTGAAGGGGTAACCTCAGCTACTCTTCTTAAGCCAGACTGAGGGAGGGTGTATGGTGGTTTTCTTTCTTTTTTCTTGTTTTGGCCGTGCCACGCAGCATGCAGTATCTTAGTTCCCCGACCAGGGATCGAGCCCGTGCCCCCTGCATTGGAAGCCTGGAGTCTTAACCACTGGACCACCAGGGAAGCCCCTGTGGTGGTTTTCTTATGAGGCGGGTGCTATAATGGGGTATCATGGAGTGGCCATCCTGCATATTCAGCAAATACCCACTCCTAAAAATTCTCTAGGACAAGACAAGCTGCTAAAGGAAATGAGCTGCCTTCAAGCCAGAGCGCCCACATTCTTTAAGCTCCATAGTGCTGGTTACACCCTCCAGCCCACGTTTTCATGTTCCCACTCTCAGCCCCGCTTCTCACCCTGGAGCGGGGCAGAATGCAAGGAGGCAGTGGGATGTGGGAGAGAGAAGAGTGAAGGCCTTAGGGCAGCTGCCCAAGAGAAACGCAAGGCGTTTTTTTCCAATATGCATTTTATACTTGGAGCAAATCAGCAAGGCTTGTCTTTTTTTTTTTTCTGGTTTAAATTCATTTATATTTATTATGTTTGATCACAGTAAGCATTTTTAGTACATTCACGTTAGTTACAATTTAAACATTACTATACCCAAATTTGTCTTTGCAGATGTGTGACACCGATGTGATTGAACTAATTCTTTTTTTTTTTAACTGATTCACTTTGTTATAAAGCAGAAAGTAAAAAAAAAAAAAGAAGAAGAAGAATTAGTTCAATCACATGGCTTGTCTTCCCTGTCTGCTTCCTGCTCTCCCACCATAAGCCTCCGGAGGGCAGGGGCTGCACCTACCTGCGTTTGGCACACGGCCAGCCTTTGATGAATGCTTGCTGAACGGGTAACTGGATACAAAGATGCAATCCCAGAATCCCAGGATCCCTGTGCATCCCAGAAACAAACCAACACAAAGCACTGCCTTTGTAGTCCACATTCTTTAAAATAGTAATGACAACGAACAGTGTCACAGCTCTTATTTTGTGTCAGGCACTGTGTGAGTGTTTTAAATCCATTAGTTCGTTTAACCATCCTAATGAGCTTAGGAGGTAGGTCTCTTATAATCCCCACTCTAAAGATGAGAAAACCAAAGCAACGAAGGGCAAAGTTATTTCCTCAAGGTCGCACGCCTGATGCGTGGCAGAGCTGTGACTTAAACCACGCAGTCGGCTTCTGGAATCTCACCTCTTCACTGCTGCACTAAACTTCCTTCTGGAATAGCCATCAGAGGGAAATTTTCAACTGGATCTATCAACCACCACATCTATCCAACCAAGCGTGCCATCCTTGAAACTTGTCCTGCAATTTCTCTTTTTAGTTCTTTTGATTGTTTGTCTGATTTGCGGTTGCGGGAACCGTGAGGCTTTCTCCACTCTCTCTCCTATGGTCTGCTCTCCTTGTTTCTGGGCTTAGCCAATGGTTTTCTGCTGCATCAGGCGGCTCAGACCTCCCGGCTAGGGATGTCCTCCTCTGGCCACCCACAGCACCATGCCTATAATATACATTTTAGTTTAAACCTGTACCTACATAATTATTTCTTTTCCAGCAAACCCAGATGTCTGGGTGACAGGCATCATACGCCCCTAGAGTGAATGTTCCACGCGTTCAGGGTCACAGTTCTCACCTCTGTGTTTTTCAGTACCACGGACAGTGTCCAACACTTATTCAAATACTGTGAGGATGTGTACTGAATGGCTTTATAGATAACCAGAGTTGATCTTTTTTTTTTGAAAAAAAAAGATTTTTATTTATTTATTTATTTATTTATTTATTTATTTTGGCTGTGTCGGGTCTTAGTTGTGACACGTGAGATCTTTCGTTGTGGCGCATGGACTTCTTTCTAGTTGTGGCACGCAGGCTTCAGGGAACATGGGCTCCATAGTTGTGGCGTGTCGGTTCCAGAGTGCGTGGGCTCTGTAGTTTGTGGCACGCAAGCTCTCTAGTTGAGGCGCGTGAGCTCAGTAGTTGTGGCGCGCGGGCTTAGTTGACCCGCGGCATGTGGGACCAGGGGTTGAACCTGTGTCCCCTGCATTGTAAGGTGGATTCTTTTTTTTGTTTGTTTTTCAGGTGCTAGAGCTCATTTATTTTTATAATCTCATGATAATCCTATACAAGAATTCCTCCTTGATTAAGGTGGATTCTTTACCACTGGACCCCCAGAGTTCATCTTATGAACAGATGTAAGTCCACTAATGTCTTATGATTTCTGGAGGACTGGACAGATTATTTTGTCCTTGATTATTTTTGATGCCTGGAATCACCATGCCTGAAACACTGTCATTGTTGAGGAATCCTTCTGAAATAAGTATCTCTTCTTGCAGGTATCCTTGGTAAAACAAAATATATTTTGCGGGAAGAGTAGTGTCTTAAATCTCTAAGACATTTGTGTGACTTGGAAGCATGCATGGAATCCGTGCCCAGAGTTCTGGGGACGCCAGGAGAAAGGACGGGAAGCCGTGAAGGGAGGTGGGTGTTGCTAAAGTGTGCTTCCCTCCATTTCCAATTCTGTCGGGATCCAGCCTCCATATATATCCCTTTTAGCACTTCTAAGTAGCAACACAAGTCTTCCAGATGGCTATGGAATTACTTGTAAGGCAGCCTGCAGATTATTCTTGAAAAAAGAAAGTTCTTGTTAAAAGTGAATGAAAGCGTGAATTTTCAACATGTCAGTTTGAAACTCTACGAATGTTTAAGCAAATTAGACGTATGTGAAATGAGACAAACTCAAAGCTCTTTAAAGCTCTGAAAGTTGCTCAGCGAACTGTATGCTGACAGCACATTCCTGCTCAGCGTGGCTACTGCTGTGGGTACCAGGGAGGCAGTAATGAAGGAGATGCAGTCTCTGTTCCCTGAATTTGCAATGGCATCCACAGACCATTAGCATGTCTCTGTAGGAAATGATTAGGATCCACCAGTAATTTTCAGTATCTTAAAATCCTAACCAATGTCTTCTTATGTTTAGCTATAATCACGTGTAGGGGAATGGAAACACCATCTCTTTGTTGTTGCCAGGAATCAGATTATTGCTGTGTTTTAACACTGCATATCTCATTGGAAGACATTTCATCATTCCATAAGACATAGGATGGTTGCAGAAACTGTCAGAGAGAACTATATCTTGCCCAACTTGAGACTCATGAGGAGAGACTGATAGATTTTCTTGGTGCTGACAGTGTTGTACAGCTCAGATGCAAGATGCTGTGTGTTTGTTTTTATAAGTGATATTCTAGTAAAAAGCTCTGTAGGATAACTGTCACCTGTATCACCTGTACCCCTCAACTATCCTGCAGGTCACCTGCAGACAGTCCACCTCCACATCTATGGCATCGGAAATCCCTCTGGCTATAGGAGGATGCTCTGCCCAGGTGCAGAGCAGGCCACAAGAGCCAGAGCTTAGAGCCCAGGAGCAGTCCTCAAGCAGTGAGGGAGGACAGCTGGTAGGTTCAGAAGCTGGCTTCCTTGCCTTTGTGGAGCCCACTTTTGAGCTGTACTTCACAGTCTCCCAGAGGGTCCCCTGTGGGGTTGAGCCCCAGTTGCCCATGGTGATGGCTTGCTCATTAACACTAGCTTCATTGGCTTTCCTCCCATCACTGTTGTACTTCCACACTCTTGCATCATGCTTCCTGGAATCACCTTCCAAATAAGGTACCTGGGCCAAATTCCTAACTTATGATCAGTTTCTGGGGGAGTGCAAACTTAAGACAGTACCTTGAAATACCAAGAAGGTAGAGAAATGCCTGTGGCAGCGTAGATCTGGGAATGCTATCAGTGGAAGTGGCTTTGAAGGTGGCACTTCATTGGAATACTGGCCAAGGGCCAAAGTCATCGGTGGTCCCTGGATAAAAAAAAACCTCACACTTGAACATGGGGATGAAGCACACGGGCAGTCTTGGTAGAATCTTCTTTAGACAAGCTTCAGTCTCGCCATATGCACCTCTGTTCTGGACCACTGGGGGCACTCTGCAGGCAACGTGGCCAATTCTCCTGGCCCTCAAAGTTGTCTGTCATGCCACTCTCTCTCCTGTCTCCTCCCCTCCTCCCATGACATAAATATAAGACTCTAAGTGCCAAGAAATCCTCAGCTTTTACTCACCTGTGTATCCTCAGGGCATTGCACATAGTATCTGGCACATAGTAAGTGCTCAATAATTATTTGTTGTTCAGTTGGATATTTATCCTTCCTCATCCACGGAGCATGAAACTCCTAGGAGAAGACATTTCACATGCCCCTTTTCCCTGGCCATCTCTAACACATAGTGTTGGTCAGAGGTGCAGTAAATCATTAAACCATTTAGACACATTTCCTCCTTCTCAGAATGTAGAGTATTTAAGATTCAGCTGGAGAGTTTGTTGCAACATAAATTTCTAGGCCCCCAGCCGAGAGATTCTGATTCTGGTGTGGGGCTTGATAACTTGCATTTCCCTAATAAGCTCCCATGGGATGCTGGTGACCACACTTTGAGTACTGCTGCTCTAGTTTCCTGTGCTGACCTCAGCTGTCAGTCTGTTATGAGGGTGAAATTCATTGCTCAGAGCCATTCAGGGGTCTGGGACTAGCCACCAGTTCTCACCAGCTGTGCCAGAGCCTTTCTGTACCCCAATGCTGATGTTGGATTCCAATAGAAGGAATTGAGTAGATTTTGATGGACAGAGGTGTGCTTTGATTGGTTTCAGAGCCTAATTTCCGTGTAATTGTGTTAGCTTGCTAGGGCTGCCATAAAAAAATACCACAAATTATTATATTTGTCTTTTCTGAGATTCAGTTCTGACGTCATCTTAACATCAGCTGACATGTGCAAAGTATGCTTTCCTTTTCGAAGTTCTTTCCTCAGTTAAGCCCCATATTAATTCTGGATGGCAGGAAGGGCGGTTTGTCTGAGTAAAGAAGTAGCTGTAGTAAGGAGGCAGTACACCTAGTGAGTGGTTAAGGTCATGAGCTCATCCTCTCCGCTGTGTGCTTTCCTGGAACTGGGGCAAGTGGTCTAGGCATCTTAGAAGCCTGCCTTTTACTGGACTCTGGCTCTCTCCAGAGAGAAGTACTTCACTCACAGGGCATTCTGATATGGTATCTTGATGCCAAACCCTTCTCTGGGCTGAATTTCTAAGAGGATGAATCTCTTACTATGCCTCCCCAAAGTGTCAAATTCCCTTCAGGTAAATCTTTTAGAATTTGGTACCCAAAGGGCCTAAGAAATTCCCTTGTTCAATCTGGATGCACAACAGTTTCTCTGTTGTTGGCTGTGATGGAGGCCTCGAGGCCGATGGGACACTGGATCTGACTGATGCAGTTGAATGGCTTCTGAGAGCAACAAGGGCCAAACTCTGGGCAAGGCCAGTGGAATGACTCTTGTGTCTAAACTCAATGCTCCCTTCCCTTTTCTCCATACATACATCAAGTTGGACCCAAAGTCCTGCTGAATCTGCCTCTGATATATCTTCTGCAACTTCCTCTACTCTTTCCGCATTCCCTCTGTTACTGCCATATTTGGGTCACCGTCATGGCTCACTGTGAAATAATGTCTTAGACAATCTCTCCTTCTTATCCTCTGATCTATTCTTTATGCTGTTAGCAAAAGTGACATAAAATGCACTATAAAATGCATTTTATAAATGATCTATAAAATGCAGATCTGATCTTGATCATTCCTAGGCTTAAACCGTTCAGTGGCTCTCTAGTAGTTATCTATTGCTGTGTAACAAATTACCACAACCTTAGGGGCTTAAATCAACACATGGTTATCACCTCACAGTTTATGTTGGTCAGGAATCTGGGCACAGGTTAGCTGGAGACCCCTCTGCTTTAGGATCTCCCATAGGGCTGCAATCAAGTTGTTCGCAAGAGCTGGGGTCTCAGCTGAAAGCTTGACTACCGAAGGGTCCACTTCCAAGTTCACTCAAATTGTTGGCAGCACTCAGTCCTGGGAGCTTTGTTTGACTGAGGGCCTCTGCTCCTTGATGGCTGCTGGCTGGAAGCTGCCCTCTGTTCTTTGCCACATGGGCCTTTCCACAAAGGCCTCTTACTTCATCAAACTCAGCTAGGTACAGAGTCTGGTAGCAAGAGGGAAGTCACAATTCTAAATACAGCCCATCCTAAAAGGGACATCCCATTACCTTTGCTGTATTCTATTGGTTCAAAAGGCCACCCACATTCAAGAGCTGAGATTACGTATAGCCTCATCCACCAGAAGGCAGACGGCAGAAGCAAGAAGACCTATACTACAAAGCTACAGTAATCAAGGCAATATGGTACTGGCACAAAAACAGAAATATAGATCAATGGAACAGGATAGAAAGCCCAGAGATAAACCCATGCACATATGGTCACCATATCTTTGATAAAGCAGGCAAGAGTATACAATGGAGGAAAGACAGCCTCTTCAATAAGTGGTGCTGGGACAACTGGACAGCTACATGTAAAGGAATGAAATTAGAACACTCCCTAACACCATACACAAAAATAAACTCAAAATGGGTTGAAGACCTAAATGTAAGACTGGACACTATAAGACTCTTAGAGGAAAACATAGGAAGAACACTCTTTGACATAAATCACAGGAAGATCTTTTTGGGACCCACCTCCCACAGTAATGGAGATAAAAACAAAAATAAACAAATGGGACCTAATGAAACTTCAAAGCTTTTGCACAGCAAAGGAAACCATAAACAAGACGAAAAGACAACCCTCAGAATGGGAGAAAATATTTGCAAACGAATCAATGGACAAGGGATTAATCTCCAAAATATATAAATAGCTCATGCAGCTCAATATAAAAAAAAAACAAACAATCCAATCAAAAAATGGGCAGAAGACCTAAATAGATATCTCTCCAAAGAAGACATACAGATGGCCAAGAGGCACATGAAAAGCTGCTCAATATCACTAATTATTAGGGAAATGCAAATCAAAACTACAATGAGGTATCACCTCACACCCATTAGGATGGGCATCCTCAGAAAATCTACAAACAACAAACGCTGGAGAGGGTGTGGAGAAAAGGGAACCCTCTTGCAGTGTTGGTGGGAATGTAGATTGGTACAGCCACTATGGAGGTTCCTTAAAAAACTAAAAGTAGAATTACCATATGACCCAGGAATCCCACTACTGAGCATATACCCAGAGAAAACCACAACTCAAAAAGACACATGCACCCCAATGTTCATTGCAGCACTATTTACAATAGCCAGGTCCTAGAAGCAACCTAAATGCCCATCGACAGACGAACGGATAAAGAAGATGTGGTACATATATACAATGGAATATTACTCAGCCATAATAAGGAATGAAATTGGGTCATTTGTAGAGACGTAGATGGACCTAGAGACTGTCATACAGAGTGAAGTAAGTCAGAAAGAGAAGAACAAATATCGTATATTAATGCATATATGTGGAATCCAAAAACATGGTACAGATGAACAGGTTTGCAGGGCAGAAATAGAGACACAGATGTAGAGAACAAACGCATGGACACCAAGGGGGGAAGTGGGGGTGGGTGGTAGTGGGATGAACTGGAAGATTGGGATTGACATGTATACACTGATGTGTATAAAATAGATAACTAATAAGAACCTGCTGTATAATAAATAAATAAAATTGAAATAAAAATAGAAGGAGCAGAGATTACACAGGGTTATGAATACCAAGAGGTGGAGATCACGTGGTCCATTCTATAGTCTGTCTAACAGAGGCTTCTCATTGGTTGAGCAATGAAGCCCAGACCCTCAGTAGAGGCAGGAGAGCACAGTGGATATGAGTAGCAGTGACTATTTGGACAGAATTAAGTTAGGGTCTTGAACAGACCACTTTCTGCATGACTTTGTGAAGGTCTTAAACTCTCTAGGTCTCTGTTTGCTCAGATGCGGTTGGTAATAAGATAGTACCTACCTTATGTGGTCATGGTAATGATAAAGGGGAATATTAAGGTTCATAGAAGACCTAATAAAGATTAAGAACCCAGTGATGTTAAGGGTTATTTTTCTTGGTTTTGCATATAAAACATTCAATGATCTTTGTTATTATTTCTTCTCCAGGCTTATATTTATCATATCTTCCAACTCCCTATATTTTCCCTTGGGCTCTTGCCCCTATGAATTATAGGACATTTTCCCAATGCACTGGGCTCCTTGATGTGGCAGTATTTTCTTCTGTGCTTTTCTCAGCAATCAGACTGTGTCCCCTGCTTCCTTCTCTCTTCTTCAGGAATCAACTGAACATCACGTCTTGTGAAGCCCTCTATGACCTCAGGATACTTGGGTGTCCCCCACCCCCATACCAACTCTGGTCCCACAGCACCCTCTATTTGATTGCCTACTTGTGTGTCTTCTCCACTGAATTCTTGAGAGCAGGTTCTGTGTCTTTCCTTTTAGAGTCCTAGCCACCTAGCAGAGTAGTCTGGGACTTTGTAGGTGCTCAGTTTCTGTTTTGGGAAATAATAAAATTTTGGTAAAAACCATTTTATGTACACGATATTGGTGAGGTTGATAGGGCAGATGGCATGATTGAAACATAGAGAAAGTAAATGATTTTCCCAGCATCACATGATGAATAAATGGCAAAGCTGGAGACAAGCACAGCTCTGCTGATTCCATATACATAGAGTGACCTTTTAGGAACAAGGGAATACTGAGAGCCTAATGGGAATGACATATAATACTTCTCTAAACCTCTTTTGTGGGAATAAGACATTTTGCAAAACAAAAGAAGTCTCAGAAAACTCAAGGCCTGTTACTTAATTGGTCAGTGAGTTGCCTGGCCATTTGGAATAACAAGTGGATGAACTTGTGCCCTGAGAACCTTCCATCGTACTGTCCTGGGAAGTTCAAAAGCAGTCTGTGTGATGGGAGAGACATAACTCATGAAAATGATCATCATTGTTTCCTCTGAATAGGCCAATTATTTCACTGCTCCTCTGTTGAATAGAAATCAGTAATAAACATGGAAGGAAAGGAAAAGGAAATCAGCTAAGTAGCCTGTTGAATGGCGCACAAGCAGAAAAGCAGAAGTCCATGAGAGATTTCTAAAAATGTAATAAATAAAACTCTTTAATCAAGTTAACAAAGTCGTTATCTCATGTATGCTTAAGTTAATAGAAGTAATTTCATATGTTTTAGAGTTCGGTGAGGGTTTTTATTTTCTTCTAAACATCATTGATGTTGACATGTCAGTTCATTGAAAGTTCTTTTTTTCTGTTTTTCTTATTTTATAAGTAGCATTGTGGCTAACTTAATGGAACTACATAAACACAAAACAAACAAAGGAAAAAATATATCTCACGATCTGCAGTAAATCAAACTGTCTTTATTTGTCTATGTTCGCCCTTAGTCTCCACATTGGCCTATGTCCATCATTTTTACATTCTTGTAGTTCCAATACTGGTATAATTTTACAGTAAAATTCTTTAGAATTCAGGCCTTTGAAGAGAGTTTTGGTGATAGATACAACCATGGTCACACCAACATATTCAGTGATTCAGTATATTGTAGTGCAGGACTTTGCATGCTTAACTGGTGTGCATGGCTCTTCTCTCCAGGATGGGAGATGTTGGCTGTAGAAGCCAATGAGAGCTCAAGGTGCAGGCGTAGTAGGTAATAATGATGATTGTTATTATTGTAGTCATCACAATTGCTACCATTTGTTGAGTTATAAAATGAGCTATGTACCCTACATGCATTATCTTATTTAATCCTCACAAGAGCTTATTAAAGTAGTACTGGTATTATTAACATTTCTACATATGAGGAAATTGAGGTTCACCAGTGTTAAGTAACTTTCCCGAGGTTATTTGCTTAATGAGTTGTGAGGTCAGGACTTGAAGAAAGTCAGTCTGACCCAAAGCCCCAGTTCTTGTCTAATAATCTGCCTCAACTTAAGTCAACACGACTGGTGTTCTCATGTCAAATTCTTCCATCCACTTAAATTATTCAGTGTTGAGCTATTGATCACCTGCTATGTGCCAGTCAGTCCTTAGGTAGTTATGGCCCCCTCTGTCTGGAGCTGTCACTTTTTATCACTCCCATAGGAAAACTGGTCACTGGAATCTTTATTTGACAGCTCCCTTTTCTCATGAATTACCATCTCCTGCCCTCACCATGGGTGGAAGGGCTTTGGAGAGGCAAAAGAGGATGCTTTAAATACTGAGGAGTTGAGGGTCCCTGGCGGGCTAGAGATTCTGATGCAATTTAAAGATATTCTTAGTTTACTGGAATAAAGAAGGAAACAAATAATAACAACAGCCCAACTTGGGAAACTGGAAATCTGCTTGGGCTCAGGGCAATAGAAACACGGTTAATAGCTGTGTGACCTTGGGCCTCCATCTCTTTATTTTTCTCTGAAGCCTCAATTTCCTTGTCTTTAAAATGAAAGTAATACTTCCATTTATTTTAAAGTATTAATGTGAGGATTAAATTATATATTTAATGTAGAGTGGTAGAAACATCAAGTTTACCTTCCCTCTATTTCAGAGGTCAACAAACTACAGCCCAAGGCCCAAATCCATCCTGCCCCCGTTTTTGTAAATAAAGTTTTGTTGGAACATAGGTACACCCATTCATTGGGAATTGTCCATGGTTGTTTCTCTCTGCAATGTCAGAGTTGAGTTGTTGCAGTAGAGACCATGTGACCCACAAAGCCAAAAACATTTACTAACCCGACGCTTTACGGAAAAAAATTGCCAGTCTCTGCTCTATATGTTCAAGCTTTGTCAACTAATTTACAGTGGCTGGTTTCTTATAGAAGCAATAACACTAATAGAGTCACATCTTTTGAGATAAGCTATTCTGAGTCATGTCAATGCTGGTCAATTTGTTTAATAGTGTCATAATTTAAGACCTAATCCTTTACTTAGTGTGGAAGCTTTGGTCCAGCAAGGGACCATGGATGCATTACGGTCTAATGGCAAAGCTGGTGGGCTTTTGAAACAGACCAATTTGAGTTTAAAAATCCAGGCAGGATCCTATTTCTTATGTGACTTTGTATAGATCACTTACCTCTCTGAGTCTTTGTTTTGTCACCTGGAAACATGGGTAATGCTGTCTTAAGGATTGTTGTATGCTTAGGGATTTATGGAAGAAGAACCTAGAACAGTGCCTAGAACAGAGTAGGCATCTGATAAGTGGTGGCTGTGATTATTACGATTATTCTCCCCATCACAGAGTGAGTGAAGATTGTGGGAAGTTATATGAAAACATTTAGCCCTTAAGGAAAGCTTCTAAGGGAGTAAGAAATACCTGACTGTAGACAAGAGAGAAGAGATGAGGAACATCCAAGGAATGAAGTTGAAGACACCTTTTCCTTGAATAGTGAGGCTTTCGAAATATTGAACTGAGCAACACAGGAGTCTTCAATGATCTCGCCTGGCTGCACAAGGCTCATGATAGAGGATAATCTGGGAGCAGGACTTCCCATTCATGTCAGAGTGTGTTTCAGAGGAAGGGAGGGATACTTTTGCATTTAAAAACTCATCTCTACTTTTGAAATTCACATAGCGTTAACAATTTTTTGGTTTTTGCTTCTGTGATTGGGCAGGATGAGCTGTGAGATCACAGGGAATCTGTTACTTAATGATTCTGGTTTTGCTCATTCATTCCACATACATTTAGTGAATAATTTCCATGAGACAGGTACCTTGCTAGGCACCCAACAAACAGCCGTGGACGAGGGTTCCATGATCTCTATATTTATGGAGTGTACATTCCTGTGTGTGACACACATAAAAGAGCCATTACAAGTGATGGGTGTACTGAAGGAAAAGTGCATGGTGCTGAAGGCCTATGACATGGGGTTCTGATCTTACTCAGGATTCGAGGAAGCCCTCATCCCTGGAGGAAGAAAATGTTAAGGTAATAAGAGAGGTCCAGGAGGAGTTACCCAGGTGAGGAGAGAGGACATGAGCATCCTTTCTAGAGTAAAGGATCTATGCAACATCAGAAGGAAGCCTTCAAGAAGTTGAATTGAAAGAAACCCTCACCAAGAGGAAATGTACGTGTATGAGCATATAAATATCCTTTTATTTTCAAGATTTGGAAAGAGAGATATATTTTCAAAGACATCATCTCTCCAGCCTGAAATGTTCCAGTTCGTCCAATTTACATAACAAGGCATGTTTTACAATACATCACAGAACATATATTAAGTGAAAAGGTTAATGTTGAAGAGGATTAATTTCTTCTTCCCTAGCAGCACAGACCTAATTAAGTCTTTCCAGAAGCAGATGGACAATTCCGCCCTCCAAATCAAGATATTTATGTAAATATCACTGAGCTAATTGATACTCAGCTGAATCAAAGGAAGGTAAACAACACACTTTGATGGTGTCAACAGTTGTGAGTTTGATTTACTGCATTAATGACTTCCTGGGATGAGCTATTATCCAGAGTAAAAGAGATTCTGGGATCTCATTTATTTTCTTGATTATTAGAGTCATGTACAGAGTGAGCCCTGTTTATAGGAAGTATCCAAGTTAGAAGACGGGAACTTTGCACAGGGCCCCTCAGTCCAGAGGCAAGAGCCTCTACTGAGAAGTTGTGGTTCTGCATGAATGTTCAATGATGTGATGAAGAGAAGGGTTAAACGGGGGACCTCCCATCATTAAATAGCAGCTCCAGTGAGTCAAGGTGCCGTGCACTGGGGAAGAGCCTGGACTGAGTGAGATTTTAGAGTTCAAAGTCCAGTGCTTGGCTTTTCCACCATTGACTATATGTTTTTGGTGGGTCACAACTTCTCAGCTCTCTCTTGTCTCAAATAAATGGAGGGACCATCACCTACTGGCACATGCCCAGGAGTGTAGATTTGGAAGTAAATAAGAGAGCAGGTAGGAGGTGCACTGTGAGATATGGATGACTAAGCAGACGTTATTATTATTATTCTAAAGGTATTAATATTAGCATTTTATTACATCATGTCTTCTCCAGGTCATGCCAGCCTTCAGGTGAAATGGTCATTCTCTCCCTCCAGCCTCACTGGCCACCTTTTAGATCCTCAAATTTTTCCCTTCTTCAGGCCTTCTGGAATGTTCTTCCTCCCACTGTATGCAAGACTAGCTCCTTTTCAATAATGCAGGATTCACTGAAAATGTCCTCTCAGGAAGTTCTTCGTCATTCAATCTAAATAGATGTTCCTCCCTGTTTTTACTTCATTGCCACATCTTGCTTTATTTTCACGTAACGTGGCATTTTTTAAAATTGTTATTTATTTATTTATTTTAAGCCGCGTTGGGTCTTCGTTGCTGCGCACGGGCTTTCTCTAGTTGTGGCGATCAGGGGCTACTCTTCATTGTGGTGGCTTCTCTTGTTGCAGAGCACAGGCTCTAGGCACGCGGGCTCAGTAGTTGTGGCTCGTGGGCTCTAGAGTGCAGGCTCAGTAGCTGTGGCTTGCGGGCTCTAGAGTGCAGGCTCAGTAGTTGTGGCGCACGGGCTTAGTTGCTCTGTGGCATGTGGGATCTTCCCGGACCAGGGATCGAACCCGTGTCCCCTGCATTGGCAGGTGGATTTTTAACCACTGCACCACCAGGGAAGTCCCACGTGGCATCATTTATTTGTGGTAAGTTACGTCGTATTTCTTTATTTTCTTGGTTAAGGTATATCTCTCCTATTAGTCTGTAAGTTTATTTCTACATTTCCCTCCACACTTCCTTCTCCCCTGATCTCCACACAGCTGGGGTTTTACACTCTGAGGGGGGACGTTTAGCTTGGCATCCCCTGAGGGCTGACTAAATCCTGTTCCTCTCTTTGTTCCTTCCTATGCACAAGACTAAGAAGTTGTGCAGAATAGCAGTTAAAGGCCTGCAATTTTGAGGAAGAGTCTCGGGGTTCAAATGTCTCTCTCTGTTTCCTCATGCATAGAATAGAAATAAAAATAACACCTTCTTTACTGGGGTGCAAGCATGCTTAGAATAGCATCAGGCATAGAATGAGCGATCAGTAAACACTGCCCATTATTACGATGGTTGCTATGATGATTTCTCTGTTTAAGGAGAGACCTGGCTCCACATCCGACTCACTTTTCATTTCTGCAGAGCCCTCCATTCTAGGCTCCTGTGGCCTCCCGACAGTTCAACCTTTGCAGCCTTTTGCTTTTTTAGAACTGTCCTAGGCCTGGATGGGATCCACTACCCGCATTCGGGTCTCTGTTTTGAAATGGAATTGACACTCTCTCAGGCAGCAGGTGTATTTGTTACACAGACTGGAGCTGTCTAGCATCAAATTGAGATAAAATCGCTGTTCCTGTGAGCCCAGTTTGCTACATCTGTTCTTTTCTGCCCAGACACACCCATCCCTCAATGTTTCTGCCATCATTTCATGTTTCTACCTATAGACCAACTCCCAGAATATTTCCCCTTCCTTAACTGGCCTTCTCTGCCTCTGATCCACCTGAAAAGGCTGCAGGAAGACAGGCAAGCTCTTTGTTCTTCTCCACTGTCGATGTGCAGCAGGAACTGGGGAGAATTCTGATAAGTGCTGTTCTTGCCCTGATGTCACTGTGACCTTGTTGGTGTCGGGGAGGCCCAACCGAGGCTACCAGTTAGTGTCCAGGGCGGGGATAACGTGCTTCATGCTGAACGTCAACTATAATTATTACCATTTCTGGATTGCAGGTAGAGAGACTGAGTCTCAGGGAGGTTAAGTGCCTTTCCAGGGTCAGGCAGCGAAAGCCAAGGACAAAAGCAAAACGGGACAGCCTAACAGGTTGAGAACCAGTACAGCATAAGGGTCAAAGGAGGACTCACTGGGCTCAGGATAACCTGCGGTTCCTGTCTGTAGGCACTGGCCTTGTGACCTGCGACAACTGGCTTAGCCTCTCAAAGCTTCAGTGTTCTCATCTGTCAAGTCCGTGTCTAATAACGCCCTCCTCAAAGTGCCGGCTGGAGGATTCCATGGGATGATGCGTGTGTTCTGCACAGTGGCAGGCAGCTTGGCTATAAAGGACCCACCCTGCCTGGCTCCAGAGCAGTGCTCTTTTCCAAGCTTCACGACTGCTGGCCACTCCTTACATCTTCTGTTCTGTATGAGCGTCCACATCCAGCTGTTCCTTCACCTGCCTTGGCAAATTCTTGACCCCTGCCCAACTCAGAATGGTCACTCTTTCTATATGCCCAGTGCCCTTTTCCAGTCCCTCAGTGTCAGAGCCTAATTCACTTTGCTTGGTTTTCTGTCTGTCTTCCCCGTGGAGCCTGGGTGCCTGTAGGACACTAAGTCATCAGCAAGCTGAGCTCCTGATGCTGTGACGTCTTCCAGGGGCTGAATGGAGGGAGCATAGTGCACTGAGTTCAGGGGTACCAGTCTTTCACTGTGTGACCTTAGGAGGCCGTGTCACCTCTTTGGAACTTCCGTTTCCCTATTTTGCAAAATAAAACTGGTCGTAGTTTCCTAGCACTCCTGTCACAATACCACAAACGGGTGACTTAAAACAACAGAAATTAATTTTCTCACAGCTCTGGAAGCTGGAAGTCTGAGGTCAAGGGGTCGGCACGGCTGGCTCCTTCTGGAGGCACTGAGGGAGAATCTGGTCCATGCCCCTCCCTCAGCCCCTGGTGGGTGCTGTCAGTTGTTGACAGTCTTTGGCTTGTGGAAGCAGGCCTCCATCCCTGCTTGGCACTCTCCCGCGTGTGTCTCCGTGTCCAGATTTCCCTCTTCTTCTGACGATACCGGTCATTTCATTAATACCCGCCTGTATCCACTATGAACTCATCTTAACTTGCTGACATCTGCAAAGACCCTTTTCCCAAGTAAGTTCACATGTACTGGGGGTTAGGAATGAAACTTTTTTTTTTTTTTTTTTTTTGTGGTACGCGGGCCTCTCACTGTTGTGGCCTCTCCCGTTGTGGAGCACAGGCTCTGGAAGCGCAGGCCCAGCGGCCATGGCTCATGGGCCCAGCCGCTCCATGGCACGTGGGATCCTCCCAGACCGGGGCACAAACCCACGTCCCCCGCGTCGGCAGGCGGACTCTCAACCACTGCGCCACCAGGGAAGCCCATGAAACATATTTTTATGGGACACAATTCAACCCACAGCAGAATTATAATCAACAATAACTATGAGGCCTATTACTTAGTAATTGCATTTACATGTTGTGATTTGATGTTTATGTGCATTACCTCTTTTACTTCTCATATGGGTTGTATTAATATTTCTGGTTTACAGGTGAGGAAACGAAGATCTCCTGTTAAGTACTTTGCTCAAGGTCACAGAGACAGACAGCAGGGCTGGGGTACAAATGCAAACAGACAGCAGTGCTTACACCCTTAAGCTCTGTATCACCTGGGAAACAGCATCTCCCTTGTGGTGTGGGTGAAATGGGATAATGCACATGAGATTTAAAGTTGAGTGCCTGACACATGGCAGCTGCTCTGCATAGGAGTCGCCTTCCAATCTGTGCCGTGTTTCTAAGCGGCCCTGCACTTCTGCGTTTCCACACCCTCACCGGGCCGCCTCCTTTCCCCCATCTTCTCTAAGCTCTCATCGCATCCTTGACATCTCCCCTTGGACGCCTGATAGGCATCTCAAACCTAACGCGTTCATAAAGGACCTACTGAGTTTCTTCTCCACATCTGCTCCCCACTCCCAGGCCTTCCTCACCTCAGTAAATGGCACTGCCATCCCCAGAGTAGCTCAGGCTACACACTTCAGAGTTAGGTTTGCTCCCTTTTTACATGCACAACCCGTTCTCTTCCATCAGGAAGTCCTGTCCATCTTACTGCAAAATACATCTTACCTCGTTCAACGCAACAATCCCCATTCGGATCACCTCATTTCTCACCTTGACAAAAGCCAAGAGTTCTCACTGGTCTCCGTGCTTCCAGCCTAGTTCCTCTGCAGCCCATTCTCCACACAGGGGCTGAGCAAGTGATGTGTTTAAAGATAACGCAGATAATGTCAGCATTTCTCTAAAACCCTTCAGTGTCTTCCCATCCCACTTAGTATAAGATCCAGAGCCACGGATCTGAAGGCCGTGGCTGCCGCCTGCTCTGGGACCTCATCTCCCCACACCCCACTGCTCACTCTCACCACACCAGGTTTTCTCCATCCCTAGAACAGGTCAAGCTCATTTCTGTCTCAGAGCCTTTGCAAGAGCTATTCTTTTTGCTTAGCAAGTTCTTTCTCCCGTTCTGGTCACCATTCTGCCTTCAGCCCAAACATCTCAGATTTTGAGGGTATGGCCTTGCTCTAAATCAATGCTTCATCCCCAGGACTGAGAATAGTGCTTGGAATACAATAGGTACTCAAGAGATATTTGCTGACCTAATGGAATAGAAGGGATGTGAATTCAGGGGCTATTTTTCACCCTTAGTGCTCAGTGTCCCATAGTAGGCCCGTGGTAACTATTTTTTTAGTGAATGAAAGCATGTTTGTTTGGTGCGGGTTGCAGACTGAACTTGGGTAAAGAAGCCAGTATGTCTTTTGTGTTCTCCACTTAGCTTTCATGTTGTAGCCTCTGGTTTAGAGGAGACAGATGCCCCTAATTTTCTAACATTCTCCTAAAGGATGATCTTTCTCATTCCCTGCTCTGTGTCAGTCAGGCTGCATTTCAGTGGTAAGCAGGGCTGGGAAAGCTGGAAATGGGGCCGCCTTTCTCTCTGGGGAAAAGTTACCATTCGTTCTGGCTACTGCTTCCACTCCTGGCCATAGCCTGGTAATTTCAGCCCTCAGCGAAACAGATGGACAATGGTACTGATGAAGTGAAGATATTCATGGAAATATTACTGAGCAAATTGATGCTCAGCTGAATTAAAAGAAGGGAAACAAGACGGGAACACGATATTAACAGCTGGGAAGATAATTTACTGCATTAATGACTTTTCCTGACAAGATGTTCTTGGGAGGACAGAGATCCAGGATCGAGTTCATTTTCTTGATGAGTGAAGCTGAATGCAGAGGTGACACCTGGTACATGAAGCCTGATAAATCATATAACTCGTAAATCACCTAGTCCTGATACGAAAATCCCAGTGCTCACATCAGATGCTTTTCCCATGGAGGACCGGCTTTCAGTAGGATTTAAATAGTCTTATTGTTCTCATTCATCACTTTTTTGAAAGCCTACTATGTGTCACTTTGCTGGGTGGTGAGCCTAAAAAGATAAAAGGGATGCAGCCACCCTTCTGTGACTGTAGTCTGTCTAGAGGGACAGAGTTGTAATGCAGATGGCACAGGAGACATTGCTAGAAATGCCCACAGTGGGAGTACAAAGGAGAAGGTGGTCAGTTCTTGCACTGGGCTGGGAATCATGTAGGCTTCATAAAGGAGGTGACACTTATGAACATTAATAAGACCTCAGCATAGATGAACAGGTCAGTCTGGGCAGAGGGATCAGCAAGAATAGTAGGGCAGCTGTCCACCCTTGAACTGTCCATCACCACCTGGAACAGTCACCTTGACCTGACAAGAGGAGAGGATCAGGAACAAGAGGATGTGGTGTGCCTTTGAGGAGTAATAGCCATGAGAAGCAGCAGAATAAATGAAGTAGAATGAAGTTCGGACAGTTATGAGTAGTAGGATAATAATTGGACTTAGGGATGCAAGGGATGCGCTCTGCGAGATTAGACTGGAGAAGGAGCCAGAGCTGGGTGTGGAAGGGCATGTCAGGCAAAGCAGGTGAGACTCTCTCCGGCAGGTCTGGAGAGCCCCTACATGATCTGGTTTACATATAAGAAAACATCTGCATGTGGAGTGTGGATTCAGTCTTTAAAAAAACCCAAAAACTCAAAACAAAACAAAAACTAGAGATGAGAAGAGGACTAAGGCTAGAAATAAGGCAATAGCTATAGAACTAAAGTAGAAAAGCGGATGCAAGAAATGTAAAGGGGGAAAAAGGACGGAAACACGGTCACCAATGGTTATTACAATAGCAAACAGAGTTGGGATGACAGTCATGCCACACAAGTGGACACAACACTCAATTGAATAAAATGGCATTTGTCAAACCTTAAGTAAAACAGTTTAACTCTCACATAGAAGGGGAGGCAGGAGGAACGTCTGTTTCTCGAGCTACACGATGGACAATACTGAATGGATAGTGTACAGTTCTCTCTCTCCAAAGTCACTCAGCAAGGGTATCAGGTTATGTGCTCTGCCTGCAATGGGCTCCCTCTCCTGGGGTGACTAGGGACTGCCCAACCTACCCCTTCTTCCTGGTCTACACACCAGTGTGAACACCTTCCTGTCAGCTACCTTCCGCTGGAAGTCTCTTAGATACTCACGCTCACTGGTCCAATATTGAAGAAAGTACGAAGCTCTGGGTCCACCTCCACTGGCCATGTCTCCTAACCCTCATTTCCAATCTTCTCTGAGTCCTGAAGTTTCTATTTCCTAAATACGGTGTATCCTCCTCCATCCCATTCTTTTTTTTTTTAATTTATTTAGTTATTTTATTTTTGGCTGCGTTGGGTCTTTGTTGACGTGCGGGCTTTCGCATGGGCTTTCTCTAGTTGTGGCGAGCGGGGGCTACTCTTCGTTGCGGTGCGCGGGCTTCTCATTGTGGTGGCTTCTCTTGTTGCAGAGCATGGGCTCTAGGCACGTGGGCTCAGTGGTTATGGCACCCGGGCTTAGTTGCTCCGCGGCATGTGGGATCTTCCCCGACTAGGGCTCAAATCTGTGTCCCCTGCATTGGCAGGCAGATTCTTAACCACTGAGACACCAGGGAAGCCCCATCCCATTCTTGATTACTATTTCCTTTTGTATTAGTTTCCTTGGGCTGCCGTAAACAAAATACCATAAACTGGTGGCTTAAAGCAAATGAATATATGTATAACAGAATCACTTTGCTGTACCCCTGAAACTAACACAACATTGTAAATCAACTATACTCCAATAAAATTGAAAAAACAACAACATGAATGTATTCTCTCGCAGTTTTGGAGGCTAGAAGTCTGAAATCGAGATGTGGGTATGGTCATGCTCTCTCTGAAGGCTCTTCCTTGTCTATTCATAGTTTCTGGGGGTTGCCAGCAATCCTTGGCATTCTTTAGCTTGTAGGTGCATCACTACAATCCCTGCCTTCATTGTCACGTGGCCTTCTCCCTGGGTGTGTCTCTGTGTCCAAATTTCCCAGTTCTTCTAAGGATACCAGTTGTTGGATTAGAGCCCCTATCCCGTATGACTTTGTCTTAACTTGATTACATCTGCAAAGACCTTCTTTTCAAATAAGGTCATGTTCACACACAAGGGATTTGGACTTGTACTTATGTTTTTGGGGGACATAATTTAACCTCAAACCCCTTGGTTCCAACCTTCCCTATCTCTTGAATGGGCAAATGGAATGGTTTGCCAACTACTGTTCTTGTCCCCAGTAACATTTTGCTTTCCACTTCACTTTGGAATTCATTCAACTGCCAGAGGGAACTTTCTAAAATACATATCCTGTTCTGTCATTCTCTTGCTTAAAACCTTTCTGTGCTTTATCAAGTTCCAATGCCCTATCAAGATAAGGCATTTGGTTATCTGGTCCTTACCAGTCTTTCTAGATTTGTTTCTCAAGTCCTGTGCTCCAGAAAAGATAAAATATTTGCTACTTCATTGATACTATAGCCTCTTTATGTCTCTGGACCTTTCTTCCTCCTGATTTCTCTGCTGGAAATGTTTATCTTGCTTCATCTTCCTAGCAGTATCTAATCATCTTATACATCTTAGCTCAAGCATCAAATCCATTATGTGCAAGGTGATATTTCCTCACTCTACGTGTAGAACCGACCACTCTATTTTCTGTGTTCCCACTAATCCTAGTAGAAACTCATCAGAGCCCTTGTTAAACATTATTGCACTCATTGGTTTACATATTCAAGCCCTTTGCTAGATGGTGAAAGTCTTGTTTTTTTGTATCTCTAGTGCCTAGCCCATTATAGTTATCAGTAAATATTTTTCACATGAATGCATGGATAAATGTACGAATGAATGCAAGAGGTTCCATCCCTCCCTCTTCTTCAACCAAGCATTGGGAAGAGGTTGGCTATAAAATTATTCTGGGTAACCCCATAATGTACACTTAACATATGTTGGGGCTCTTGGTCCAGACTAGAGCAATAATTGAAGGCTTATTGGGTGCTGGATTTTCTGTCATTCTCTGCTGAGGCTTTGTGGTGTCGGCCGTTGGCTGCACAGAAAACTTGCTGATCAAGCAAGATTAAGCTTATTAAGCTTATTACAATAAAAGAACATCAAATAAGTCTCCGTAGCGCCTCCAAAATAAAAGGTAAAGAGTGATTACTAGTACTGTTTTAGGGTAGGTGATCTTCACGGTAGGACTTACAAGATGCGGAACTGGTTGGGTTTGGGCAGAGTTTATAAAATACAGAAAGTTTCATTCAGGAGAAGCTGTACTGTGGATTTTTAATTTTGGTCTCTTTTCAGGCAGTATGAGATGCCTCCCAGTCAGCCCTGGGATCATAAACAGCTGATACACTTAAAACCGTTCTGTACCCGTCCAGCCATTCTGGTTTTCACTTTCAGTACAGTATTCAATAAATTACATGAGATATCCAACACTTTATTATAGAATAGGCTTTGTGTCAGACAGTTTTGCCCAACTATAGGCTAATGTAAGTGTTCTGAGCACGTTTAAGGTAGCAACTACCATTCTACTTTTTGATTTCATGAATCTGGCTATTTTAGATACCCCAGAACTGTAAGTGGAATAATACCATGTTTGCCTTTTGGTGACTGGTTTATTTCAGTTAGCATAATGTCCTTAAGGTTCATCCACGTCGTCATGTATTTCAGAATTTTCTTTTTTTCCCCCAAGTTTTGAACAGTATTTTACTGTGTGGAATACACTAGGCTGCTTTTTAAGCATTCAGATACCTGATCACCAGTCCAGATGTACGGAGTCAAAATTTCTTGGGATGGGGCTCAGGAATCTACATTTATAGTCTTTCCCCAAATTCTCATGCTTATTTACTTTTGAGAACTACTGGTTAACACTATGAGAAATACTCTGCTTGTTGAGACCATTATAAACTCCAACTTCGTCCTAATAAGGTGCAAATAATTGCTGGAGGAATAAACAAATATGATTAAATAGGGAGGAGCAAAGATGAAAGGGCATTTCAGAGCTCACAATCTAGAGCAGTGGAAGGAGTAGAGACCAGTGTATCTGGCTCTGCCATGTCCTTGAAGTACCAGAATATCATTTCCTCTTCTTGTTCACACTGGGATGAGAATTAATTTTATAATTATCTCCACAAGCCATACAATTCTCATGGAAATCAGCCATGGGACAGGGTGTCCTGACTCTCCTGGATGCTTAATCATATGCACATGAGAAATGTCAGATTTCTCACTGAGGTTAAAATGAACTGGAACAGCCTATAAGAGCTCTTTATTTTTTTCTTTTTAATCTAATTTTAAGGAAATCTCTTTTTTCCCCCACTGAATAATTCAAAAATTTTCAACTTGCATGTTTTAAGTGTCTATTTAGCATTCCATTTTCTTCTCCAAATCACATAATTCTAGAGCCCTTTCCAAGTTATTATCTACTGGGCCATTTTCCAAAGAACAGGTTTGAAATGTAGCCAAGCTACCGCATGGCAGAGCATGAAAAGTACCAGACTAGAAGCCCTGGTTCTGGGTCCCAGTCTCACTGCCTCACTAACCGGCTGAGTGATCTTTAGTAAGTTTCTTTACCTGTCAAGTTTGTTTTTTCTCACTTTTCTTTAGCAGAGATCATAACCCCTCCCTCAGGATAAGGGTAACTCTTAAATGAGATAATGTGTGTGATGTGTCTGGTTTTATCACTGACATGAAATGAGTGGCTAATAAATATTGATTCCACTGCATGATAGGTGCCTTTCTTTATGTATTCAATCCACATCACTTTTGAGTTGGGAGATGATAGTTATAGAAAACCGTTAGTGATTCAAATTTTTTTGCTGTTTTGATGGGTGCAACAATTCTGATGGTGATCAGAGGTGTGGGTAGTCTGGGGCAACGTTTCTCGAAACAAGATCACCTGGGGACCTTATTAAAATGTAGTCTAAAGCTCAGGCCTGGGCTTCCGTATTTCTAAAAAGGATCCAGGTGACGCCAGGGTTGCTAATCACAAATCAGAGAGGAAAGGAGGAGTCTGGGTGTGTTCTACGTGTGGCAGAAATGGGCCAGATGCTCAACCACCCCATCTCCTCCTCCTGGACAGTCCAGGGGTGCTAGAGTCCCTTGCCAGATGGACCATTTGGCTGGAATCTAGCCAATGGACTAAAGGAGGAAGTAATGGACTCCTGATTATACAATGTCCCATGATACTCCTCCTTCTCTCTCTTTGCTTATCAGTGGGCTGTATGTAAAGGATCCAGTGGAGGCTTCCCAAGAGGGTCTAGAGGATGGTATCACCACAAGACAGAAGGAGCTGTGATCCCAAAACCAATACTTAGAATGCTGCTTACTGCTTGGAGTGCCTAGGTAGGCAGTGACCCAAGTAAGAAATAAACTTCGAATTAGAGTTTTCATCTTTTCTGGATATAGGAAGCTAACACAGAATTATAAATCAACTATATTTCAATTAAAAAAAAAGAAATAAACTTTGGTTGTATTAGCCCACTGAGGTTTTGATTGTTTGTTACAACAGCTGGTATAAATTCCCTGATGAATACAACAGGGAACTAAGCTATGGATTCCCTTAGTCCTTGAGATGAGCTACATGGACGGCACTTCTGGGTCCATCTCCTCCAGCTTCACACAGTCTCATTTATCAACTCCGTTGTGTCAAACGGCAATATTTTTCTGTGTGCCACAACTTGAAGAAGTTGAGAAACATTTTAAGTGAAAACAATCTGAGCTCAAGTGTTAGGAAGCCCTGGCATTCCATTCTAAGCACTGTTGTGTTTCATTACATCACCTCCATTCATTTTCATTACCTTCCTTTGCCGCAGTTTTCTCAAGTGTCCCGGTCTACTTAATGTGACCGTTTTATAAGCCAACTGTTAGAAAACTCCAGTATGCTTGGTAGTTTCAAGGGAAAGTAGATGGACGGTGATCGTTTGATGGGAGCAGAAGAAATTTAGCCATAGACACAGCATAGTGGATGGCGGAGGCGAAAGAGCGACCAAAGACTCATGGGCTTGGTTTACAAATGAGGAATGGAACTCATTTTGAGATATCAGTTGGGTGTCATGGAATATTTATGGGTCCCTGCTCCTGGCAAGCATTTCATTCAGCTAACGTGCCCTTATTTACAACCCAGCTCCCAGAGCTGGTGCATGCTGTCCGTCTCCTTCTCCTTCTCACGATTACAAGCAACGTTGCTGGCTACTTTCTGATGGCATTTTTCAATTCTCCTTGAATGTTCTGGGGTAGTGGATTTTGTTCTCAACCATCAGACACCCTGGCACTTAGCCGAGTTTTGGTGCTGTCCTTATAGGTGGAATCATTCAGGGACTGTGCTTCAGAGGCAGAAACATATTTCATAGAAGTTGTAGAACTATAGACTCACAGCGCTGGAAGCTTAGTGCCTCTGCGTTTGACCTCTTCATTTTACAGATGGGGCCCCAGAAGGGAAAGTCACTTGCCCAAATTCATCTTACAATAGCACTAGACCATCTCCTGGTTAACCACAGAAGGCAGTAACCATTACAATTCAATCTCTTTCTAGGGAGAACAGTGACCTCCAATGATGGGCTGACATTCAGTGGCTGCATATCTTATAATTACCACTGTGCATAGCCAAAAAGGTGCTCCATAAATGCTGCTGAAATTAAAACATCTGCCTTTATTTATTATAAAGCAGGTCCTCTCAAATAGATATCATGAAACATTTATGAGAATGTAAGAAAAAAAATGTATGCTATATTATATTGAGCCAAGGAAGGAATGCATCTCTTCACTATTTGATTTTCACCAGATAACTTTTACACATGTTCTCATTTAACTCTATATAGAAGTTATTATTTTAAAGATTATTCACATTATTGAAAGATTTTTCAAAGTGGTATCATAAAGTGAAATAATAATGTAGGAATTGCAACCAAAAGGAAGATTGACTGAAATTCTTTTTTGCAATTTGGGACTTTGGATTTGAATATTGGGACTTGGGGGACCAAGTTCTCTGTCTACCTATAAAATTACACTCAATTCAGTATTAGTGTTCTTTATTAGTATGCAAAAGCAGGGAGTTCTCCTTTCCTTTCTTGGGGAAAGCCAAGAATGCTTGCCTTTGATGAATAAGCAACAAGTAATTCCTTTTGATAATTGAAAACAAATGATCTTTCCTTATAACTCTGTGGGAAAATAATAAGCTTTGAAACACAGAGTCCAAACTAATATATATGACAAGGACAAAAGCATTAGATTCTTTAAATTTAAAAAGGTGCGTTGGCACGTGGAAAGAGCAATGGGCTCTTAATCCTAGGTTCTTCATCTCTTAAATAAGATAGTTATATGAGACAAGCTTTGCAGTTCCCTCCAACTGGAACATTCTATGATTGAAGGTCAGTGATTCAGGTAAGCAGTAGCACAGTAAGATGGGTTTTCATTATAGGCATGGGAGCCACACAGACCTGGATTTGATTCCTGCTTCCATTGCTTGTTGAGAAATCTTGGGTAAATTGCTCAACTTCCCTGAATCTTGAATCTCCCTCTTTTATTTTTCTTAAAATGTAGGGAGAGTATTAAAAATGCCTATCTTGCAAGGTGACTGTAAAACTCAATAACAGAAGGTTACTTTCCTAAGTAGGTATTATGGAATGCCTAATAAATGGTTTGTCCAAAGTCACAGAGTCTATTAGAAGCAGAGTAAGCACTTGAATCCAGTTTCTTGGACTTCCAGTCCATTGAGCTTTGCATTATACTTAATTGCCCTTAGGTGATATTAAGGACGTCACGAGTGACACAAATTAAGAGTGTTAAGAACTTGCTGAGGAAGTCCTTGCTCACGTTCTCAGCTTAGCCTGCCATCTTATCTGCTCTGGTTCAAGCCCTAAGCATTGCTCACCTGTGCTCTTGCATTATTCTCCTCGCTAGTCTCCCTTTCTCCAGTATCTTTCGTTGTAATCCACACTCCATCCTGTAGCCAGAGTCATCTTCCTAAAGTGAATTATTAAAGGTCACACCAATGTGTATGGCGTGACCTTCTATGGCTTCCTTTCAACTAAGAATAAAGTCCAAGGTCTTTGTTGAGGTGTCTTAGGCAAGGTCTAATTGGAAAACAGAGACCACTTGAACATTTAATACAGAGGGTTTTTAATGCAGGGAATTAGTTACAGAGGTGATTGCAGTGCTGAGAAGGCAGACAAGGGACAGAGGCAACACAAAGTTTAGTGACAGAGGGACACTAGCACCAGCCCAAGGCCAGAGGTACAAAGGGAGGAGGTGGCATTACTGGCACTCAGGGACCAGGCTAACCTGAAAGCTGGAACCATCATGGGAAGGTCCGTCTGATGATGGAGGGACCCATGGAGGAGACACACCACACGAAGATACCACATGAAGCAGAGGGTAATGGGAAGAAATCCTGGTAGCTTTCCCCATCTCCTTCCTGTTCCTAGCCCTCCTCTCCAATTGTCTGAGGCCAGCTAGAAACCAGTTGATACAGGAGCCTGCAGGACCAGCCTCCCTGTGATTCAGAGCAGAACAAGAAGGATGAGGACTGGGTTTGCCTAGAACCCACACTATGGCCTTTATCCACATCTCTAGACCTGGCCTCCTAATCTGTTTGCTCTTTATTGCTCCACACCTTATAAAATCTCTTCCTGAAAGTTTCTCTTCCTTAACACTAAGATGCTTAGCAAGCACCCACTCAATATTCATGACCTGTTTTTATTTTTAACTACATCAGCTCTGCTGCAAAGACTTTCTTGAACATTGAAGAAGCAGCCAATCAGCCTCACTGAATGAACCTGTCATAATGCGCTGTAATCATTTTTCATTCACATCTGCATCTCATATTTGAAGTCAAGGACTACATCTAATGTCTCTTGCATTCTCAGCATGGAGCACAGGAACTGGTACATAGTAGGTCCTCAACAAGTGTTTATAGAGTGGACAAATGAAAGACCACTCTGACTTCTGTGATCCAGAGTCAAGATAATTGGATCCATATAAGATTAGTTATTTGTCTAAATCCAATAACCACCTGTATTGGTCAGCTAGGGCTGCCATAATAAAATACCACAGACTGGGTGGCTTAGAAGGTAGAAATTGATTTCTTGCAGTTCTGGAAGTTGGAGTCTAAGATCAAGGTGCCCGCAGGTTTGGTTTCTCCTGAGGCCTCTCTCCTTGGCTTGTGGATGGTTGCCCTCCTCCTGTGTCCTCACATAACTTTTTCTCTGAGTGCGTCTCCTTGGTATCCCCTTTCTTCTTCTTATGAGGACATCGGTCATGTTGGATGAAGTCTCCACCCCTATGACCTCATTTAACTTTAATTACCTCTTTAAAGACCCTATCTCCAAATACAGTCACTTTGGAGTTGGGGCTTCAACATATGAGTTTGTGGGGGGGGGCACAATTCAGTCCACAAATACCACTCCTCTAGGAAGCCTTTTTTAAAGGAGACCCAGATGAGTCTTGATAGGAAGTCTATTCTTTGAATGGTAGATCTCTGCTTTGAGAGTACCCCAAGCCCAAATGTTGGGAGCGTCCTTTGGCTTTCCACTGTCCACTGGCTGCTTGGTCAGAAGACCAACGCTCCCAGGTCACGCCTGTGCTCTGGGATCCAAGAAAAAAAAGGACCTTCTCCATGATGTTCTAAATTTCCCTGTCTGGCTATTCATTATTTCTCCAGACTTTAATAATGATCTCAGCTAGAGATGGGAAAGAATAATGAACCATTCATTCACATTCAAGACACTAATTAAAAAGGCACAGTTTTGTTTTTATGAGCTGTGCTGATGACTTAATTATAGCAAGACTGAGAAAACAACATCTCATTCTGAGGCTTAAAAGTGACTGTAACGTAAAAGCCCATAGTGGCTGCCATGAGCCTGTGGGAGGAGAGGGAGGGAGCGGGTAGAGAGAAGAAGGGTAGCGGGTGAGGTCTGGCTTCTAACTCCAGTTCTCCTTGACTTGGCTGAGTGACCTCAGGCAAACCACTTCACCTCTCTGGTCCTGTTTCTTCCTAAAGAAATATAGGTGAAGTTGCCAGAACCACTTCATTTATTCGCTGTGGGCATCATATGGAGCCTCCACAGTGTCGTCACTGAAGGATCATAAACTATGCCAAATTACTGACTGTTGAAGGAACCTGGCCCATTTGTTTGCAGTAGACCATAAATGACGACACTATGGTTGCGTCAAATAATCTGAATTGCCATCATTTGGAAGAGAAGAAGGATAGTGTTGGATGCTAAGCCTGAACAAAGTAAATGGTACAAATTAAAGAAGGGATTGGCATGTGTTGAAGACCTTCCTTAAACCAAGAACTTCCTCATTATTTAATCTTTTCATTGAGGCAAGCATTATTTCCCCCATTTTATAGATGACGACTCTCAGGCTCTGGGAGTCCTACACTTACCTAAACACACCTAAAGGCACGGCACACACCCGGTCAATGAAAAGTTGAGGTGAGAACCCAAGACAGAGGGACTCTACATAAGGGTTCTTTCTATCACAGCATATTGTTAAGTGTTACTCAGATGAATACTTGATAAAAATAATTTTCTAATAATTCCAAGTATTCATGAATAAAATGGAATATCTCACATAATAGCAAATCAATGCCCTTAGGTGCATTTGATGAGATGTCTGGTCTACCACGGTCAAGTGTATTGGCAGGATTCATGCCTCAGCGTGTGGTGTGACAGATATTGTCAGGATGTTCAAGAATGTTTCATTGTCTTACTAGGCATTCAGCTAGACCACATTCTAGGTTAGGTGAAGCGTATGACTGGATTCTGGCCAGTGGATGTTGCTGGGACTCCAGCTCCAGGCTTGGACCATAAGACCTGCACAAACTCCTCACCGTTCCTTTTTTCTGCATGGTTTATTAGGTGACTGCAGGGGTATGAGGTATAGTATAGTCTTAGATGAAAAGAGCCTTTGTACTTTGTACTCTTTGTACTTCAGTGAATAATTTTTTTGTAAACATCCCTTCATTTATTAGTTCACTAATTTATTTAACAAACATTTGTTGTGTGAAAGGTTCAGAAACTCTGTGCTCTACAGACTTGAAATACAAAGATGAATTATATAATCTTCACTCTCCAGGAGCTGGCAAGACCTTGGGCTTTAAGAGATCCCAGACGATATTCTGTTTAACTACTTTCCTCTCTTAAGATGTTTTCCCTGAGCAATCTTATCAGCAAATAGATTTACATCTTCATTTACAAATTGTATCCCATTTCTACTTTTGTCCTTGAACTCTGTGCATGTACAAAGGCAAAAAGATACAGGGATAGGATAGAACTTATCAACATCCAAATTATAGAAATAGCAAATGTTTGTTCTTATACTGGAAACCCTTACATTTCAAACTAAAACTGGGAAAAAGAAGAGGGTACAAAAATTGTTATAATAGCATGGGATCCAGAAAAAGGATGCGGTGAATCAGGAGAAGATGATGCTCAAGAAAAAGATGAAGACAGCATCATACACATACATACATATATATGTCATATATACATATTAATCATAATATTAATTGTAGTAATAATAGTAATAAACATGTATTAAATGCACTTACTATTCCAGGTACTGTTTCAAATACTTTCGTCTTCGGATCTGCCATATTAGGGCTCACACTTCTCTCTAGCTCAGGCCATATTCTGATTCAATTTTAAAAAATGACAGTGCAACAGAAATTTCATTATGTCAAAGGGATTGAGAACAATAGGACTCTGAATACGCTTTACTTGCTAATAAACACAGTGTGAAGCAATATTGAGATATTACTTGCACTGCTTCCAGCCTTCATCCTAAAGGTAAGACTCTTCAAAAACCCAAACCATCCCTTTTTGGTGACTGGAGGTAGATAACAGAAGGCTCTCCTACAGTCAAGTATCTGCAGAGTTAACAAGTCTTCCATCCAAAGGGAGTGGGGTCCAGGGAAGAAATGAGGGACTTTGAGTAACATCTCATCCTATGTTTATTGCCTCCCTCCTCATGTTTTTCCTTATTCTTATATAGCAACATAAAAAGTTAGCAAATAAGCATGACTTTTAACAAATATAGACTTTCCTCTTGTGTTTAGAGTATATATGAGTTAATATGTATGGTAATAAAATGAACACCCATAAACCCACTTAACAACTTATCAGCTAGAATATTCCTGGTACCATTGAAATCACCTGTACGTTCCTTTCTTTATGTGTCTATCATTGTCTTACCTATTTTAAAATAATTTTATAAACCACAAATGAATCCCTTCAACAATGTGCTTATTTAGCATTGTTTAGTTTTTAATTTTTACAGAAAATAATATACTTAAATGTGTTATTTGGTGATTTGCTTTTTTTCCCCCCACTCAACAACTCTTCATAAGATTCACCTTTCTCTAAATGGACTAAAGACTTAAATATATAAGACCCGAAATTGTAAAACTCCTAGAAGAAAACAGAGGGGGAAAGCTTCTTGAAACTGGTCTTGGCAATGATTTCCTGAATTCGACATCAAAAGCACAGGGAACAAAACCAAAAATTGACAAGTTGGGATGACATCAAACTAAAAAGCTTCTGCACAACACAGGAAATAAAACAGTGAAAAGGTAACCTAAGGAATAGAAGAAAACATTTACAAACCATTTATCTGATGAGGTTAATACCCAGAATATACAAGAAACTCCTACAGCTCAATAACAACTACAGCAACAAAATAACCTGTTTTTAAACATGGGCAAAAGACTTGGGTAGACACTTCTCCAAAGAAGACAAAAAATGGCCACCAGGTGCATGAAAAGTACCCAATATCACTAATCATCAGGGAAATGCAAATCACAACCACAATGATATACCACTTCATACCAGTTAGGATGGCTATTACTAAAAACAAAACAAAAGATAAGTGTTAGCAAGGATATGGAGAACAAAGGATCCTTGTGATACTGTTGGTGGAAATCTACATTGGTACAACCCTTATGGAAAACAGTATGGAGTTTCCCCCAAAAATTTAAAATAGAACTGTCATGTGATTCAGCAATCCCACTTCTGGTTGTATATCCAGAATATTTGAAATCAGTATCTCAAAGAGATATCTGCAATTCCCTGTTCGTTGCAGCATTATTCATAATAACCAAGATATGGAAACAACCTAAATGTCCATCAACAAACAAATGGATAAAGACAATGTACTACATACATTCAATGAAATATTATTCTGCCTTAAAAAAGAAGAAAATCCTACCATTTATGAAAACATGGATGAACCCGGATGATGTTATGTTAAGTGAAATAAGGCAGTTTCAGAAGGACAAATATTGCATGATTCCAGTTATATGAGGTATCTAAAATAGTCAAATTTGTAGAAGCAGAGAATAGAATGGAGGTTGCTAGGGGCTGGAGAGAGGGGAAAATGGGAAGTTTTTGTTCAGAAGGTACAAAGTTTCAGTTATGCAAGATGCATAGGTTGTAGAGATCTGCTCTACGACATGCAACTATAGTTAACAACATGGTATTGTGCACTTAACTTTTTGTTAAGAAGGTAGATCTCATAATAAGCACTCTTACCATACACACAAAAAGCAAGACACAAGGAAATTTTGGAGGTAATGGATGTGTCTATATGTTTATTATGTTGACTGTGGTGGTACTATCATGGGTGTGTGCATATGTCCAAACTCATCAGATTGTATTCACTAAACATATGCAGGGTTTTGTGGGGGTTTTTTGGTATAGAAGTTATACATCAGTAAAACTGTTTTTAAAAAGATTCACCTTTCTTATTGTCTATGATTGCAGTTCATTCATTTCACTGCTAAAAGTATTCCATTTGGTGAAAAAAAATATTTATTCCTATACCTGTTGTTTGGTATTTGGATTGTTTCCAGCTTTTAATTGGTGGATATGTGGAATGTTTCCAAATTTTTGTTATTATGAGCAATGCTTCCATGAGCATGCTTGTGCATGTCTTCTGGTGTATATATGCAAGAATTCCTCTGGGGTCCCTGAGTGATTCCTCTGATGTCACCCCAGGGTATTTCTGGTCTCTATAGTGTGTTTATGCTCGAATTTGTAAGATATGCCAGAGACCTTCTAGCTGCTCATCCATCTCATTTCCTTTGGTTACACAAGAAGACTATAACTCCCAGCCTCATCTGCAGATAGGCTGAGATTATATGACCGTGATTTGCTAGTGTAATGTGGGTGGAAGTACTTTAACCCATTGCATGCTTGGGTATGAAGCATCTCATACAATCTTTTTTTTTTTTTAATTTGTATTAGGGTATAGTTGATTTACAATGTTGTGTTAGTTTCAGGTGTACAGAAAAGTGAATCTGTTATACATATATCCACTCTTTTTTTGCTTCTTTTCCCATATAGGCCATTACTGAGTACTGAGTAGAGTTCCCTGTACTATACAGTAGGTCCTCACCTCACACCGGTCAGAATGGCCATCATCAAAAAAAAATCTACAAACAATAAATGCTGGAGAGGGTGTGGAGAAAAGGGACCCCTCCTACACTGTTTGTGGGAATGTAAACTGGTACAGCCACTATGAGAACAGTATGGAGGTTCCTGAAAAAACTAAAAATAGAGCTACCATATCGTCCAGCAATCCCACTCCTGGGCATATATCCAGAGAAAACCATAATTCGAAAAGATACATGCACCCCGGTGTTTATACAATCTTTGAAGCTGGAAGCACAATTCTCTGATATGGACAGAGCTTGGGTCTCTGGGTCACCACTTGGAGGAGAGCCATTCACACAGAAATTTTAGAGACTTTTCATAATATTATACCTGTATTGTGTTAAGCCACTGAGATTTAAGGTCTGTTTGTTATAGTCACCAGCCTAGCCTAATACACATGATGATGGCAAATTATTTTCTAAATTATGATCTTGCCTGCTGTTTATAAGAACTTTGCTGAATTATATCCTCAACAACACTCGAATTGCAATTCAAGGCTTCTTAATTTTTGCCCATCTAATGAGTATAAAGTGTTATCTCATTCCAGTATTGATTTTCACTTTCTTAAGCATTAATGAAATATGTTCGTTGCTCATATATGTTTCCTCTTGTCACTTGACTTTTTTTTTTTCTCTCGAGTTTCTTAATGATTTGTAGGGATTCTTTCTAAATTATGGATAGGAATCCTTTGTTGATGAAATATATGGTAAAGAATCAGGGAGAGAGGTGGTCTGTTTGAAGAGTAGAATCACAGGTATGCATGATAGATTGTTCCTTATTTGACTTTCAATCTTCCTGCTTTCAGCCCACCCGTTATACCCTGCCTTCAGAGCTATTTCATGTTTCTAATTTCTGAGCCTCTCCAAAGTTCTGTTGCTCAAAACTGCTTGTTGTTGTTGTTGTTGTTCCAAACTGTCCTCTTTCTGTAGTCTGTTAGTTTAGTTGTAACCCACAGATTTGATTTACACCTTAAAAATTAAAATTGTGGGGCTTCCCTGGTGGCGCAGTGGTTGGGGGTCCGCCTGCCGATGCAGGGGACACAGGTTCATGCCCCCGTCCGGGAAGATCCCACATGCCGCAGAGCGGCTGGTCCCGTGAGCCATGGCCGCTGAGCCTGCGCGTCCGGAGCCTGTGCTCCGCAATGGGAGGGGCCACAGCAGTGAGAGGCCTGCGTACCGCAAAAAAAAAAAAAAAAATTAAAATTGTGATCATTTAAAGAATATGTCCTATTTTTTTTCCCATTCTCTTTGAGTGGACTTATATATTTACATCTCTTCATTGATAATTAGGAATTTAGTAGGGGCTTTATGAGGAAGTAAAAAAATGCATTTCACTCTATGTTGTTTTACCAGACGTTCCCTATACCTTACTTACTTTATTTAAGAGTTCATTTTTTAGAACAGCTTTATGCTTACAGCAAAGTTGAGAGGAATGAACAGAGATTTCCCATATATCCTCTGCCTCAGTTTCTGAGCCTCAGGTATTGGACAAGCTAAGTCCACATCTGTCTGCCTTCTGAATCTATGCTCATTCTCTTACATCATGGTACTGCAGAAATTGAGAGCAGTCTCCCCAAGTAATCAAGAGGTTCTTAGGAATGTGGGGAGTTCCTCTTAGAGATGGAAGGTCAAAAAGTTGAGACTAAGTCTGGAAAAACCAAAGTTTAAGGTTGGTAGGTCTGTGTCTATAAAAGTATAAAGGAGTGGAGAAGATTGATAAAGAAAGTGAAAAACATAACTTGGACTTGGAATCATACCAAGATTCAAGGGGTTTCATCTATTTATTCATAAAATATCTACTATGGGCCAGGATCTTTTAGGTGGTGGAGGCAAACCAGAAAGCAAAGCAAACAAATGTCTTGCTATTGGAGGGCTTTCTAAGATAGAAGGTGAGGGGCAGGTGCAGCTAGTTAACAAGGCAATGGCTAAATAAGGTAATTTCTGGGAACAGAAAGTTTTATGATATAATTAAAACAAAGTGTTATGTTAGAGAATAAATGGGGAGCTGGCTGCTTTAGTTTGGATTGTCAGGAAAGGCTTCTCAGGGCCTTTGAATTTGAAAGGTGAGATTGGAATAAAAAGAAAATATAAGCCATGTAAAGATCTTAAGGCAAAATATTCCATGAAATGGTTCTCAGTCGAAGTGTCTGTCCCATCTCTCTCTCAGGAAGCTGTCGCTCCTCTCCACGTGGTCTCCAGGCTGAGTCCTGCAGTGAATTAGTTTTGGCTTTAGGGAAATTGGGTCATATAATGCAGCCTGTCTTATTAGGGTTTTGTGTTGGGGCCTGGGAACAACCTAGCTAAGGAAAATGTGCTTTGCTTTGCCAAGTGTGTTTGGTGCATTTATCTTCCTTGGGAGCCTTGCAGGGTAGAGCAAAATGTCCTGGCAGGACTGGTAAATTCCTGGCCACTCTGAACAAAACATCACTTAGCAGCACCCCTATTTGCCTCAGCTTGTAACAACAGTCTAAAGTCAGATGCTCAAAGGTCCAACTCCAGGTTCTGGCCCTTGCTAAGCATGGCTTTCCATTCTAGCTCTGCTTTTTCTTGTTCTGTGATTTTAGGTAAGTTGCTGTGCTGCTCAGTTTCCTTATCTGTAAAATAGGCATCAAAATGCCTAATCAGTTGATGTCATTGTTGTTGTTAATATTCTACAACTGAGATAATGTATAAGAAAATGCTCTATAAACCCCAAAGTACTATACTCAAATGTAGGAGAATAGTATTTCATATCGTGTTTTAGATTTAGAAATGATTAGAGGTATTATTATTTAAATCAAGCCTTTTTTGTGAACTGCTAAAAAAAGAATACAGAAATTATAACAGTCAGTTTGAAAGTCTACATTTGTACTGAGTTGATTTTTTTTTAACAGTGTCTGTTAACTACCAGTGTTAGTATTAGGTGGGGAAGCAACAAAATAAGTTTAAGGTCAGTTGTATCTGAAGTAATTAACAAAGAGTAATTTATAAAAATTATATCTTCTCTGAGAGTTATGTTTTGTCACTTTATATAATTATCTAAAACTTTTCGCAAACTTTAACATCTGTACAAACGTAGAGGTTTACTTTTCAGATGGGTAAAGACAGCGCTGTAATAAAACAACTTAACAGTAAGGCAGACCTTATCTCGTTTTACACTGAATAGTAGGAAATACACCACAGAAAATCTATATGAGTGATACAAGGTCTTTGTCATAGTTCTTCTTTCCAGGAACTTTGCTTTCCTCTCCTTAGTTAGAAAAGAAGTTACCTCTTTAGATCTTTAGATCTTGTGGTCAAAGAACCTGGGTATTTACTCCATCTTTGTCACTAAGAACGCAACTACAAATCAGCATCTAAATAAGCAATGTAATTTATCTCCCAGTCACAAGCCTTGTGATTTATCTGTCATTAAACTTGTCATGTTCTTAAGGGGAGAATCCTATGCCTGATATTGTATTTTCTCTTCCAGGGAATAAGAGTTAGCATCACCATCATAGCCATCAATAATAATCATCATCATCTGTATCAATTATCTACTATTACGTAACAAATCCCCTCAAAATTTAGTGACTTAGACAATAATAAATATTAATTAATATCTTATAATTTCTGTAAGTCAGTGATCTGGAAGCAACTTAGCTGGATAGTGCTGGATTTAGGGACTCTCATGAGGTTGCAGTTAAGATGTGGTTGGGGACACAGTTCTTTAAAGACTTGACTGGGACTGGCCTGGAAGACCCATTTCTACCGTGGGTCACTCACGTGGCTGGCACATTGGCTGTTGGTAGGAGGTCTAATTTCCTCACAATGTTGATCTCTTCATAGAGTTGCTTGAGGGTCCTCATGACAGGGGGCTGCTTTCTCATAGAGTGGGCAATCCAAGAGAGCAAGGTGGAAACTGCAATGTCCTTCCTGTCCTAACCTTGGAAGTCACACTGGTTCATTCCAACAATATCCTTATGGTTATACAGGTCAGCCCTGTTTAATGAGGGAGAAGTCCAGGAAGCATGTGTTTTTGGAGACCATTTTGGAGGCTGTCAAGCACATCATCATATAATTTTGAATGAAGAAATGACTTAAGAAATGAGAAATACACAAACATTTAAGAAAAGTGCTCTCTAGATAGATTTTCTTAGAGGGGAAGATTATATTTGTAGATTAGCTTTCTTCCCTCCTGACATGCCATTCTTTAGTATTTAGTTGGAAGGAGGCAACAATAATTTCTATATAAACTTAATGTCACGGTAATTACAAGACAGTAGCTAGTCTCACATGATAATTGATGGTAATTGCTTCCTGCTTTAACTGGTATACAAACAAGGCTCTGCAATAGGAATCCAAACATTCCCTCAAAAGGAAAAAGAAAATCAAAGAAGAAAATTTGTCAAAGTCATTTGTAAGCTGATAAAGAGCTAACAGATCCAGCCTACATGTCTGCAAGTCATCAAAGCCACGGCTGGCGATGCTTGGCACTTCCTTGGAGCTGGCAAGGATTACAGTACAAGTGAGAGCACCAGGCTGGCTGGCGTGAGCTCCAGGAGGCTGCTGAGATGTGTGCCAATGCTCAGCTGTCCCAGGCTGTTCTGCCAACGCGCTGAAATGCATGAGGTTGCCAATGCAAGAGACCAAAGCAGGTTCATCAGTGAAAGATGGGACGACGTCTCTCCTCCATCGCCATCTGTGCATTCTGGAAAGTTGGGTGCAAAGCAAAATGAAGAGGGGATGAAGGTTAGTGTTGTTTTTGAGATGAAACACTCTGGAAATCTATATTATAGTCTCTGAAAGCAAGGGGAAGCACAGGTAGGAAGGTACTGAATTCAGGTAAAACAGGTTAGCCTACCTTTGTTAGAGAGGGAAAAGGGCCAGCGTATGAGGTCGTGAAACTCCCAGAAGCTCAGCTGCATCCCCATAGAACAGTAGGCGAATGGCAGATGGGAATTAATATCTGTGCATCCAAATACAGAGGAAATAAAGGAAGATATAGAAGAAAGAAATGTCACCCAAGACTAAGAACTTTGAAAAGCTGAGGAGCGACAACATCTTGAGGGCACGTGTCACAGGTATTTGTCCTCCCTATGCCCTTGGGGGCATGGAGCTTAGTGACAAGTTTCTGTTCAGAGATCCATTGAAGATGATTTCTCACAGGGAACAAACATGGGAACTAGAGGGGAAAAAAAATACCCTAAAAGTTGGTATCTCACATCTAGGTAATTCCAATAAAAAAGCAGAGTCAACAACCACTGGGACACAGGAGGAAAGAGCTGTCCACAAGAGATTTTGGATGTGATTTCACAATGATTAGTTGGAGTGCTTATTTGACTCTAAACTAGGGGTGCCAGACACTTAAGGCTCAGAGGGGAAACAGAAATTGAGATTTTTGAAGGTGCAGGAAGGGAAGGGAAGGAACCTGAAGTAGGATCTGATGACCAGGGATGCCACCATTGTGAAACTTGAACCTTTGGTAAATAAGCAGTAGTCTCTCAAATGCTCTTCTCTGGGAGGTGAGAAAGTGAGCATAGGTGGGTCCCTCCCCAGCATGGCAAATGGCGGCATAACCTGATTCTATAATCACCCTTGCCAGGAGATCACTCCAATTGTGTTTAGTTTTACCAATCATGATTCCCCTAGACAACCATCATGAGACTGAACTGTAACTTGGCCAGGATGAATTAAAAAAAGATCCCCTTTGCTCTCCACTTTCCTTCTGTCAGTTTCGTCTTTGGTAGCTATGTCTCTCAGGTTCTGGGAACATCATCTTCCTAGGTAAAACTATCCTAGAACTGAGGATTTACTTGTTTTCTAAATTTCATGGGTGTGGGGCAAGGACGGTGATAATCTTATGCATCCTTTTAACAGTTTGAACTTGACTAATGAAGCCCAAAAGAGATTTGTTTGGTGTGGTCCTGAATCAGCAGATCTATGAATGAACAGCCCAGACTGAAATCCTGAAGGATCCTCAACTCTACCTATACCTCTGAATGGACATATTGGCTGAGATTGAGCATAATAAAACAGAAATGAGGGATGCTGAATTTTAGACTTTAATTTCTTTTTTAACTTTCTCTTAATTAAGTTAATTTTAGCTGCTGTAACAAGCAAACCCTAGACTTTTCACATGAAATACCATTTGTGGTGGCGATGTAGAATGTCTGCTCTGTGCAATCATGTGGGAGCCCAGGTTGATGGAGACATTGGTAACGTCAATGGATGGTCTTTAGGGTCACCTTTGGTGTTGACATCTAGCAAGCAGAGGGGAGAAGTGAGACAGACAATGGAAGATCATATCCAGGCTTTCATGAGCATGGCCTGGAAGTGGGGCGGGGTGAGGGTGTCACGTATCACTTCTGTTCTTATTTCATTGGCCAGACTCAATCATTTGGCCACACTTAGATGAAAGGGAACCTGAGCAATGTAGTTGGCAGCCATTTACAAATAACAACTATATATTATAAAAGGAGAGTTTGAATCTCTAATGGGGAGTTTTGTCATGATCTATAGACTTTTAGCTAACCATGACAAGATAATTTGATTTTGGTCTTTAATTCTTTTAGATTTATATTGCAAAAGGATTTTATCTTGGGAGCTTAATTTTTTTTTCTGCTAATATGATATTGGGGGTGGTTTTTATCAACTTCAGGACATTTCTGTGTGACTGGTTTTAAGTTATCAGAGTGTCTCCCTGAAAATCTTAAATCTTATCACAGAACCTCCAATGAACTACATTAGACAATTTGCCCGGACATAATTGGAGGTGGGAAAAAGAATTAGGAGTATATTTTCAGTTTACATAGGAAGAAATTTTTAGAGTTCATATAATGAATTGATTATTCAAACTATTTCTGGGAGCAACATCCAAGCTACCCATCTGTAGTTCCAGAGTGACTCTCAATGGAAAAGTGTCTGGTATTAGAGCTGAGGTCTTTTCCTGAATGACAGAGCTTCCCTCCTGCAGATGATAGGTTAAAAAAAATCAAACCCAGTGGATTAAGAGAGCCCAGCCCCAGGGCATGCTAGGGTGGATCATTTGTTTCTCTCTCCTTCCTTTTGCTTTTAGAAGACTTCCCTAACCCAGTACTATCGGTCCCCCTGGTTCCTTACTCACTGAACCCTGGGCTTGAAGGGCATTTTCTCTCCTCTCTTTGGGGTACAACTGCAAAGAGAAAGCATTCCAATGTGGGTCCTTGGGTAAAGGGCATTGGGTAGTAAGGGCCTGCGTTTTGGAGGGAGGGCAGCTTCACTTCAGAGGAGTATCATTAAACTTGTTTCTTCACACAGTTTAGCCATGTCCTCCTTCCAAATTTTACTGGTAATAAAGCTGGCATTGTGATTTCCATCTGTCTGACTCCACTGTGATTTCCATCTGTCTGACTCCATATGACCATATGTCAGTTGGTTTGAACTTGAGGGGTATTTTTTTTTTTTTTTTTGCACTACGCAGGCCTCTCACTGTCGTGGCCCCTCCCGTTGCGGAGCACAGGGTCTGGACGCGTAGGCTCAGTGGCCATGGCTCATGGGCCCAGCCGCTCTGCGGCATGTGGGATCTTCCCGGACCGGGGCAGGCAGACTCTCAACCACTGTGCCACCAGGGAAGCCCGAGGGGTATTATTTTTTGATCCCATCAAACAGCAACTCTAAACTGGGTTGGAATCCTGGTTCTCCTGTTGACGATCTGTGTAGTGCTCTGAGCTTTAGTTTTCTGCCCATTAAGTAGGGGTAATAATTACCTCTTTACAATAGTGTTGTGAAATTTAGATATGATAATGGCTGTAAAATGCTTTGTACAATACCTGGCACACAGTAAGGACGCAATAAATTATATATTTTATTATTATGACACTTTTTTTCAGGGTGACCTTATGTGTGTATTGCGTATATACGTGCTGGGAAATAGTTAGCTTTTACCTTTTCTTTTGGTTATTCATGGTGACATCTAATGATCAGTACCTTTGCTATCTGCCAGTACCAGACATTAAAAATTCAGTGGAGGCAGTGACAACAGACTCAGAAAGATGGGAGGGCTGGGAAAGGGTTTCTAATATTTTAAGAAGCATTTAAGCTGGGCAGTTTTCCAACCAAACCCCGCCCAGCCCAATAAAAACGAGTACACTCATATAAATGGTCCCTACGAGCCTACTTTTAAAAAAAATTTATTGAAGTATAGTTGATTTACAGTCTTGTGTTTAATTTCTGTTGTGCAGCAAAGTGACTTAGTTAATGTTTTGCTTTGTCATTGTTCTTTTCATTTACAGGTTTGCCTGCCTTAGTTAACTCTAATCTCAATGAGGACCGAATCTCTCTTGAAATCTTGGAACCTTGGGTACTAGCCTACAGCACTTGGGACCTGGTATGTTCTCAGCGTGTCGGTTAAATTGAGACATCCTTCATCCTCTCGTGACACTTCTGTAAATCAGAAGCCCTCAGACTTTGCTTCTCTGCTGAAACACACCTGAGGACTAGGATAAAACTCTGATCTGTACCTGCTGATTGTTCTGGGAATGGACACTTTCCTGGTGGAAGGGATGTAAAAATATGGGGCTGGGTTCTGTAGGAGGAAGAGGAGGGAAGTATATTATAGTTTGAATCAAAGCTTCCTGCATGATTTCAATTTTGCTCTTGTGTGCCCAGCTGAGAATTGCAGTGTCTAATATGTTCAACTCTGGGTGCTTAGAGCCTAGCATAGGTCTACAATATATATTTATTAAATGAATAAGTGGTTTTCAAATGCTGACGAAAAATGAAGACATGGCTGGGGTCCAGGTGGTGGAGATAAGACAAATGAAAGTCATGTATTGATCATTGACACCGGAAGGCTATTACATAAGCCATTTTCATGCTCTTCCTTGACGTTCCCAACCATTTTCTATAAATCCCTGACTTTGGGCATTTCCTATTTTTCTTATTCATCTTCTTTCCATTCCATGCTTCTTCAAAATTTTCACTGCTTTATGCAGCATCTCTGTCACAAGAGCTAATCTTAGGAATTAAGTTAAACTTAATTCATGACTGTTGTCCACTTTCTAACTAAATTGTTTACTTTTTTAGTGTTGAGTTTTGAGAGTTTTAAAAAATATATCCTAGATACTAGTCACTTGTCAGATGTGTGGTTTACAAATTTTCGCAGTCTGTAGTCTTCTTTTTATCTTCTTAATGGGAACTTTCAAAGGGGAAATGTTTTTAATTTTAATGAAGTCCAATTTATCAATTTTTCATTTTATTATCATATTTTTTGGTGCTATATCTGAAGAACACTTCAACAAGTCCTGGATCATAAAGATTTACTCCTATATTATCTTCCAAGACTCTTTTTAGTTTTATGTTTTATATTTAAATCTATGATATATTTGAGTTACCATTTGTACAAGATGTGAGGTTTGGGTGGAGGTTTATCTATTTATCATCTATGTATCTTTCTATCTATGACTTTGAATGTCCAGTTGCTCCTGTACAATTTCTTGAAAAGACTATCCTCCCTCCACTGAATTGCCTCTACACCTTTGTCAAAATCAGTTGGCCATACTTGTGTGAGGCTATATCTGGGTTTTCTATTCTGTTCCATTGATCTGTGTGTCTGTCTCTTGCCAATTCCGTAACAATCTTGATATCAGATAGAGTGATTCCTTCCATTTTATTCTTTTTCTAAAAAAAAATTCTAGCTATTTGTATTAGTTTTCCATGGCTGCTATAAAAATTGCTATAAATATAGTAGCTTAAACAATACAAATTTATTATCAAAGTTCTGGCAGTTAGAAATTAAAAATAGATCTCTCTGGGCTAAAATTTAGGTGTCAACAGGGCTGTGTCTCTAATGGAAGAAGCTCTAAGGAAGAATCCACTTCCTTGCCTTTTCCAGCTTTTCGAGGTTACCCATATTCCTCAGCTCATGACATCCTTTCTCCAACTTCACAGCCAGAAACATCAGTCTAAATCCTTCTCAAACTTCCATCTCTCTGCCTTCTTATTCCATTTATAAGGATCTTGTGATTACCATGGACCCGCCTGGATAATATGGGTTAATTCCCTTACTTTAAGGCAGTGGTTAGCAATCTTAATTTCATCTGCCTTAATTCCCCTTGCCAAGTGAACTAACATATTTGCAATTCTTAGGATCAGGACATGGACATTTTAGGAGCAGGCATTGTTCTACCTACCACACCGTTCTAATTATTTTGCCTTTCCAAATAAATATTAAAATAATCTTATATATCTACAAAAATAATTTGCTGGGATTTTATAGGAATTGCATTAAACATGTATATCAGTTTGGAGGGAACTGATGACATTTACTATGTTGAGTCTTCCAATCCATAAACATGGTATGTCTCTCCATTCATTTTGGATCTTCTTTGATTTCTTTCATCAGTTTTCAGCATATATCCTGTATATGGTTTGTCAGATTGGCACTAAAGTGTTTAATATTTATTTTTTAGCAATAGTAAATGGTATTTAAAAGAAAATTCTGGTGTCTATGTGTTCATTGCTAGTATGTAGAAATACAGTTGACTTTTGTATGTTGATCTTACATTCTGCAACCTTGCTGAACTCACTTAATTCGTTCTAGGAGATTGTATGTAGATTCCTTGGGATGGTCCTATTATAAAGGCAATTAGGCCATCAGCAAATAGAGACAATTCTTTAATGATCTGTATGCCTTTCATCTCCTTTTATTACCTTATTGCATCAGCTAAAAATGTCAGCCCTACATTGAAGAGTGTGGTGAGAGATGTCTTTACCTTGTTCCCAGTCTCAGGGAGAAAGCATTCAGTCTTTCATTGTTGTAGACATTCTTTATCAAGTTGAAGAACTTCCTTTCTACATTTATTTTTTGAGAGTTTTGTTTTATATCATGAGTGGGTGTTAAATTATGTAAAAGGTGATGGATTTAATTTACTAACATCTTGTTAAGGACTTTTGTATCTATCTTCATAAGGGATATTGATCTGTGGTTTTCCATTATAATGATGTCTTTGGTTTTGATATGAATATGAATGTAATACTGGTTTCATGGAATGAGCTGGGTATGTTCCTTTCTCTCCTATTTTTATGGAAGGGATTGTGTAGAATTGTTAATTCTTCTTCAAACATTTGGTAAAAATTTCTAGCGAAACCATCTGCACTTGGAGATGTCTTTTCAGGAGTTATAAATTATGAATTTAGTTTCCTTAATAGCTATAGGGCTATTCAAATGATCTGTTTCATATTGGGTAAGATTTGTTAGTTTGTACTTTTTGAGGAATTGTCCTATATCATTTATGTTGTGAAATTGATTTGTGTAGAATGCATAGTGCTTCCTTATTATCCTTTTGTTATCTACAAGGTCTGTAGTAATATTCTTGTTTTATTCCTGTTATTAGTAAAATGCTTCTTATCTCTTTTTTTTCCTTTGTCACTCTTGCTAGAGGTTTGTCAATCTGACTGACCTTTTAAAAGAAACCAGCTTTTTGTTTCATTGATTTTTTCTTTGTTTTTCTGCTTTAAATTTCATTGATTTCTGCCCTTATCTTTGTTATTTCCTTACTTCTGCTTAGTTTGAGTTTATTTTGTTCTTTCTTTTTCTAGTATCTTAGGGTAAGGACTTAGATAATTGATTTGTAATTATACTGATTATGTAAACATTTAGTGCTATAATTTCTCTCTCAGCACTGCTCTGAGACCTGTATATTTTTATACATAGTGTTTTTATTCTCATTCAGTTCAGTGTATTGTTTTATTCCTCTTTACTCACAGATTATTTAGAAGTGGGTTGTTTAGTTTTAAAGTGTTTGAAGATTTTCTTGTTTTTCTTTTATTGATTTCTAGTTTGATTCTGTTTCTGTCAGAAAATATAGTTTTCATGATTTCAGTTCTTTCACATTTGTTGAGGTTGTTTTATGGCCCATGATATGCTCTATCTTGGCATATGTTCTGTAGGCACATAAAGAGAGAGTGTATTCTGCTGGAGTTAGTGGGAAATGTTCTATACACATTGATTATAACCTGTTGGTTAATGGTATTGTTGGCTTCTTCTGTATCTTTGGTAACTTTTTGTCTAATTGTTTTATCAGTTGTTGAGGGATGAGGGTTAAAATCTCCAGTGATAATTTTGTATTATATGTGTCTATTTCTCCTTTCAGTTTTATTAGTTTTTGTTTCACATATTCTTCAACTTTATTGTTTGGTGCATACACAGTTAGGATTTCTTTTTTTTTTTCTTGGCTATGCCACGTGGCATGTGGGATCTTAGTTCCCTGACCAGGGTTTGAACCTGCGCCCCCTGGATTGGAAGTGCAGAGTCTTAACCACTGGACCTCCAGGGAAGTCCTATTTCTATGTCTTCTTTGTGGATTGACCTTTTTATCATTATATAATGTCTCTCTCTATCTTTGGTAATTTGCTTGACTAATATGAGTACAGCAACATCTTTTTTTTTTTTTTTTGGTTTATGTTTCCATGGTATTTTTTTCTATTCTTTCACTATCAACTTATAAAAATGATTATATTTGAAGTGATTTCATGTAGATAGTATATAGTTCGGTCATATTTCTTTTTTAATCCACTCTCTTAATCTCTGTGTTTTAATTGGTAAACTTAGACATTTTCCATTTAATGTAATTACTAATAAGTTAAGGTTCAAGTTTGCCACTTTATTTTTTGTTTTCTGTTTGGCCTCTCTGTTTTGCTTCTCTGTTTTCTTTTTCTTGCCTGTCTGTGGTTCACTTAACTTTTTTTTCAAATTCTGGTTTATTTGATCTAGAGGAGTGCTTTTGAGTCTGTATCTTTGTACAGCTATTTTAGTGTCTAGGTATTACACTGCATATACATGATTTATCACAATCTACAGATGTCAACACTTCACCCGTTTGAGTGAAGGGTCAAAATCTTACCTCCATTTATGTCCCTTTACCCTCTCTCATTTTTAATATAATCGTCTCAGAGGTTTCCTTTACACACATTGAGAACTACATCAGGCAGAGTTAACAATTCTGGCTTGAGCCGTCACACGTAATTTAGAAAACTCAAGAGAAGGAAGACAGTAAACTGTATTTGCTCTTGTATTGCTCTTTCTGTGTTTCTTCCTTCTTCCGGATGTTCCAAAATTCCTTCTCCCAGATATTCCAAGGTTCCTTCTTTTATCATTTCCTTTCTGTTTAGAGAACTTCCTTTAGCCATTATTTATCTTTCAGCTCTAAAATTTCTGTTTAGTTCCTCTTTATACCTTCTATTTTTTTTGCGAGGTTTTCTGTTTCTTTGCTAGAACATTCCACTTTAACATTTGTTTCAGGCGTCTTCACGGTTGTGCATTAAAGCATTTTTATAATCATGGCTGTAAAATTCCTGTCCGATACGTTAACACTGTTGTCATCTCAGTGTTGGGTATCTATTGGTTGCTTTTTTTGTTTTAAACTCATTTTGAGATCTTCATGGTTCTTGGTATGATGAATCATTTTCAGTTGAAACTGGGACATTTTGGTTATTATGTTAGAACAGTTTTAAAAGGATGCTCTTTATTCTATTTTGGCAAGCACCCTCTGAAACTAGTCTGATGGATGTGGTACCACCTCATTACTGCCAGATGGGGTGGAATTGCAGCTTCTCCATTCAGCCGTCATCGGCATTTGTGGGTGAAAAAGGGGTTCTTTACTGCTGCTGGATGGGTGTGGGAACTCTGGCTCCCACTAGGTCTCTGCTGATACTGCTCCATCTGGGAGGGTGAAGGATACCTCCATACTGCTCCCCCCTAGGGCCCTCCCTGACTCCGTGGGTGCAATGCCTCAGTACTGATGGGAAATGGTATGAAAGTCCTGAGTGTTCACTAGATCTTCTCTGACACCACCCTAGTGGAGAGGGGATGGAACTTATTACTACCAAGTGGAGTGGAAGTCCAGCCTTCCCTGTGGTCCCCACTGACACCTCAAAAAAAGGGAGAGAAAGGGGCTTGGAGAGAGGCCTCCATACTGTTGAGTACTAGTGAAAATCTCGGCTCCCCACTCAGCTCTCCGGGTCTGTCCCAGCAAGGGAGTTGGGTGCCTTGCTCCAGCCCGGTAAAGGTGAAGTCCATGCTCTCCACTTGGCCTTTGTTGGAGAGGCTGAGGGTGGGGTTCAGGGTTGTTTCTGCGGTGTTTAGCTAGAGTAGAGAAATCATTGTCTAAGCGTTTTCTATCTTGCTAGGCTACCCCTTTTTGACTCCTGGGGCTTTTTTTGCCTGTACCCATTGGCATTTCTGGATTGCTAGGTTCTGCAGTATCCAGTCTGGATATACAAGGAAAAAAAAAGAACCAGAAAACAAGCAATAAAATAGGGAACTCATCACCATGTCATTTCTTGGGTCCTCAGGTTCCTAGCTTGTCCGTTTGTCTGCCTTCTTTCTACCTTGCAGTTTTCTTTTGTTTGTTTTATATACAATGTCCTGGGTTCTTAGTCATACTTAGTGGATGGAATAGGATAAAGTACATCTACGCCATCTTTGCAGAAGTGAAAGTTCTGGCCTTTCTTGATCATTATAAATGGGCTCCAGATTAAAACTTCAATCTGAAATACATTTTCAACCTTTGTATTGAGTGACCTGAAATGGGGAGGGATGTGTGATCTGCATTCATTTCTCCTGTCACTTTGGTACCATGGAGTGTGTGTGTGTGTGTGTGTGTGTGTGTGTGTGTGTGTGTGTGTGTGATGGGAGATTTTAATCTTCCCTACCCTAAGATGAGAAAATACTTCCTCCCCTCTTCCCAGGGACTGGAGGAGGCAGGGTTTCTGTTTTGCAACTGATGATATGTTAGTAGTGGAAAGACATTCCTAGTCTGTCTCTTGACCTCCTCTTAGTAATTTCCCCGAGGATGGGAGCCTCTGAGGAGGATTGTGTGTGGTTTTCTATGTGGTCCTCAGCTCTACCCTTGCCATCTCAGAAGGGACAGCATCACTCTTATCAAAAGCACCACTCTTGGGCTTCCCCGGTGGCGCAGTGGTTGGGAGTCCGCCTGCCGATGCAGGGGACACGGGTTCGTGCCCCTGTCCGGGAAGATCCCACATGCTGCAGAGCGGCTGGGCCCGTGAGCCATGGCCGCTGAGCCTGCGTGTCCGGAGCCTGTGCTCCGCAACGGGAGAGGCCACAGCAGTGAGAGGCCCACGTACTGCAAAAAGAAAAAACAAAAACAAAAACACCACTCTCCTCACAATAGGATTTCCAGGTTTAGCAAACGAAAATACATGACAGCCAGGTGAGTTGGAATTTCAGATAAACAACTAATAAGCTTTTAGTATAAGTATGTCCCATGTAATATTTGGGATATGCTCATCGTGAATTATTCCTGTTTATCGAAATTCAAATTCAAATTTAATTGTGTGTTATGTATTTTATCGGACACCTATACCTGCAAGGACAATTTCTGTTGCCCTCTCTCTGTTTCTTTCTTCATTCCTCCCCTTTACAGCATGGGGAGGAGAGGGGGAGGCTTGAAGGCTGTTATAGGGCATGTTTTGAACCTCTTAGCAAGCCTGGGAGAGAACTCCAGCCTAACTGTTTGCAGTCCTCTGTAGAATATGGGGTAATTTGGGCTTCCTTGTTCTCAGTTCTAAGGCTTAAATTGTAGAAAATAAGAAAAAGTCTTATTCAGCATCCCATTATAGAGAAAAGGATTAGACACTCTGTAATCAAATGCAGTCATGTTCCAAAATATATAATTCAGGTAATGAATGTTGTGGACACTGAGACAGGGAAAACACAGTGAAGGTTGGATATCTCTCCCAGTGCCTCTGCATCTCTATTTCCTCAATAGAAGATCAGGTGGTTGAACTAGGAAATATCTGAGTGATACAGATATTAAGTAGGTTATATTCTAGTGCTTCAGAGTTTTGGCTAAGGACCCACAGCTGAGGACAATAATAAAAGTAATAGCTAACATTTACATTTATGGGCCAGACACTGCTCGTAGAGCTTTACACATATTTATTCATTTAACCCTTACCAAACTGGGGTTAATACTATGATCATAATCCCTATTTTGCCAATAAGGAAACCAGGGGATTGAGAGGTAAAGTACACTGGCCAAGGTCACATGGGTGGCAAGGCCCCATGCAGCCTAAGATCCCATTTCACCATGAGATGCAGGCACAGATCCAATGAGCATCACTCTTCATGGAGAAAAGACTGGAGAGCCAATGAGGAGGTGTCTTTGAAGGCAATTTGAAAAGTGGAGGACCCCCTAAAATAGGAGGGGAATGGGGTCCCCCAACCTAAGTCAATTATGAGGAACACTTAGTAATTTGGAGCGGTCCAAGATGGAATGGATTGGCTTGATGCTTGGTGAACTTACAGGCTTTCCCTGTGCTGTAAGCGGGAATGCTCAAAAACCCTCAGAGTCCTCCCACAAGAAAGAGCTTGCATTGGAATGTCTGCCATGATAGGACATTTAACAATCAAGAGGGCCTCAAATACTCAGGCTAAATAAAAGGCGCTCTTTGCCTCTTCCTCTTCTCTTTCATTCCTGTTGGACATGGAGGAGCCCAGAAGAACAGATGAAATCGGGGAAGAGTAGGAGCAGGGGGCTTCCCTGGTGGCGCAGTGGTTGAGAGTCCGCCTGCCAGTGCAGGGGACACGGGTTCGTGCCCCGGTCCGGGAACATCCCACATGCCGTGGAGCGGCTGGGCCCGTGAGCCATGGCCACTGAGCCTGCGCGTCCGGAGCCTGTGCTCCACAACGGGAGAGGCCACAACAGTGAGAGGCCCGTGTACCGCCAAAAAAAAAAAAGAGTAGGAGCAGGGAGGGAGGTATTGATGGAACCAGCCATGAGTCTTACCCTTGCTTCCCTCCCACCCCACCTCCCTGGTGGCCAGGTCCGTGGAGAAGAAAGAGCTTTAAAGAGCATGCTGAGATTAAAGGGTTGATGTAATAAGTTTAGGTTTTTCTGATATCTAAAAATGGAACTGTTATTGTAGCTGAAAATAAGTAAAAATCTTTAGTATGTGCTTGAGATGCTGTTAAGGGGAGGATGAGGGAGATCCAGTGGAACAGAGGGAGGCAGTGCTAAAACGATAAACAAACAAATAAAACCTCTTTACTGTGCTCATCAAGTGTACCTTGCTCAATAAGCTAGTGAACTGTTCAAGCTGCCCATAGCTCTGGGTCTCTATTTTCTCATTATCAGGATGAGGTGGTTGCAGCTGATGATCTCTGGGCTTCCTCCTCAATTCAGAATTTAGAAAGAATAGAGATCAGTTCAGAGGATTCCAGAAATCTGCCTCCAAGTTTAACTTATTCATATTTTGGGGACATTCTTGCCATTAAAATTTAAATACGGATGTATAACTGATTCACTTTGTTATACAGCAGAAACTAACACACCATTGTAAATCAATTATACTCCAATAAAGATGTTAAAAAAGAAAGATTTAAATACGGTTATCTGAGGCCCCACAGCACACATTTTGTCCCTTCACTACAATTTCTGAGACTTCCGTGGTTGCGGATGTACAGGGGGTTACATACTCATGCTTACCTCTCTCATTTCCGGTTTCCCTAGGGTTATAGACGGCCCTGTTCACAGACTTGTGTCCTGGAGTAAAAGCCCTCTTTCTGCACCATTTTCTCATGTTGTTGGATTTTGCTACTGATTCTCTCTCTCTCTCTCTGTTTTAATTTCCCCAGTGCACCCCCTTTATGAAGCTACTAGTTATGACAGACTTTTAAGGAAGGCTTTGGGGATACAGATTATCGCTGAGGGGCACAGAACAGTAGCAACATCATATTGGATGGCAGGAATCACTGCCCTCCAATTCTTAGCAACTGATTTCTCTTTGACCCCTTCCTGGTGTCATACGGTTTGGGTCTCTAAGTCTACCACACTCCACTTCTCTTTTTCTCCCTGCCTCTCTTCCCTCCTTAAAACCTCTTGCGTATCCCTCTGTTTCTTAATTTCCCAGGCTCAAAACTCCTTCCCAGTAGGATTTAGAGAAAGTCCTCTCTCTCTCTTTTTGTTCCTTTCTTCTCATTTGGGCTCAGCCTAGGGAGCTTCAGTTTCTCACCAAAACATCAAGATGCTTTCACAAACAATTACACCTTCTCCTCTGAAGATGAATTATGTCACTCTCTTGGAAGTGAGAAGTAGGTGTGGTGGGTTTCTGTCTTAAATAACTTTCCCGTTTCTTCTGCCCTAGCATATTGCATAAGCCTGATAAAGGATAATAATAATGGCAACTATATCCTCAGAGCCGTAAATTCCATAAATGGAGTTACTTTAAAACTCCTGGTGCCTTGCAAACTGACTTTACCAGGAAAAGACAGTTGGTTGCACACGTTGAAACAAGCACAGATGGCATCAATTTTCTTGAGGTTTGAGTTATTTTAAGCTAGAGTGCCCACAGAGACGATGGCTACCCACTTCTCGTTAACCTAGGTTCACTCTTAACACAACGTTGCTTTTATAGCACTTCCTTGTTTCCAAGTACCTTCCTGTGTATTCTCTTGTGTACTTCTCAGTGCAGTGCTCCAGATGCATCTCATCGTCCACAGCCATCTTACATATAAAACAACCAAAACATAGGTCAAGGATCTGTAATTGGCAGGCTCAGTTTGGGAACTTGGATGTCCTGTCTTCAAATGCCACTCCACTTCTGAGATAAAATACACAAACAGATATCTTTTATGCACAGGGTAAAATGGGGAGGATATGGTTCTATAGGACATTAGGTGATCTACAAAAATCTTTGTAGAAGAGAGTACATGGGTGCAAACCTTGAGAGAGGCGTATACAGCATGTCAGTTATCTCAGATGGGACATATGTTACATACAATTTGGGAGACCCGTCCTGGGGCGCAGTATTTGTAGAGCATCTTCTCTTGTCTGTCGGCAAAGCATAGAGCAGAGTCAACATGCCTTTCTAAGAATAACACGTGTTAACTAGGATGGGGAGGTAATGTTTACTGAGCGCCAGCTATGTGCCATGTGATTTATATACATTTCCTTATTTAACCTGTACAATTATTAACGGCATTTTACAGACAAGGATACAGAGAATGAGAGCTTATGTGATTTTTAAAAGTGAAATATCTATTAATAATTACAATAGCATACCTTTGAGCCCTATTAATGAACACTCCACCATAACTCTAACCACTCTGAGTCCTCTATCATCATGGATGGGTTTTGCCAATTTCTGAACTTCTTATAAATGAAAATACACTTCCGATACTTTATTTATGTCTAGCTTTTTCACTCAATGCTATGTCTGTGAGATCATCCATATTGGTTTTGTGTACCAATAATTCATTATTTTCATTGCTATGTACTATGTTTTTTGAATAGATCAAAATATACGTGTCAATTCTAGTATTAAAAATAATAATAATAATAATAATTACAATAGCAAACATTTACTGAGCATGTACTATGTTCCAGATACTTTACGTCTTTATTATCTCAGTAATTCATCCTCAGCGGGATTGTGCAAGGGAGGAGCCGTTACTGTAGGAGTTTGAGGGAACCAATAAGGAATACAAAGCAGAGAGGCAGATAGAAGTAATGGATCAGGTAAAATATCTGTTTTTTAGAATTAATAAGAAGGTTCCTTCTTCGGGATACAAGGTCAGCAGCAAGTGGAAAATGAAGTTAGATCATACAGTAGGAACAGCGAGTAGAATAGCAGTGCCAGAGACTGAGGGTGGGTAAGGGGAAGTGAAGAGATGTGGGTTAAGGGTACAAACTTGCAGTCACAAGCACTGGGGAGTGGGAGTCTAATGTACAACATGGTGACTATAGTTAATGTTATACACTTGAACGTTGCTAAGAGGGCAGATCTTAAATGTTCTCACCACAAAAAAAGAAACGGCAACTATGTAATATGATGGGGGCATTAGATCAGCTAAAATATTAAGGAAAAAGCTGAATTAGAGAACAGGACTAGATGAGTGATAACACCACGCTGCCTAATGCTCCTGTCTCCAGGTTGGTCCTTAGAAAAGCCCACTCAATGGATTTTTGGGGTCTGCAGAGTGGACACATGGATGCCGAAGTCCCTTCACTTATCCAGACAAGGTAAGAACCGAGAAGAGATGGAGGGCTTCCCTGGTGGTGCAGTGGTTGAGAGTCCGCCTGCCAGTGCAGGGGACACGGGTTCGTGCCCCGGTCCGGGAAGATCCCACATGCCGCGGAGCGGCTGGGCCCATGAGCCATGGCCGCTGAGCCTGCGCGTCCGGAGGCTGTGCTCTGCAACGGGAGAGGCCACAACAGTGAGAGGCCCGTGTACTGCAAAAAAAAAAAAAAAAAAAAGAGATGGAAACGCTCGTGCTTAGGACTTTTGGTAATTTAGCTCCACTCAGACAAAATATGTGTACCGATGACTGTCGTTCCTCTACCAGGTAACTCCACCCCTGATGGAGAGGAGGGAGGATGGGGCAAGAGACCGGGAGATTTAGGGTCAGTCATTTCTCCTGGAAACCACAGACGAAGAGAAGGTTTCTCTACATCCCTCCCACACATTTTTCTTTCCATTTGATTGATTAGGAAATGGAGGGAAACAAGAGGTGGAGCAAGTTGCCCAAGGTCACAGCACTTCCGTGGCAGAGCCAGGGTGTCTGACATTGGGGCCAGCTCTTAGGGACACTAGGCTGATTCTGTAGAGCTCACACCCAGGCCTGTCTGGCCCTGGGCCCTTCCACCGTAGTGTATTCCCTGTCCTGGGGGCTAAGACCAGAAGTACATTGGCGGTTAAGTCTCTCAAAGGATCCTGGTGCAACTCTGTCCAGGGAACAGGATACAGCTCTCCCTCCTCTGCTTTTTAACTTTTATGTTCCCCCATTTTCACAGATTTGGACTCCAGCTGCCAGCAATGATCCGAGCCACTCTGCAGATGTCACTGCCACATTTCACTCACTCTCTCCATCTCGGCTGTTCAGGGCTTTCCAAAGTCACACGGTCCTTCCAGGTGTCACCAACAGCCCATTAGGCCCATCTACAGACAGCACCCAGAGAGCACACAGTGAAAGATTTGGTTCATGTTTAATCTGATGATACTTTCCATATCTAGACGATGTATAATAATGGCAATTTATTAAATGCCAATGATGTGAATGTTTTGAGGCATCAGCTCATTGATGCAGTAGCTCTGTGGTCCTCTTGTACTATCATTTTTCTCTGTGCTGGGATTGTGTTTCAATTTGTTAACAAATGTGATTCTTTACTTCAGATTTCCTGCTGCACTGAGACCCCTCCTGCTTGCTGCAGGGAGATCTCAGCCGTTTGCTGCCTCGGGGAAAGGAATGGCTTGGGAGGAATAGCAAAAGTCACTGAGATATTTGATGTGTCTGACCCTGAGACTCTGAAAGAGTCCTCAGGATTTAGGGAGGATATTAAAGGGAGCAAGGAGAGAATAAGTGCTGGGTTCCCTGAAAACAAGTGACCCTTTGCTCTACAGAACATGTAGATATATAGGTACAGCTATTGCTCTCCCTGCCTAGCCAGCAAGAAGAGTGATGGGGGAAATAACCCTCTTTGCTGTGTGAGATTCAGGTGCAGAGGTGACTTTTCTCAGGTGTGCCTGGCATACCAGAGAAGATGTGGCTTCAGGGCTCATCTAGGCAGAGAGGGCCTGCGAGTACTTTGAAGAATCCTCCACTCAGCTGCAGGGCTGTAGATATTCCCGTGTCCTCAGAGAGGCCCTGGTGAAGCTGAGAGAGAGGGTCCAGGCTGAAGAGACCTGGATGCTGGAGAAAAAAGTGGCGCAACCTACGTGGGCCACACCGAGGACCAGGCAGGGCCAGGCACGTCCCAGCAGAAACCAGCATGGACAAGTGGCCATGAGAAGACCTCCCACCATCTCAGAAAATGTGGGGTAATGTAGCACAACCTTCACCTCTAAGTGTTATATAAAATCTCAGGGAAATAGAATGGCAGAAGGCCTGAATTGGCTGAGATTATGTTTTTGATACTACATAGAATGAGAGTTTGAAATAATTAGGTTAGGTTAAACATAACAGATTAAATAATTTATTTAAGGTAAGAGAAAACAGAATAATGATTCATCGGAGGAGTGGAGGTTGACTGGGAAAGTGTTCAAAGAACTTTCTGAGGGTGATAGACATATTCTTTATCTTGAGAAGCGTATGCATTACACGAATGTCTGTTGATCATAACTTATCAAATGATACACAAGAAATGAGTATTTCACTGACTGTAAATTATACTCCTGTTAAAACATTCAAGAGATTTTTAAAAAATGGCACACTTTTTGCCTGCCTGAGTTTGTGACATTCTGAGAGCTAAATGATTTACTAAGGTCACACACATGGAACCCCATTTGTCTGATCCTGAAGTCCATGTTTTCCTGATTGAGAGACAAGGGAGCCTGGTGGGTGGAGCCCAGTCCTGCCACTTGCAGCTGTCCTGCACTTGTCCAGGGTCAATGCCCTAGTTTCCCCATCAGCAGCATGCGGGTAGTAACAACCCTCTACTTCAGAGGGTGGGTGTGAGGACTACAGGTTTTATTACATGTAAAGTTCTGAGAACAGTGCTGACAACAGTTAGCTACTCCTTAACAAAAAGCTGAGGAATCTCAAAGAGCAGAGGGGAAGCGGAAGCCACCCAAATCAGTGCTCTCAGCCGGCCACGGGTCCCAGGAAAACCGAGGTTAACACACATGAACTTTCGGCTACTCAGCTCAATGGGAACTCCAACTGCAAAGGCTTTGAAGACTGTTTACCAGGCAGGGGAGTTCGATGGGAGACTTTTCTCCCGACAAACCTGCAATGATGTTATGAAGCTTCCTGAAAGATAAGTGGTGCTGGGGAAAGCATATAACCTTTAAAAGCTTGAATAAAGTCCACTGAAGTTATGAAAGATTCTCAGGGAAGATGGAAAAGAAATGTTACAATGGCTGCAGGCTTTTTAAAGTTAGATCAAGAATTCTGATATGCTTTCAGAAAGCCTCTTTTTTTCAGTTTTCTCTCAAGATGTAAACTACGAAAATGACAGATATATATTCCCCTTTGGGGAATAAAGGCAGGTAGCATTCGAGTAATGTTAAATTAATGTTCCTTCAACACATTTATTGAGGGCCTATTATGTCCTAGGCAGTTCTGGGAGCTCAGGAGATGCACATAGAATAGAAATTTCCTGGGGGATTTCAAGTACGGGAGAGGACAGTGCCAAGTACACGAATCAGTGCAATACCAGGGAGTAAAATGTAGGTTGCACTGGAGGTGTGAGCAAAGTGCCATGACAACCCGGTTGGGGGCATGGAAGTCTGAACTGGGGAGTTGAGGGAAGGTTCTTGGAATTGGCCTTTTAGAGGAGAGTGGAAGTACTGACTGCACTAGAGGTGAGGGTCGCAGGTGGTGTTGTGACAGACAGTGTACAGCAGTGACTGAGTCCTGCCCTGTCAATCATCCCAAGAGCCTCCTTTGCATTTCCAAGACAAATACACGTCTAGGAGTCAAAACCGTTTTATTACGAGCTACACAGTGTGCAACACCCAGTAGTTCAGAGATCACTCTCCAAGGCTGCATTGGAGGATGCAGCTAAGGCTCAAGGCAATGATGGGATCTCCATTCTGCCCTTTTTCACCATCCTCCCTGTCCCAAAACCATACCTGATTCTTGGCACCTGCATACTCAGGTTATTTGTGGAGAGAGGCTGATGGTATTCAAGTGGACTTGGGTCCAATTACCCATCTAACAACATGGAATCTGGAAGAGGGAGAAAACTGTACAGGCAGCCTGCCCTGAGAGACCAGGGTCTGCTTACCACAAGGTCTGCTTCCCACATCCGGGTAGGAATTGTAAGAGAGAGAAGGCGTGAGTGTGCCTGACTGCAGTGATGACACCTCCTAGTCAATGTGGCTTAGCAAACACCTCGAACATTGACCCATGCAATTGACAAGTTCTGCCATGGCTGGGAAAGGCAGGGCTGAGGCTAGGACTTTCTCCCCATAAGGAGCTGGAGAAAAATGTTCCCATGTGTTTCAGCCTAGATGTGTAAAAGAACAGATGATGTTTGGAGGCATGTGAGTGTCCTGTTATCTGAAGGAGAGGAAATACACCGAGATGGTGATGGGAGCTGAGCCTGGAGATACAGGTTTAGCTGGAGAGAAAATCTTTCCTGCTCATCAAAGCTTGTCTGCAATTCAAAGACTCTTTGAAACACATTATCTTTTTTCACTCATATTTCACATGTTATGAGCCCCCTTTTGCAAATAAGAATGCTGAGGTTCAGAAAGGTTAAGAGAGTTATCCGAAGTCACACAGCTTATCATTGGTTGGGACCAGCCGTCAGGTTGCTCTTTTCCTAGTGCAACATTCTTTTCACTCACTTGAGATTGGTTGCAGTGCTACATAATTAAAATGTTATTCAAATAAGTGAGGTAGAATTATCACCATTTAATATATATAATTTCCTTCATTGCTACTCAGACTTGATCCAATTTAAAAACCTTTGAAACTTTGAAGAACTACTTCCTAAATACACCTAAGTGTCTCAGAGTACTTTAGAACTTTTATTATATGCAAGTCCTCTAAATTGTGGTATCATTTTGTTAAAAAACGACTTGGGAATCTTTATTCAAAATACTGAAAACCTTAAGCGTTTGAAGCTTAAAAGCAAATGCAATTACTGAAAACAAAGCTTGCAAATAAGATGTTAAAATGCAAAAACAAGGGAAGAACTGGAAAAAAATGAATAATTAGAGCCCAAAGGGTGTGCTGTATTTTGGGGTTTTTTGCCGTACGCGGGCCTCTCACTGTTGTGGCCTCTTCCGTTGCGGAGCACAGGCTCCGGACACGCAGGCTCAGCGGCCATGGCCCACGGGCCCAGCCGCTCCGCGGCATGTGGGATCTTCCCAGACCGGAGCACGAACCCGTGTCCCCTGCATCGGCAGGCGGACTCTCAACCACTGTGCCACCAGGAAAGCCCATGGGTGTGCTGTATTTAACTTTCAAATGTTAGAATTGTTCAATTTGAGAGAAAAAAATCTTTTGACATAACTCCTGTTTTTTAATTGGATAAATTGATATTCTGTACTAAAATGGAATAAGATTGAAAAACAACCTATAATTTTGCAAATCTAAATTTAGCAAAATATTCAAAGAGAATCAGAATACAGTCAACTTATTTGATATAGCCTGTCTTATAAACATATATGCATTGTAGAAAAGCACTCTGTATGGAGGCAAACTGGCTGTACTGATAAAAATACTTATGCCAGCATTTTTCCATATTTGAGTATAAAAATGGAATGGAGAATATTCTTCATTTAACTGAATTTCCCCTGAATTTACTAGAGTATCTCTTTACCTATGGCAAGAGAATCTTCTCAATTAAAAGTATAATGGTCTTCTGAAAATAGTCAGTTTTTAGGTACATGTAATCTCAAATTTATTGTCCATACAGTGCATCTTTAAAAAAAATTTGGGGCAATTTTATGAAAAAAACTATAAGACTTAAAAACACATTCTTCAGAAAATGTCAGTGATGCTGTATTAAAGTCAGATAGGCAGTTGATTAAATGTGAATAGCAGTATGAGAAATTATTTTATTCTTATTTTAAATATTTAAGTAATAAATATAAAGAGATTTTTTATACTTCCCTTGGACTACATGGACACTTGATAGTTAAAAAATTTTAGAAAGATTTTTGTTTCTGAAAATAGTTTTGATATAGAAAATTTCATAAGTCTACCAATATAAAATCTTTCTTCATATATATACATTTATTTCTGTAAACGTATGAGTATGTGTACATGCATATATATATATATATACCTATAAATATACATGTATTATATATATATGTATAGGTATATGTGTAAGCTTTTAGAATGCCCTTTGGAATATTTCAGAGACTGGAAATTATGAAATATCTTCTCTTTAGGTGGTTGTGTGGTATTGTAAAAAGAATGGGCACTTTCGGGCTTCCCTGGTGGTGCCGTGGTTAAGAATCCACCTGCCAATGCAGGGGACACGGGTTCGAGCCCTGGTCCGGGAAGATCCCACTTGCCGCGGAGCAACTAAGCCCGTGCGCCACAACTACTGAGCCTGCACTGTAGAGCCCGTGAACCACAACAAGAGAAGCCACTGCAATGAGAAGCCTGCGCACCACAACGAAGAGTGCCCCTGCTCGCCGCAACTAGAGAAAGCCCTCGCGCAGTAACAAAGACCCAGTGCAGCCAAACTCGGGTTTAAATCAAGGTTCCACTAGTAAGTAGTAGTGTCTGGAGTTAATTTCTCCTTGCCAGAGAGAACTCTTCCTTATCTATCTATCTGTCTATCTATCTATCTATCTATGTATCATCTATCTATCTTCAGAGCATCTCTCCTTTTGGGGAACTGACTATATAGCAATGTTTATTATAAAGATAGTAATATAAAAGTAACCATTAGACAAAAATACAATTTTTTCTAAGTAACAGAAAATGTAAGAGAGAAAGAGAGGGATAGATTGCAAATAAGATTACCTATATAATAAATTGCTATGGCTTGACGTCCAGGATAAGGAATCACAAACGTTGATTGTATATTTCGTTATTATTACTTTAAGATGATAGTTTGCATATTGTGTGATAAAGCAAATGAATAATTTTGTGATATTCCAGTGCTATCTTTTCTGATCTCATTGAAAATTTGTATTCTCAGCATGTAAGAAGAGAAGAGCTAGTGTAAATTAAGAAGTTTAGGCAAAAACCCTGAAGCCTGGAATTTGAGTCAAACCCATGAGTATGTATTTATAATGCATTTTATTTAAAAAATTATTTCCTAGCCCAGTCCTCTGAAAAAGCATAGAAGTAGTCACCCATCCAGTGGCAATGAGCATTCCTAGTGCCCAGATTGTGGTTTACAAATACTATTTCTTGTTGAAAGGAAACAGAAATGTCTTTTTCCATCCCCTCACTTTCAATCTATGTGTGTCCTTTGCCGTAAAGTGGGTCTCTTGTAGGAGCAGAAACAGAGGTTCTTGGAAATGTTCAAGGTGAACTTTAAGCATTTCAAATGAGAAGACAAGGAAGTCATCCGATTACTAGGATAGTGTCTAAAGGACATAGGACCCAACTTGAAGAGGCTCCCACTGGCCATAGATGAGGCATTTGGTCAACAGTAGGGAAAGTCAGTGGAATGAGACACCCAATATGTTTAAATCCTTGAGTTCACAGTGACATAAAACAATATCCCTAATAGGTTACACGTTGATAGATGCCAGTGAGTCAACTCACTATTTGAAAATTGATAAAGGAGAAGCATCAAGCACTTATTCTGCCTTTACTCTATGACTATATCAATGAATTACCAAATGGTTGATGAGGGAAAGTTTCTCTGTAAAACAATTCCAGCTAACACATGAAGAACAAAGGACAGAATAGAGTATCACCATTTTGCAAGCTGTAATTAATCTAGGCACTGAACACTGGTGGCTGCTTACGTCATAAAAGAGGCCATTGGACATGATGTGTCCACTGATAGCATAATACAACACGACCTGTGGAGCAGTCTTGCCAAAACTATCAAATCTGATTCTGATCAAGCTTTCAGATCCAGCTATAATTTATAGAAAACATAGAGGACAGAGGAAAATGTTGATGGTTATCATGGGGAGTGGCCATCAAAATCCAGACTCTGAGACACTCCAGAGGATAAATGACCTGGCTCCTTCAACAATAATTTGCCAGGGTGGGTGTTGAAGATGGAGGGTAAGCTTATAAGTGATTTGTCAACCAAATGAAATAGGTGGACATTGTTTGTATCCTGATTTAAACAAGTAAATTGCAGATGGATTAGATAGATAGAAAGATAGATAGACACAAAATTGGAATTGACTCTATACTTGATGATACTAAAGAATGCTGCTAGTATTTTTAATATGATAATACTATTGTTATGGGTTTTTTTGATTTGTTTTTTTGGCCTTACCATGCGGCTTGCAGGATCTTAGTTCCCCGACCAGGGATTGAACCTGGGCCCTGGCCAGTGAAAGCGTGGAGTCCTAACCACTGGACCACCAGGGAATTCCCCTGTATTGTTATGTTTTTAAAAATATAGTTATTATCAAGATGTATTCTTATGGAATACTTACGGATAAAAATGGAAAAATGCATTTAAACATATGCTTAAGCCATGACGCTTAACAAGGACGAAAACATATGAAAACAAAATAGTCTTGGAAAATCAAGATTTTAAGTTTTTCAGGTAAGTTAGCACTTGGATTTCTAGACAAATCCTGACACTTGAGGGGTTTTGATATTGGGTCAGCCCATATAGAAGAGATCAGGACTGTGACCGTGCTGAGTGACAATTCAGTAACAGTCATTGAATCTGAATTTTTGAACTTCAGCTTTTCTGCATTCGTACCTGATTAACTCTGAGTGGCTTCCCTATGCTGACATTCCCTGACTCTAGGCTAAAGACTTGTGGCCTGATAGATGTTAGTTATAAAACATAATTTGTGCGTAGTGTGTTTCTACTTTCTCAGACAAAACAAAACATTATGTTTATTAATTTTCTTGATTCTCAGAAATCACATGTAGAAAGTCAGTATAGTTCATCCCTTGTCATAGATGACAAGGAAACAGCATACTGTTCAGACTTGCCCAAAACGATACAACCAGACCCAGCTCTCCTCACCTCTGTTCAGCCAGTAGTCCTGGTGTTGAGGTGCCCCAGGGGACCATCACAAACACTCCTTTCCCCCTCCTCACCTTAAGTCCCAAACACTATGTTTAATCAAGGGAGGCAACTCACTAAGACGTTTCCTGGTCTATTCTAATCTTTCTTCTCCCTGAAAGCATCACTGTGAAGAAGGAAATAGTCTAACAAGGAGGAAGAAAGAAAGAAAGGAGGAAAGGCAGGAAGGAGGGAGGAGAGGAGGAAATGGGGAGGAGAGGAGGGAGCAAGGAAGCATGTTGTAGGCACTGAGGAAGACATTTAAAATTATTGCACTTTTTCAAACACTGGCAAAGACCTGTGACTTGGGTTTACTCCCCCGCTTTATAGATGAGGGAATTGAAGCTCTGGGGTAAGCAAGTTGCTAAGAGTTCACACAGCTTTCAGCAGAATTTGAACCCAAACAAACATCCTTACTTCAAATCCAAGTCTCTTCTTCCTACCACTAGTATAATCTGGAACTCGAAACCCAGCTTGTCCTCACATCCCTGCAGCTGGCACCCAGACACTGAGATCATCTGAGTTTGATCTTCACACCCTCTGGGATTGGCATTCTGCTTCGAGTGTCCCTTCCCTTGCTCCTTGGAAACAGCAAATTCTGTTTTTAGAAAAAGATCTGTCAAAGGCATCGTGTGGCTGGGCTGTCAGCAGAGAGAACTTCTGTTGGCTTCCATCTGGGAACCAAGCAGTTACAGATGGGAAGACTTACTGCAACCTTGAAGATTAAAATAAGAAGGCTTTTCTCACACAGTTAATGCACACTGGGTTGAAAGACTAATTATGCAACATTCCTGTTTCCAAGGAGTTTGTTATCAAATGTAGAAAACCATCATGTACACAACTAAATACAAAACAGTGCAATAAATTACATTAGAGTGCTTACATGTTACGGGGTACTGTACCAAGTACTGTACACACGTCTTTTGGTCTTCACAACAACCTATGGCATAGATGTTAATAATACTCCCATTTCACAGATGGGGGGAACTAACTGGCTCAGCGACAGCCAAGGTCACAGAATTACTAAGTCGTAGGGCTGGAGTTTGAGCCCAGTGGCCTCACTCCTGAGCCTGAGTCCTTAAGGGAACATTTATGACAGAGCCAGGCAGCTGCAGAGAACAGAGGAAGGGCAGCTGGAGAAGAGATGACAGATACAGTGGAGGAGAGGCTGGTTGAACTGAACTTGGAAAGAAGGTAGATGTTTATCAAATGTCTTATTTTAATTTTTAGTCATATATTTTTATTTTGACTAGAAATCCTAGAAATTTTAGAAATTTCTAGGATTTAGCTTGGGGTTCTCATTTATTGAACAAATATTCACTTCGGGCCTCCTCTGTACCAGGCAGGGACTGGACATGAGCATGAAGTGGGACAGGCTGGACTGGGGCGTCAGAACTGGAGTGGACCTATCCTCTGGGTGCCCTCCTTCTCGATCAGCATTTGCCCCCTACAGCTTCTAAAATGTCTCATAACAGGACATTGCCTGAGTTAACTCAAAGGTCACAACGCACCCTGCACAAAGAATCCTTTCCGATTCTATTTTCCGTCTCTAATATGTCAAGCACATTGAATAACATAGATGACCGATAGATGTGGAATGGGTGCAATGATGACAAAATATTCCAAATACTGCAAGGCCAGCAACATAAAATACAACCAATTTAAGCTAAGCAAACTTCTCTCCATTATTGCTTTTTAATGGAAGACTAAAAACCCCAAATTAAATTTCCTTCCACCTAAAAGTTAAACAGTAATGACACTAAAATTCCACAATTATTCCCTTCTTAATTTTTTGTTTTGCTGTCTCTAGGCTGGATCTGCAGGATGGGGATGATTATCGTGCCTAGGAGCAGTGGTGAGAATTAAAATTCAGCCGAGCTTGGGAAATGTTCACCTTTGTGTCTCTTGAGAGCATACTCGATGTACAGTAGGGATCGTGGTAGCTGTATCTTCAGGAAGCAAATTAGGCTTGTATCAAGGTGGTCTTTCAATGAGTATGTAAATCCATGAACTGAGATCTAGTTCAAGGATGAGACTCTAGATTCTAGCAGAGGAATTCTAGATACACAGCACTGAAAGCTGGTTTGATGTGGTCTCCCAAATAGGGACTGAGACCAAGAAGACATGACTTAAGTCCAGGTACCAGACCAGGCTTGATGGTCATAAAGGTGCTTGAATGTGGAGTACCTGATTTTGCCCCCAGCATTGGGACCAGCCTGGGTACCAGTGTAGAGCTGAAATGCCACGTGTGGGCCAGGTCGCCAGCCTTGATTAAAAGGGAGCAAGCTGGAACGAGGAATCAGGCAAGCCCTGAAAAGATTTTACTCGTGTTTTTTTTCTGGAGAATGAGCGTTTGTTTCAAATTGCAAGGTGGCAAGCTCAGCTATGAAACTGTCCGACTTCAGGGTGACCATGTGGCTTAACCTTCCGTGAATAACCCAAAGCATTCACACAGCTCAGTGAATGCCCCCAAGGCTGAAGAATCCCCGTGTCACAGAGGGAGGGGCCCAGGAGACCTGCTAGGGTGCAATTTTGAAAGCAAATGTGTCAGCAGCAAAAGATGGTGCTCCAGGGAACATCTCAATCCCCAAAGCCGGGATTGGCTGAGCCACTGCAGCTTTCATATTTCCATGGAATCTGGGCTTTTCCAAGAAAAAAATGAGAACAGCGCAGTATGACTTTGGTGTCTCAGACCTTCTTTGCTTTTTTATAGATCATGCCTGTTCTTTCTCGTCTCATGCTTGTAATGTGCCCAACACCAGGAGTGCCTTTCTCCTCACACCAAAGTAATAACTGCTTGTTCTTTCATCTGTTTGTTTATTTATTTACTTACTAATTTATTTCACCACAAATGACAGCTTCTCCATGGAAACTTCCTTCTCTGAGCCATCCAGTGGAAAATAACCTTTCCCACTTTTGAATCCCAAAAGATAATATTTACCCCTCATTTAAATACCCATCACAGTCTTAGACAGGAAGGTCTTAGAGAGTAATCTCCATGCATATCCATCTGACCTGCCTGGTCTACCCAAACCCATCTGATAAAGGCACTGACAAGGCCACACCTGGGATCCATTGTCATCATGTTGGCAAAATGTGGGTGACTTGGTTTATGCTATAGGTAGACATCCTTGTGGAAAGCCAGGCAGTGAGGAAATCCACCTGCTGATGAGGGTCTAAGTAATTATAGAATAAAACACCTCCCTCCCCAGCTATCTCACACTCTGTGTGAAGGGGAAAATGGAAAGGAGACAGATATGTGAATTTTTCCTCGGGCACAGCATCTATGCTGCTTTCTGCACAGTGTATATCTGCCTGACGTATTAAGTGCTTCATTAATGTTTGCTTAACAAATGATTCAATGAATGGCTCTCCACTCTTCAAATTCCCAAAGCATATGTACTACTCTAGACATATGAGGAACCAATATTAAATTGACAAACTTACATTTACCCTTCCAGGCAGATCCAGATAGATCTTTTCCTTCTTTCCAGTGTCTCTTTTAACATGCCCATGCTAGTCCTTTTTGGAGGAAAGGAAGAGAGAAGGAAGAAATGAAAATAGGAAGTGAACAAGGTAAGAAGACAACCCAGAGAGGGAGAGGAAAATGCCTTTCCTAGGGCATTCATTTATTGAGTTCTTGTCTTGTTTCAGGTACTCTGTTCAGCTGCTTATTTTGCTGGATGTGAGTAGTTAGAATGGATAAGTGCTTATCATCATAATTTACTGCAGTTAAAACAGGCTGATTCATTTCATCTACAAATACAGGAACACAAAAGTCTCAATTCATAAGACGTAATTTTTGAGATTTAATCCCAGGACTAATAAATAATGTACACAACACCCATGTTCACTATTTCATAGAGGATGTATACAACCATTTGAGTAACCATCATTTAAAGTGATGACTTTAATAATTATCATAACGAGTTAACTTACACTCTTAAAAAGCCTTATAGTTTAAATTACACTTTCACAAAAATCTTATTTTATCTTCTTTAAGACTCTGTGAGATGGAACTTTTAAAATTCTCTTTTAAATATTAAAACTGTGGTTCAGAGAGGTGAAGAGATTTACTCAAGACAGTGAAATAATGTAAGAGACAGACCAGGATTAGAAGTGAGTTCACTTAACTCTAAATCCAGTGTCCTTGTCTGCTATACAAGAGGATTATAGCAGGCTTATTGGTTATCTTGAGTGATTATTTGGAGGTAATTACTAAACCAATTTTCTTTAGAAGAATTTCTTTCTTCCAAATTTCTTATTGGCTTATAAAACAATTATGGGGCTGAGTGCTCTCTCCCTGATAGTAAATGTCTATTACTTTGTTCTCCACTCCATCTGATGCTATACCAAAGTAGAACCTATGCTTTTAAATTCATCATCTCCCCATTTTTGGATTGGGTTGTTTGTTTTTTTGATATTGAGCTCCATGAGCTGCTTGTAAATTTTGGAGACTAATCCTTTGTCAGTTGCTTCATTTGCAAATATTTTCTCCCATTCTGAGGGTTGTTTTTTTGTCTTGTTTATGGTTTCCTTTGCTGTGCAAAAGCTTTTCACTTTCATTAGGTCCCATTTGTTTACTTTTGTTTTTATCTCCATTTCTCTAGGAGGTGGGTCAAAAAGGATCTTGCTGTGGTTTATGTCATAGAGTGTTCTGCCTATGTTTTCCTCTAAGAGTTTGATAGTGTCTGGCCTTACATTTAGGTCTTTAATCCATTTTGAGTTTATTTTTGTGTATGGTGTTAGGGAGTGTTCTAATTTCATTCTTTTACATGTAGCTGTCCAGTTTTCCCAGCACCACTTATTGAAGAGGCTGTCTTTTCTCCATTGTATATTCTTGCCTCCTTTATCAAAGATAAGGTGACCACATGTGCGTGGGTTTATCTCTGGGCTTTCTATCCTGCTCCATTGATCTATATTTCTGTTTTTGTGTCAGTACCATACTGTCTTGATTACTGTAGCTTTGTAGTATAGTCTGAAGTCAGGGAGCCTGATTCCTTCAGCTCCGTTTTTCTTTCTCAAGATTGCTTTGGCTATTTGTGGTCTTTTGTGTTTCCATACAAATTGTGAGATTTTTTTGTTCTAGTTCTGTGAAAAATGCCAGTGATAGTTTGATAGGGATTGCACTGAATCTGTAGATTGCTTTGGGTAGTATAGTCATTCTCACAATGTTGATTCTTCCAATCCAAGAACATGGTATATCTCTCCATCTATTTGTATCATCTTTAATTTCTTTCATCAGTGTCTTATAATTTTCTGCATACAGGTCTTTTGTCTCCTTAGGTAGGTTTATTCCTAGGTATTTTATTCTTTTTGTCGCAATGGTAAATGGGAGTGTTTCCTTAATTTCACTTTCAGATATTTCATCATTAGTGTATAGGAATGCAAAAGACTTCTGTGCATTAATTTTGCATCCTGCTACTTTACCAAATTCATTGATTAGTTCTAGTAGTTTTCTGGTAGCATCTTTAGGATTCTCTTTGTATAGTATCATGTCATCTGCAAACAGTTTCCCAAAGAAGATATACAGATTGCCAACAAACACATGAAAGAATGCTCAACATCATTAATCATTAGAGAAATGCAAATCAAAACTACAATGCGTTATCATCTCACCCCAGTCAGAATGGCCATCATCAAAATATCTACAAACAATAAATGCTGGAGAGGGTGTGGAGAAAAGGGAACCCTTATACACTGTTGGTGAGAATGTAAATTGCCACTATGGAGAACAGTATGGAGGTTCCTTTAAAAACTAAAAATAGAACTACCATACAACCCAGCAATCCCACTACTGGGCATATACCTGAGAAAACAATAATTCAAAAAGAGTCATGTACCACAATGTTCATTCCAGCTCTATTTACAATAGCCAGAACATGGAGACAACCTAAGTGTCCATCAACAGGTGAATGGATAAAGAAGATGTGGCACATATATACAATGGAATATTACTCAGCCATAAAAGGAAAGAAATTGAGTTATTTGTAGTAAGGTGGATGGGCCTAGAGTCTGTCATACAGAGTGAAGTAAGTCAGAGAAAAACAAATATCGTATGCTAACACATATATATGGAATCTAAAAAAAAAAAAAGAATGGTCATGAAGAACGTAGGGGCAAGATGGGAATAAAGATGCAGACCTACTAGAGAATGGACTTGAGGACACGGGGAGGGGGAAGGGTAAGCTGGGACAAAGTGAGAGAGTGGTAGTGTATACATGGACATATATACACTACCAAATGTAAAAGAGATAGCTAGTTGGAAGCAGTCACATAGCACAGGGAGATCAGCTCAGTGATTTGTGAACAGCTAGAAGGGTGGGATAGGGGGGGTGGGAGGGAGGGAGATGCAAGAGGGAAGAGATATGAGGATATATGTATATGTATAACTGATTCACTTTGTTATAAAGCAGAAACTAACCATTGTAAAGCAATTATAGTCCAATAAAAACGTTAAAAAATAAAAATAAAATAAATTCATCATCTCATTGAACCTCTACAAAGCCTCTGTGAGGTTAGTGTGGCAAGGTATTTGATTTTCACTTAATAGAGGAAGAAATTGGAACAGAGGCTGAATCCATTGTCTCAAAGATGCACAATTAGTTAATGATAGAATCAAGAAAATAACAATGCACTCCTTGTCCCACCCTCACAACCACAACTCAGTTCAGAATCTTTTCATTTCTGGTGGTTATTGAGTGAACTCTCTGTTCACAGACTTCTCATCCTACACAACAATTACCAGAGTGATACATCCCAAACTAAAATGTTCGTAGAAGAAAAGACCCACAGATTTGACCTCATAAAGAAATAACAAATTCTCTATGGCACAAGAAAGCTGAAAAAGTTGACAAGGAAAAATATTTGTGATACAAAAAGTTAATAATCACAGGATACAAAGAGCTCCCACAGATCACTAAGAAAATGAAAAAGAGCTCATTAGGAAAATAGGCACAGGAAAAGCCATGCACTGAATAATAGAGACACATTCCCAAGAAATTAGAAAAAAAAAAGTCCAACCTCACTTATGGATTAATAATCAAATCTAAGCAAAACTAAACATACTGATATAACCCAATTCTGGCATGAATAAGCAAAATAGGCAACACTGGTGAGAATATAAACTTTTCTGAAGGAGCAACTTGGCAATATCTATTAAATGCCCATTTCTACTGACCCAGCAATTTTTCCTAACTCATGAATTCATTCTTTCATTTAATTAAAATTTATTTTTTGAGTGTTATGTGCCAAGATAACATTAGATGTTGGAGACACCGATGTGAATAAAACAAACCTTAAATTATGATTCTTTTAATGTTGAAAAATATTTCTATAATCTCATTTGATTATCATAAAACTCAGGGAAGATTAAATACGATAATGTGAAAAGGCTCATGACATTGAGAATGAAACTGAAGATTGAAATGGTTTTCAGGGATCCAAACATGAACCAAAATTGTAGGAATGTGGACCTTCTCCAGAACACATCTTGCAGGATGGTGAGATTAAAGTCGTGGACTTGCTGTGAGCCTCAGATTTTTTTACCTGTGGAATAGGAATAAGTATGTTGCCGCCTCATTCAGTAGTTGCCATGACCCTTACTAAATGCCAACTTCAAGACTCATCTCAGCACCTGTGTTCTTATGTATATATCTATTCCACCATTTTGAACTCCTGCAACAAGGCACTGAGAACCCAGGTGCTGGCTACAAAGACTGGCCACTCAGAAACTGTCAAGTCCACAGTAGCTCCTGGTCTACTAGGGGAAGTGGGCTGTAAAATACCACTTGAGATAATAATGCTGAAAAACAGGGGAAAAAAGGGAAAGGGGATGGTCAAGGAAGAGGACTCTGCTTTAAGTGTTGAAAAGGTTTCTGCGAGCCTGACGTAGAATAAGGAGAAATTCAACAATAAGGGAAAAGGGAGGAGGCATTTGAAGGCAGAAAGAGTAGAAGTGATGGCATTGGGATGACCTTGACTAATCAGCATTTTGTCTCATTCTGTTTTTATCTCCATTTTTGTGATTGCTGCTGGAATGCAAATTCTGACACTAAGTACTTGGAGTTAGACCAAGTTTCAGAGGAGAAGACTGCCCGCATTTCAGACTATGGGTGCTCCCTTTACCCCTTCAGTCTCAATAATTCACTAGAATGACTTACAGAACTCAGGAAAGAGCTATACGTATGATTACAATTTCATGATAGCAAAAAAGGAACAAATCAAAACCAGCCATAAGATGAAACACATGAGGTGTGAGGTCTGACAGGGTCTCAAATGATAGCTTCGGTACCCTCTTCCCCTGGATGTCACCCTCCAGGCGTATTGATACATAACAGTATACCCAGAGCTGTGTTAACCTGGGAAGCCCACCCACGTTTCAGCATCCAGTTTTTTTTTTGGAATTTCATTATGCAGGCACAACTGATTAAATCATTGGCCATGAGGTTGAACTCAATCTCCAGCCCTTTCCCCTTTTCAGATGTTAGGCTGATATCATGTAGCTCAAAGCCCCAAACCTCACAAATTTTGTTGTAGTAAAATTAATCAATGTCTTCTTTGTGAATTATCTTTTTGTCTCTTGTCTAAAAAATAACTCCCTATTCCAGTATCACAAAGATATTTTTCTGTACACTTTTCTACTATATTTTAAGTCATATATTTGTCATTGATCCAGTTGGAATTTACTTTTCATTTGCTTTTCTGAGCCTCAGAATCCTCCTCTGTAGAATTAGTGGGTTGGATTAGTTAATCTTTAAGATCCTTTCCAGCTTCAAATTCAGTGATAAAAATATCTAGCTTTTACACATACTTTCTATATGCTAGGAATTGTTCTGAGAACTTTATGTTTATTACCTTATTGAAGTCCATTTTTCACTCTTTTGCAGGCACAGTAAGGTTGAACACACGAGCTAATGTTCAACAGCTACTGAGTGACACAGATCTGAAGCCAGAGATCTAGCTCCAAGATTTGCTCTTAACTGCTTCATTATATTCTTCTCCTAAACAATATCACTCTATGCTTCAACCTTCACCATAGTTTTTTTCTCCTTCAGTTCTCAAGGGTTTAGCACATACTCAGGCACAGAAGAGTCTTAGTGCAGCTTTATTGAATTTAATTGAAAATAATACTTTCCGTCTGTTCTTGATGTTTATGTCACTTATGGGTAATCTTCAACTATTGAATCCAGCACCAAATATGTTCAGTTCAGAAGTAAATATTGGGACTCACACCTGGAGACTATAAGTCCATGGTCACAAAACCGGCAGGTAATATGCCTTTTCTTACACCTCAGTTTGTTTTACAGACCTCTGACTTGGCTGCCTGACTGGCTAACTTGCCTGTGGATGAATTTTCTTATTGTCACCCTCTCTTTAGCACCTAGACTATGTGGTCTGTGGAAAACAGAGAGGTGATGTATTTATCAAAAGCCCCAGGTAGTAGGAGAATAGCAATAACTGTCTAAAAATATGAATTTAGAGTTCCCCTTCATCATCTTTTCATCTCTTTCATCATCATCAAATTTCCACCTCAAACTGTAAAACGGCCAGTGCCCTTAGACCCCGAGAGCTGTCTCCGTCCCTTCAGTGACATCTCTCCTCCCTAGGCACGTGCATCATGCCCTTCCCCTTCCTCTCTCCGATGAGGTCCCACCAGAGAATGGCCTGAGGGAGGGTTGGAAGGGTGTGAGAAAGATGACCGACAACAATAATGACTTCTTCCATTTACTAAGTGCTTTCTGTGTTTCCCATGCTGTGCTAAAGCTTTGCCTTCTTCATCTCATTGAATCCCACGTCTCCCTGGAGTGAGGATTATTGTTCCCATTTTACAGTGATAACACTGAGGCCAAGAAAGTATAACTAGCCCAGAGCTAACAAACTACAGCTACTGTGCAGGAAAGTGGAGACTGCTTCAGGTTCACATCTATTTGACTTCCAAACTCATTTCTCTTTCTTTCTCAGTGTAATGCTGCCTAATAGTCAACTCTTTGCAGTAGAACTTGTACATACCTCAAGCTGGAAAGAAAAACAAAACAAAACAAAATGCTGTATGTGTTTCATCATCAGTGGTAGGTATATTTGGGGGTGAGATGCTATTTCTTGGTTGCCCTCTTTAACAGTATTTGAAAGTCTCTGCTAAAGGAAGAACGTGGGCTTTGGAGTGAGGGAGACAGAGTTGGGGCAAGGCACTTCAACCTCGGAGCCTCGGCTTCCCCATCATAAAAAAGGGATAATAATATGTGAGATCAAAAATGGAGTCTTATATACAGCATCTGGTAGATAAGACAGGAGGCCAGAGGGTAGCATGATTAAGCACCGGTTACCCAGAATTAGACAGGCTTGATTCCAGTTCTGCTATTTACTAGCTGTGTGATGACCTTAACCTCTTCTGTAAATTGGGGGCAAATTATAGCACAGACTTCACAGGGTGGTTATGAGTACAGAGCAGTTCCAGGCACAGAGTAACCTCTAGGTATGTTTATCATTGTTACAGCAAGTGGTCACAAATGGTGGTTACCTTCCCTCCCCAGGTAGGAAATGTCCAGAAGGCACTGTCTGACCCACTTGTTGGTCCCCAGGATATTCTCTGGGCATCCTGGAATCCCTCCTGGTCTCAGCAGCTAGTCCCACCTCTCAGAGTCAGCTCCAACCCCATCTAGTTCTGGAGCTGCTCGCCTCCAGTGGTCTGAAAGGCTGCACAATTAACCCTTCCCTGCCCGGACTGAATGTGAGCTCAAGCACCTAATTCTCAGCTCCTTGCTGGTCATTAAGTGTTTAATGTGTGTGAGGAATGTCTGTTAACCTTGTGCCTCATTAGAATGAGTGATTTTGTAAGGCAATAAATCAAACTCGCTTCTAATGGAACCCGATTCCAGCACCTTTTTTTTCTAAGAGCCTTACAAAGAAAGCTATTACAGGTTTGGAAAGATTGATTTTATTTAAAACCGAATATGTACGAAAGCAGGCAGAGTGGTTATGACATAAATTACTTTGATATATTGAGTGCAAAGGCAAATGCAATTTCTTTCTCCCTTTTAGCTTTCTGTGTTCAGCAGGGGGGTGGTGATTTATCTTTTCACCCATTTCTATCTGACTTAGGTTGCTTTTAACTCGAGGGAAGAAGGTTCAGATGGCCTATGTTGGAGGGACCTCCAGGAGGAGGACAGGAAAGGAAAAAGGAAGGAAAGAAGATGTCTCTTCTAATCTCTGGACCCTCAAATGATACTATTCAGCCTTCCCCCCACTTCCCGATCTAGCCTGGTCCCCTGCGGAAGAAAATAAATAGCAAACGGAAGAAACATCTCAAATGGAAATCAATACGCAGTTTACCATGTCATTATCTTAGGCTCAATTTTTGTGCTAATATAACAAACTAGAGCTACATATAATAAATATCAAACCCTCTTCATTGAGAGAGAGATAAAGAATATAGTCTATCATAATCTAATCTTCATTTCTTTTTCCAGGTGCTATGGATCCTCTTTCGGATGCTTCTAGTTCCAGTAAAAGAGAAAAATAGGCAGTAAAGGTTCATTTTCTGAGGTCAGAGCCCTCACTACTACCCCTGTTACTCGTTCAAGAAAGTTATTCATCTTTGTTCACGTCGATACTAAACATTTCTTTAAGGCTCTGCCTCTAGCCCCGTGTTGGCAAAGAGCTTCTGCCCTCACCAGTATGGCTCTGCCAATTTTGACTTTCTGGCTTAATTCCTGAAAACAAAAATCTGAAGTTCTGGATTAAATAGAACTGAAGATATTTTATTGCTGAGGCTTCTCAGAGCTTTAAGTGTGCTACCGCGTGCTGTAAATCTCTGAGAGTGATACAATGTACCGCTTCCCAAACTTTTAACAAGGGACACTTTCTACAGAGCATCTCTAAGTGATCCCATTGTTAGAGATATCTGGGGAGATGTTCATCTCTTTTACAAGGGTTTACCAGGCCTTTCTCAAGAGAATCTCATTTGCTCATCTAAACTCATCTCCTCTCTCTGGCCCGCATCCCATTCTGAGTTAAGGCTGCACAGAGTTCGTCATCATCTTGGAACACATTCTGATTTCTCCCCCCATGTTCTTACACAGCACAAACAGGCTTTTCTTCCTCAAAAGTCATTTCTCCTCCTCCTGCCCCGGGCAAATTCTGACATCTTTTAGGACCCAGTTTTGCGGTCACTCTTCAGTGAAGCTGCCCCATGTAGAGTTATGGTGACTTCCTGGGGTGTCAATAGCAGCTTCAGAGACAGACTGACACAGGCACATGTGTGACAGTCTAGATGGGCATTGACTATTACCGCAATAGTAGAGTATTACTGGGGTATTGAAACTTTGGTAAAATAGTGTTTTAAAAACAGAACAAAACCGAAAACTTTCTGTCAGTGAGAATACTTTCTGAGTATTTTTCCACTTTTCTATCCACACTCCCCTTATACTTTCTCTGCCCTTTTTTTTTTATGTTGTTCTGTGCCCTCAGAGCTTTATCTCTGCACACTGCATTGCCTAGATCTCTTTGCCAGTTGGTGTTTGCCAATGGGAGGTACCAGAAATGTTGGAGCACCTCACTACCCTCCTTAAGGGTGCACCTGATAGGCAATAATTGGACACTGGTACACATTGGCAGTGTTTCATTTTCCTTTGGAGGAACAATCTTGAGGAGGGTTGATTTGAAGGCAGTTCCCAGCTCCTCCTGCCTTGAGCAATTCAGCTCTCACCCCAAACCTGCAAACATTGCAGAGAAAGTATAAAGGGAGTGTGGATAGAAAAGTGGAGAAGCACCAGCCTGCCTTTCTTAGAGGTTGTATTAATTTACATTCCTACAGCAATATATAAATATGTTTATTAAACTATTTCTTCTCCAACATAGTGCATTTTCAAAGTATTGGATCTTTTCCCATCTGATAGCTGGAAAATGTAACATTATACTTTTAACAGCTTTTCTCTTTTAATATGTGTGTTAATGATATATTTTTCAATGTTTTAAGGATTATTTATAGTTTTCTTCATTGAACATCAATGATTTCACATCCTTTGCCCATATATTCTGTTAGAGGGCCTGTTTTTTTCTTATCAATTTACAGTGCTCTTTATATATTAAGGGAATAGACCTTTTATGTCTGTGCTTAATTTACGTGCTTTTTTCAGCTTATCTTTTTCTTTTTGCATTGTTTATGTTTTTTTCCTGTGCAGACTTGTTTTTGTGTTGTCAAATTAATCACATTTTCAGGGAGTATGGACTTTATGCCATACTTATGCCTTCTGTACATTGAGATTTTATATGTATATTTTTTCTAGTAACTACATGATTAAAAAAATAAGTCTTTGAATCATCTGAAATTTCTTTAGGTACAAGGGTTGAGATATTCTACTCCAAATCACTACCATTTTTCCTAGCACCATTTATTGAATAATCACTTTTTATCTCCTGACTTATAATTTCATTTTTATCAACTGCCAAATTCTGAAATATATTTCAGTTTAATTCTGGACTTTATACTCCACCCTTTGTGCTGCCTGTCTGTTCATGCACCAGTAACACTCTGCTTTAATTATACACTTCATGGTGAGACAGGAAATGTCTTACCTGACCCATAATTTATTTATACATTTTCTTACTATTATTGCATGAACTTGTGTGCGCTACTTCAAATTAATTATGAAAGCTGATATAAGTTATTCTTCAGTTCTTAAAAAAAATCACAAAGAAGAGGAGGTAAGGGAAACATTCAGATTCTTTTCCATTCACAAACATGATTTTCAGTATTTTGGAGGAATCTTTTCAGTTTTTTGAGATATTTTTCATATTCTTGATTTTATTATTTACCACCTAGTATAATTAAGAAAAGAAATGAGATTTTGGAATAATCAATACTTCTGTAACAATTGTTGATATACACATTCACTTAAGGATCGGAGAATGATCTTTTTACAGAAATCCAGATTTTCAGATCCCTCATCCTAGAATAGAATCTAATTCTCCATCCTCTTAGAGTTGGGATTCAAATACCAGTTTTGTGCTTTAATAGTTGAGTAATCTTTGGCAAAGTTATTTTACTTCCTCTGTGTCTTTTTTTTTTTTAAATAAAATGGAGATGATGTTGTGGGATGTTCCCATTTGCAATTATCCAGTGGTCACCAAAGGCTGAGTAGGCCAGCTCTGCCACTGACGGATGTGAAAACTCTTTGGCTCAGCACACTATGTCTATAGGAAGCTACATGTATTAAAAATAAAGACTCACAGCTAAACCAAAATGTTCAATTTCTGGGCCCCCTTTGAAGAACAAGAAGATTTTCCCCATTTTCTCTTTATGGCAGGAGAATTAAATTTGATTAAGCCACAGTGAGGTTCTGGAGGAAGGTTCTTAGAGAAGATGGGTCTTTCAAGGAGAGTCCTTCCAAGGGTGAAACTTCATCCACATCACTGTGCTAGTTCTTAATGGTAGAAAGCTGCCTACCTACCATTTTCCTACTATTGGAATGTTCATCTTCTCCCTCCTCCACCTAGTGCTGAGGCTAAGACAAGGAGCCACAGGGGCTTCAGGCCACCAACGGGCATCCACCAAGGTTTGTCCCAAAGCCGGTCATCACAGACCTATAAGCACTGCCCTTCAGAAGGCACAGTCCCCTGTGAAGTGTGCTGGTTTCTGAATAAAGGGAGTGAGCATTTTAGTTTGTGAGATGTCAGGATGCAGGAGAGCGTGTGAGACATTAAGCAGTTTGGTGTGGTTGGATGGACACCTGTAGGAAATGGGATGAGGAAGATGAGGACCAGATGGGACTGGGTCAAAAATGGCTGGAAGTAGAACTAAACCCAACTAGCTGATTGGTCACTTTCTTCTTTGTGTCCTTACCCCACACTGCATGGATTTCTATCCTGGTACTTTTCAGAATTGGTTATACTTATAAAATATAAGTTGCCTTTACTTCACTATAAAACCCTGAGGAGGAAGAATGTTTGTTGCATTCCTTTTTATCCCAAATGGCCAATACAATGCTTGGCTCCACAGTACTATATGGTATTATATGATTGTAGCCCAATTGATTATTATGAGCATGGATAATAGAATGAAATAGACTTGGGACTGAGTCATGACCTGTTACTACCTACCAAGACCTTGTACAACTTAACTGCTTGAGCACCAGAATATTAGTAATAAAATAATAATAACTAATAGTAATTATTATTTTTAGTTATTATTATAACACTTCTTTAGAGTCAACTATGTGCCAGGCATTGATAAACATTTTACATGCATTATCTTATTTAATTCTCATATAAACTGCATCATAGGTATACTTTTATTCCAATTATTCAATTGATAAATAGTAATGCGTACATATTATTACTGACAGAAGTTATGGATACTGAAAAGTATATAAAGTACTTAAATTGTTGCTTGTTTGTTTTCCATCTCAGTCTGAACAAGAAAACTAATGCCAAAGCTAGATAAGCAGAATGTAAATTGTCCCCATGCATTAGTTATCTGCTACTGTGTAATTACTCCAAAACGCAGTGGCTTAAAACAGCAGTAAACATTTATTATCTCACACAGCTTTTGTAGGTCAGATGTCCAGGAGCAGCTTGACTGGGTATTTCTGGCTCAGGCTCTCTTGTGAAATTGTAGTCAAGATTTTGGCTGGGATGCAGTCATGTGAAGGCTTCCTTGGGCTGGCGGATCCACTTTGAAGATGGTGCACTCATGTGCTCGACGAGTGATTGCTGGCTGCTGACAAGAGGCTGCAGTCCCTTGCCATATGATGTCTCCGTAGGGTTGCTTGAGTGTCCTCATAACATGGCAGCTGGCAGCTCACAGATTGGGTGATTCCAGAAAAGACAAGGCTAAAGCCACACTGACTTTTATGACCTAGCCTTGAAAGCCATACTCTGTCATTTTGAAATACTCCTTTAGTTATACGCCTATTCAAGAGCATGAAAATCAGGAAGCAAGACTCATTGGAGACCATCTTGCAGAGTGCCTACTGCCATGTGGGTTAAGAGGACAGGTTGGGATGAGTAGTTGAAAGCTAAAGATATGAACAATGCAGAAGTGAGAGGAGCCAGATTTTATGTGGCTATGTGTGTGTGTTTAAGGATGGGGAACGTGACTTAAGTGATCTATCTGTGTAGAGACAGACTTTCTTTGAAAACTTGAATACCCTTTTTGAAAGATTGGGTGGGGGAAATGTAGAGAGCATGGATAACATTCATCTCAGATACACAAACAGGGGAAAATATATAAACAAGACACATCCTTCAGAATAAAGTCTGAAGGTTAGTGATCTTTTACCAGACTCTTGTGTTTTCGATAAAAGAGAATGTGCTTCAGATAATGCCTGTAACTGGCCCAAAAGATGATGTCACTGAATTGAACCTGCAATTTAAGTAAAAATAAATCATGACAGTAAAGAAGTAATAAAGACCTGGTTTGAAAAACAAAAATTCCTATTCGGCAATATCTTGGGGAGAAAAAAATGATGGTATTTAGATCAGCAAATCTGGGTCAAGTGCATCTCAAGGAATTAGCAGAAAAGAGCGGAGGGGGAAAAAAAAGAGATTTTTGAACAAGAAATGTATGGCTCCTGCAAAGAAGCTATATACTTTTTATTATTTTCCAGCTCAAGTGGTTGACCTGCATTCATGGCCAAGTTCAGAGGTCAATTTTGCGGTGGCTCATCGAATTATATCTGAAGTCCAGAGTCATGTGGGCTCTTCCGTGGGGATCCCTTCCCACCACCCCTGCCCTGCAGTCATGCTGAGGAACAAAGCCAGGTCTGCATTCCAGCATAATGTATTCTTCATTAGTCTAAGCTGTGACTTGTTCATGATTACATTCAATTTGAATGTTTACATTCATTTTCATAATATTTCCTCTGGGTTTATTATTTCCATTTGTAAAAATTCACTCAGTCCTCTATGTCAGAGAAAGCCGATGTAATTAGCCAAGTGCTGTTGCACTGACACACGAGGCCCAGAGCTTTTCAAGAGCAGATAGACGATGCTCTACTAGAGAGAACTTGAGTTTCCCACTCCTTTGCTTGTCTCAGACTTCTAAGACATTGGATGTAAGACGGTGTTGGGAGGTGAGAGAGGGCTTTGAGAAAACAGGGGCATTGTAGGTGTGGCTTTGGCATCTCATGGATAACTATATTTTGGTCTTCTTGACACCCTATTTTCCAGGGCACTGCCCTCTCCTGACTCGCACACCAGATCATCCACATGGGTACCTTGGGGATTACCATGTAAGTAGATTATAAAGCTTCCTCATGGTGGCTGTGGGCTGGGAAAATATCATATTCATTTCTCTGTCTTTGAATATGTATTGATTCCAAAGACCTAGGTTTGGAAAAATGAGCAGTTGTAGGGTAATATATTCAGTCACTCATTTGTTCATTCAATTCACATTTCCTAAAGGCACATTATGTATTAGGTACCAGCTTATGTTCCAAGAATGCAATGGTTTTATTCTCCAGTTCTTGAGAGGCAGTCCACTGTTGCCTCCATGTAGCATCTTCCAATCTTATATATTTGATCTATCAACAAAGGAAAGACAGGATTAATTTCTGTTACTAATATGCCTATATGAATGCCATTCTTACAAGTTTTCTTGAAGGTCTCTGTGGACAAATCTTTGGATTTCCTCTGAGAATGGACATGAAGTACCCATTTTATCCAAGTCTAAATAGACTCAGAAAATTGCCTATAAACTTGCACCAGAACCAAGACAATCTTTAATTTTCTTTCCCAAGATCTTGAATGGACTCCAGTCTATTATTAATGGGGATTATTTCAGTCTAAAGTAATAAAACGCCTGATTTAGACTGACTTGACTACAGAAGGGAATGTATTGCTTTATGTGACTCATCAACTTGACTTCAGGAATCAATTTGGCTTCAAGTGTGGTTGCACAGGTACTTAAACAATGCCAGCAGGATTTGGTTTCTCTTTTCCTCTGGATCTTGGCTCTGCTTTCTCTGCGCTGATCTCATTCTCCAGTAGGATCTCAGAGGCACCACCTAACTCAATGCAGTTCTTAGGCTGCATCCTACTCGGTTTAAATCCAGCATAAAAACAACCATGTGAAGTGTGACCAATTGAAGTCATGAAGTTCACTCTGATTGGATTGGTTTAGGTCGTGGGCCCTCCACTGGGCCAGTTATCATGGGGTGGGTATGTTTCATATCCTCTTTCTCTAGGACTAGGGGTGAGCTTAACTTAAACCACACAACATGAGAGTGGGGAAGTGGGCATCTCCAAATAACAATTGGGTCCATCGCCTCATGAAGTGGGAAAATACTCTAGGGAAGCAAACCATACATGTTCACTACACATACATTGATTTAATTTCCCCGGATTAAATATTTAAAATATTTTCTTAGATATGTAAAATGATGAAGGAACTAGCAGTTGTATTTTGTTATGTGCTGGCAGACACACCTGACTTATTGTGTTTAACTACAATAATTTGACCCATTTTGGATAAGTTGACCATATGAGAGGGGGCAGGGAATAGACTAAAACATGTCACATAAAAACAGAAGAACTGAGGATGTTCAACCTCAGGGAGTTTTTAGTACATTGCAGCGTGGTTGGAGGGAGATAGTATTACATCACTTATTTGAAGCACCTTAAGGCAGAAGTGAAAACAGATTTGTTCTTGAGACACAGAGATTTCTACTGATAAATAGCTGTCCAGTATAGGAACTGATGCCTTGGTTAGTACTGTGTTTTCTAGACTGTAATTGTTCAAGCATAGTTTTATCAGACTGTCAAGAATGGTGTAGAAAAGAGTCAATAATTGAGTGAGTGATTGTACTGGGTAACCTTTTAACACCCTTAATGCCTGAGATCTAATGACTTTCTATGATTTGTAAGTTAAACATGAAGAGCACCAGGACAGTGGATATTACATTGATTAGTAAGAGACAGCCTTTTAGATTATAGATAACCTGGAAAAAAGAAAATAGGCAGGTTGTTTTAAGAGGGGATGTGGGAGATGGAGCAGGTTGACAAGAAAGCCTGGAGTGAGATTTTTTGTCTTGATAAGAAAAAGAGGATTAAAATGGAACCAATGGAGAATGTAAGAAAGGAAAATTGAGTCAACTCAGTATTTTTGCATTGATTATTGAATGTTCTGTTTATTGTCTTTCTTTCTACCATGAATAAACATGAGAAAGTGAAGGCCTAGAGGTATATTCTCAGTGGTCCCTCTGCTTCTGTTTTTGAACAATTCTGGCAAATAATTTTCTGCCTTAAAAATCATCCTAAGAGGGGCTTCCCTGGTGGCACAGTGGTTGAGGGTCCACCTGCCGGTGCAGGGGACATGGGTTCGTGCCCCGGTCTGGGAGGATCCCACATGCCGCGGAGCAGCTGGGCCCGTGAGCCATGGCTGCTGAGCCTGCGCTTCCGGAGCCTGTGCTCCACAACGGGAGAGGCCACAACAGTGAGAGGCCCGTGTACCGCAAAACAACAACAACAAAAAAAAAACCCATAAAAATCATCCTAAGAGGACATTCTTCCATTTTTCTTTCTCACTGCATTTCACTGTGTCACAGCAGATGTTTAACATCAATATTACCCTGCTCTTACTTTTGTCAGTTTTCTCCTAGAATTTCCTCCTTATCACGTAAGTAGACCTAAAACCTGAGCTTTTTAAAAATAAAACCCAGAAGTCACTGTTGTTTAAAGGTAGATTGTCCTCATTTGAATTTTGACAGCAGCTCTTTTTCAGCATATCATGAACCATCTTTAAAATTGCTCAATTTAACAATGTCCAAACTATGAGGGTGTACTACCATTTCACCAGCTGTCCTGGACCCTTCAGTCGACCTCTGGATTCTGTTTCCACATGGCACTTATTAGATGCATGGCTGCTGGACAGCTCATTCTTCATGTGTAAATGGAAATAATAATACAGATCCCCTTGGGATGGGGAGGAGTTGAATGTGAAAATTCTTTGTAAATTGTTGAGTGGAACTCAGTTTTAAAGGGCACCACTATTAATAGAAAGCCATTATCAAATGAAATGACAAAGAGCTGGCTTATTTCACCTAAAGCCAGGAGGTTGCTGAGTTGGTGTGGCACTGCCTGTGCTGTGGATGGGCCTTTGCCAGCCATGCTCATCTGTAACGGACCTCAGAACTAGAATAGAAGAAGCTGGGCACCATGCTCTTCCAGGGTGGCTTCTGCACGGGGTCATTATGCTTTGGAGAACGTTTCCTTTTTCTATTCCCCAGGCAATTTTCTGCTCTCCCCAGTCCAATAGTTGACTTAACCAGTATTCTGAGCCTGGGATACTCTCTTCCATTCCGCAAGCACTTCCCAAAGTCCTATTATGCCCACGCTTTTCAGAAAACTCTATAGATCCTCCCTGCCTCAGCCCACTCATACAGAAACCTCCAGGTCTTCCTGTATCAAAGACAAGTTTCTTGGTATTTTTTTATTATACTATCCATGACTTGTCTCCATTTTGCCTCCAATTTAAATTCTTGGAAATCTTTCTTGCTATATATTTAATACTTCAAGGGAAAAGACTGTTTTTGTTCACCTCTATATTTCCAGCACTTGGCATGGTTGTTACACTCAAAACATGAATAAATAAATAAATACATATCTGAGTTAATGTCTTTTTCTTGGCCACCGTGAACAATCCTGCAATGAAGAGCGTAGTTCTTTACATGAGGTCATGAGGTAGTTTTGCACTGAGGCAGTGTCCACCCACACATACTATAGCTTATATCAGCAGAATGTCTTGGAAACATAGTCATCACCCCACACCCTCAGCTTCACCCCAATACCATCCCATTGTAAGAATGCAGTACAGTTCACCTTGAGTTGAGGAACCTCTATCCAGCTGGCTGCACCTTGTACTTAGGTGTAATGGAGAAATCATATTTCATTATTACTCACCCCCCCCCCCCAATCTGTATTGCTTTCTGTACCATGAGCTCTGCAAAGGACAGGAATACCTTGTGTACATTTCTTTTCAGTGATATAACTGATACTTCAGTGAAATTTTAAGAAGACAGACAGAGACAGTGACAAGTGGCAGAGGCAAACTTTTAAGAGATATAGAAGCAGAGAGAAAGAGACAGGAAGATGTCACTGGTGTAGGGTCTGACCACTTCTGGTCTTCTTCCCTTCTGCTTGCCTCCCTGATGGGTGTGTATATGCAGGTGTGTTCACATGTATGTGTGCAAGTGACATTTATTGAGGGCCCACCAGGCACAGTGTTGGACCTTTTAGATCAGAATTCCTAGTCTTCACAATCTTATAAGGCATGACTCATCTTTCCCCATTTGTGGAGGAAATAAAAGTAGACCAGAAGAGAGAAGCCATTTTCCCAAGGTAACCCAGTAAGCAACCTCCTTTCTTTAGCCTGAGTGCAACCTGGTCTCTTTTTTCCACCTTGGTTTCTTTATAAATGGACTACTCTCTTCACTTTTTTCTTTCCTCCATAATCCTACTTAGTTAAATCTAGAGTTATCCTGAGAATATCATTGCCTTGGCCCTGGCAGCTTCATTGCGTGTGCAGCTTTGTTACATGTGCCAAAGACATCATGTTAGAAAATTACACATTCTGGCAAGAAAATACCCAGTTTCTGACTTTCAGATCAAATCCACTGAGAGCTTTGCACGTTAACAGATCAAAAGAAAACCCACAGAATGTCAATGAGGTGTCACCCCTATAATATGAAACCTTTTCTCACCTCTGTTGCTGCTCAAATATTTTTAAAGCAAATGAAGACTTCACAGAATATGCCCCCCAAATTCTGTGTTCCCAATTGTTCCTTAAAAAAGTAGAATCTCCATTGGAAGAGGAACAAAAACTGTGCTGTCTTGGTTCACCTCAGTTAAGGACTGGCCAGCCTATGATTATGGAAACGACTCCTGGTTCATAGGAACAAAATTCCCAGGAGGAAAGCACTTCTAATCAATAAGGAATTCCTCTATGCAAGCTGACTTCTTTCCTTCCTTTCCTGTCTCCTTTCCTCCTGTACTTCCTTCTTTCCATTTAGTTTTTCTATTCATTTTAGTTAAAGTGTGCTTAATTTACAAAGTCCTGTAGTTCTCTAAGGCTTATTACAGGGGGAAAAAAAAAAGGTGTTACAGGTCACTCTTATTCCTGTCAACCATTCTGCAGAGGCAACAACTTTCACACCATGTCGCTGATTCATATATCTAAATGATCCATTATCTTAGTCCATTTGGGCTGCTATAACCACATACCACAGAGAGTGTATCTTAAAATGACGAACATTTATTTCTCATAGCTCTGGAGGCCGGAGGTCCAAGATCAGGATGCCAGCATGGTCAGGTCTGGTGAGGGCTTGCATCCTGATTCATTGATGGCCACCTTCTCGCTGTAACCTCACATGGGAAGGGACACGGGAGCTCTCTGGAGTCTCTCTAAAAGGCCACTAACCCCATTCAGGACAGCTCCCACTTTATGACCTAATTACCTCCCAAAGTCTCCACCTCTAAATCCCATCCTACTGGGGATTAGGCTTCAACATATGAATTTGAGGAGGACACACACATTAGGTCTATAGCACCTGTGTATTATTGATACCTTTACATTATTTAGTATTAGTCCATTTATTTTCCACAATAGAACATGAAGAATTTGTTCACTTTTACACAAACTTTATCCCTCCCCACACATACATACACCACATTTCCCAATCCCCAACACAGAGTGTTTATATTATTAAGGCTACACGGATGTTAAGAGTGGATGCCACGTATGCTGTGTAATATATACTATGCCACCTATATTATGATTATTTCATTTTCCTCAAATTTATTGCTCTGTTTGATTTGCCTGTTTGCTTACTTTTTACATATTGTTCTTAGTAATTTTGCCTGATTCTGCCACTGCTGTAAAAGTCTCTCAAAATGTTCCATCTGTTAGATAGTCTATAAACTTTATCTTTTTTGAAAGAATCCCTCCCACAGCCTTCTAACCTGTTTCCAATTCACCTAGTTGCTCTTTAGAATTATAGTACAGCTGTCAGCTTCAGCTTTCCTGTCACCATAGTACTGGGGATTACCTTTGCCTCTTGTGCTGAATTCTCTGTTTTCTGAATCCCATTCTTCCCTCTTGTGGGTTTATGTCCTTGTTTTGTGGAACACATTTTCTGTTAGCTTCCTGATAGATGCATGGGATGGAAAGTATTTGAGATATTCCATGACAATTTTTTTCACCCCCATACCTGATTGATAGTTTTATTATACTTTGAATCCTTAGATGCGAATATTCTTTTTTAAAAATTTTATTGGAGTACAGTTGATTTACAATGTTGTGTTAGTTTCAGGTGTACAGCAAAGTGACTCAGTTATACATGTACATATATTCATTCTTTTTCAGATTCTTTCCCCTTATATGCTATTACAGAATATTGAGTAGAGTTCCCTGTGCTGTACAGTAGTCCTTGTTGGTTATCTATTTTATGTAGAGTAGTGTGTGTGTGTGTAAAACCAAAGGGGAAACATGGAGAGGGGAGGGATAAAATAGGAGCTTGGTATTAGCATACACACACTATTAGATGAAATATTCTGACATCAGAATTGGAAAGTCACTGTTCCATATCATCTAGATTTCACTATTACTGGTAAAAAGTCCAGTTCCATTCTATTCTTGATCCTGCATATAATTTTTTCCCATATCTTTGGAAGCCAGTAAGATCTTCTGCCTAGACTCAGAGTTGTTGTATCCATTTTCAATCACTGCATCACAAATTACCATAAATCTTGTGGCTTGAAACAACACTCATTTTTTAGTTCAGAGTTCTGTAGGTCATAAGTCTGTCATGGTATGAACCAGCTCTCTGCTCATAGAGCATCACAAGGCTGAAATTGAAGTGTCAGTCTGCTTGAGTCTTTGTCTTGGAGACTCTGTGAAAACAGTCTCTTTCAAACTCATTTTTGGACTTTGGTTCCTTGCTATGATAGGATGATTTCCTTACTGCTGTCAGCTGGGGGCCACCCACGTTCTTCGACCTATGGCCTCTTTCGTCCTGAAGACAGCAACAATCATCAGAGTAGCTTGTGCTTCCAATCTGTCTCCCTCTTCCGCAAGCAGCCAGAGAAAACTCTGCTTTGAAAGGGCTCAGGTCACATCACCTTAGATCAGGTCCACTGGGATAATCTCCCTATTTTCCTGTTAATTGTGCAGATAACACAGCCTTATCACAGGACTTAAATCCACCATATCCGTATTTCAGGGCAATTACACAGGGAGTGGGGGGATCTTGGGGACCACCTTAGAGTTCTGCCTGCCAGAGTGCTGAGATATTATGATGATGTCTTTTGTGTGCCTGTGCTTTCACCCACAGTTCAGAGCTTTAGGTAGACTGCTCCAGTCTGGGGATGGAAGACTTCAGTTCCGGGAACTCCTCCTGACTCATTTCTTCCAAACCCCATTGATTACGTCTTCTACTCTATTTTCTCTGGTCTTTTGCAACTTCCAGGTTGGTCCTCTAATTTACTTATTATTTCTTCCTTATTTCCCTTCCCTTAGTCTTTTTTTAAATTAGTTTCTGCTTTATAACAAAGTGAATCAGTTATACATATACATATGTTCCCATATCCCCTCCCTCTTGCGTCTCCCTCCCTCCCACCCTCCCTATCCGACCCCTCCAGGCGGTCACAAAGCACCCAGCTGATCTCCCTGTGCTATGTGGCTGCTTCCCACTAGCTACCTACCTTACGTTTGGTAGTGTATATATGTCCATGCCCCTCCCTTAGTCTTTTTGCTTTACTTTCTAGGAGAATCACTCAAGTGTGGATTCCAGTTCTACTGCACTTTATATTCATTTTTGCAGTTACATCTTTAATTTCCAAGAGTTCATGATATTATCTTTTTTTGTAAAAAATGTATCTTTCTCTTCATCTATCAGAGGTACAGGGTCTTCTCTAAATCTATCCAGGGTTATTAATGACAGTTTTTCTTTTTAAACTTCCTTCTCCTAGTTGTTTTATTTTGTTTGTTCTCATCTCTGTCTTTTGCGTTGAATGCTTCTCAAATGTCATGAAATCCTTGAGGGGCTGGTCATATTTGGGAATCAGCACATGGGTGAGTCCTGTTGACTATGTTTCACATTATAACCTTGTATGATAAGTGCTTTACGTAAGATGTAACTCTGGCAGATACACATAATTAAGACTTCCCTAATATTTGTTACCCAAAATGTGTGGGACGGGGCATAATAGTTATTTTGCATTCACTGGAATCATTTGTATTTAGCCTTTTAAACAACTGGAGACAGTGTAAAGGACTCCCTTGAGAATTTAGGGATTTAGGAGTAGACTGACCCGGATTAAATTCTCAACCCTGGAATTTATTAGCTGAATTATCTCAGGCAAGTAGATAAACTTCTTGGAGATTCAGCTTTGCCATCTATAGAATGTCATCTATCACATAAAGTTGGTGAGAATCAGGAGATGACATGTAAAATATCTCACACGTGAAAGTGATTCAATGAACAGCAGCCCTTCTTATGGTGAAATATGCTGTATCATGATTCTTACTACTATCCTTATTTATGAATATATTAACATTTTTAGCTCACATGGAAACTAGTGTATATATATATACATTATAAGCATACATTTCATAATTGTCTCTATTTTCAGAAGGGTAAGCATTTCCTTGAAGCTTAGAGGAGCAAAGTATCTTTTCAAGGTTAACATGACAGTAACGATTTGAATCTTCAAGGATGAATAGAATTTGGTCATGAAAATAAGGGGCAGTGACTTCACAAAGGAACTTTCAGGCTGCAGTCAAGCATCAGCAAAGTCAAGGTGGTGGGCAAGCATTCAAACATCATTTCTCAGGGCAGCCACGCTGTCACAGTAGCCAAGAAGAAGGCTTTTAACTGTTTCTACTACTTACAAAGACACATGCCTTGTAGAGCATATGGTTTGGACTTCACTCAGCTAGTACTCAATTCTCCCTGTAGCAAAAGGATTAGTGCCAAAGGCTGGTGAAAATATGGGCACTACATTTCTCTTTTATTGGTGGAACAACAGTTTTTGGTAACACGTACTTCAGCTATTATTTTACTGTGTGATTAATCAAGCTAAGGCATATAAAACTCCAATTATGTGTCAAGTAGTGTACTCAGAAGTTATGATACACAGATGAATAAGACAGACCCAGTGTCTGCCTCAAGGAGTTCAGTCTGATGGAGACAAGTAAACAGACCATCACGCTGCAGTGTAATAAATGGCCAATTACTTATCAGGAAAATGAATCCTTCTTATAATAATGATGAAACTAGTAAAAGCTTAAGAATTAATCTAAGGGGCTTCCCTGGTGGTTCAGTGGTTAAGAATCCACCTGCCAATGTGAGCCCTGGTCTGGGAACATCCCACATGCCATGGAGCAGCTAAGCCCGTGAGCCACAACTACTGAGGCTGCATGCCACAACTACTGAAGCCCACGCACCTAGAGCCTGTGCTCCGCAGCAAGAGAAGCCACCACAATGAGAAGCCCGCGCACTGCGATGAAGAGTAGCCCCAGCTCGCCACAACTAGAGAAACCCGCATGCAGCAACGAAGACCCAACACAGCCCCCAAAAATAAATAAATAAGAGGGTTAACATAAATTATATAAACAAAAGAATAAACCTAAGAATAAATACAAAAGTTCATGAAAAAATGATAAAACTTTGTTGATGGTCATAAGAGAAGACTTAGGCCAATGGAGAGATATCATTTTCCTGGATAGAAAGAGTCAATAGTATAACTATGGCATTTCTCCCAAAATCAGTCCATAAACTCAATCAAAACCAAAATAAAATTTCCAGAGGATTCAGTGGAATATGCCAAGCTGATTGTTCTAGTTCAGGTTTCCCAAGAAACAGGTGCAAGATAGACTTGGACTTGTTAAAGATTGATAGGACAAGAAGGAATGCTTGTGAGAGATAGTAAGAGAGAGCAGGAGAGGTGGGGTGAACCTTCAGGCCATGATTCACATCTGATGCCCATGAAAGGAAAGTTGGAAGGAAGGATGGTAGGAAGAGTCTCAGTACATCCCACTGTTATATAATAAAGTCTTTCCTAGGGTAACTAGGAACATCTGAGTAAAGGCTGCCCATTGAAAGAAGGAGAAATAGATTAGCACTAGTAACCCTACCATGCTCACTCATTTTCCTAACAGGTTGGTGGTTAGAGCTGCCAGTCAACTACACTTCCTGCAACAAGTTCTCTTGCAGGAGATCTGAGTGGAAACCTTCTGGGCTGCCATAGTCCATGCCTTGTGCCATACAACTTGAATCTCCGTGCATTTTGTGGACCTCTATTCCTGAAAGAAAATTTGGAAGTGGGAGCTTAGTGGGACAAACTGCAGCCTCAGCTGCCATAGTTGATCTTGTGTCTACAGGTAATATTGATTCTTCCCTCCTTCATTCTCTATTCTATCCTTTTTATTGAAAAAACTATTTTAATAGGCACACATTCGCTTTTTTTTTTAATCTTCAACTATTTTTTATTGAAGTACAGTTGATTTACAATGTTGTGCTAGTTTCAGGTGTACAAGAAAGCGATTCAATTATACATATATATATCTATTCTTTTTTCAGATTATTTTCCCTTGTAGGTTTTTACAAAATATTGAGTATAGTTCCCTGTGCTATACAGTAGGTGCTTGTTGGTTATCTATATATCGTAGTGTGCATAAGTTAATCCCAAACTCCTAATTTATCCCTCCCCCCCCATTCACTATCTATTCTAAATTCCCCTCATCCTCTGATATCATCTCTAAGGGTCTTGGTAGCTACTTGGTGGGGTGACCCAAACCTTCATTTCTGAGGAGTCTTGAGCCCAAGGTAAACACTCTTTTAAAATCATCGTTGCTGGACATGTCCACTCACAGTTACAATGAGCAAGAGAATACAGGAGGCACCCAGGTGCATCATGTGTTCTGTACATTTCCTCCCTGCTCCCACTGTGTAGCAGTGGCCCTGTGTCCTTTTGCTGATCAGTATTCCCTTTCTTACCTGTTTGTCTCTTGACACAAGAAATCCAAAAATCTCTAGTGCCAGCCGTAGCTTGCTATTTAAAATGACTCTTTTTCGTGGTAAGAGAGCACCGTCTTTGGTGACTAGAACTGCAAACACTGCAGACCCCAGAGTTTCAGTGACAGGAAGCAAAATACTCCCTGTCAGTCGCTGGGAATAATGAAAATTGGGGCTATTCCTGCTTTTATCCCTTGGTTCCTGAACGTACATACTGTTCCCACTGGGACACAGTGCCATATGGAAGCCTATCCTGTATCTTGAAGAATGACAGCCCATCTTTACAGAGCAGAGCATTGTTTCCAAGTTGGCTCTTCAACTGTGCTTTCAGTAGGTCATTCCAGAAATCTATTATTGTCGGCTACTTTCTTTCTTTCTCTTTTTTTTTTTTTCTGGTGCACCATGCGGCTTGCAGGATCTCAGTTCCCTGCAGCTCAGCGGTGAAAGCGTGGAGTCCTAACCACTGGACCGCCAGGGAATTCCTTATGGTTGGCTTCTTTCAGATAAAAAGGTATGTGATATGAGCAGTGGACTCCATAGTTATGGGCCCATTCCTGCCTCTCTTTTGCAGTCAAGTAGGTCTTCTGGTCAAATGCTTTATTGCATGGATTCTATACCTGTGGGTCAGGAATTCCATAATCCCCAGGCGATTATGGTGCCAGACCATTGTCTCATTGGTAAGAAAATGCAAATTCATAGCCAGAATTGATATCTATCCCCGTGAGGACAAAACTGGTCATTCCAGGATGGAAGGGGATTGATGTAGTCAACTTTCGACCAACTGGTAGTTGGTCTCTGTATTACTTATGTATTCCTGTGTAACAAACTACTCCAAAAATTTATCAGCCTAAAACAGAAACATTTATGATCTCATAAAATTTCTGAGACTAATAATTCTCGATCAGCTTAGGTGGGTCATTCTTCTGCAGGGTCTCTTAAACTGTCATCTGAGATTGCAGTGATCTGAAAATTTGACCAGGGCTGGAGGGTTCATTTCCCTAAGAACACTTGCAAGTATTCAGTGGGCCAGGCCTCTCTTTTATATCTTTTTTGTATCATTGTCCAGAGCCTAGCTCAGTGTCAGGGAGGTGCCAATATGTATTGATCAAAATACTACATGTTGGGCAGTGTACTCGCTCTTTTGAATATGTTACTAATTGTGTCCTCATAGCTCTACATAAACTATAAAGATTGTTATTTCAGTTTTACACCCGAGGAAATGCATGCTCAGAAAGTGGAAATAAGTTGCCCAAGACACACAGTTATTAGGTGGGAAATAGGATACAGACCCTGATATTTCTGACTTCAAAACACACCCTCCATGAAGAACTAAATTAAGTTGTATTTAATCCTGAGCTCTGGTTGCCTCATAAATGAACTCAGGTTTATAGCCTGAATTTGTTCCCATATGTCTATGCAGTCCCCTGTGTCTGCCAGGCTTTCTCTGATCCCACTCTGTGAAAGTGTAAGAGGTTGTTCAGAATGACCTACCCAATTAGAAGAAGAACCAATGTGCTGTATGTTAAGCTCTGAGGAACAAAAGACCTCTTCTTAGTGTCTTCACAGTATGATGCTGTGTTTAATAACCCTGAATGTGAAAAATCAAGAGCGTAAAGAGATCCTAATTACAACTCTCCAGACATCTGGGGTCCAAGAATTAGCCACTTTGCTTTGGTAAAATGAGAGAACATTAAACGTAACAGGAAATCAGAGATTCCCTAGAACCACTAGCTCTTATATCAGATGAGAAAACTGAGTCCCAGAGAAGTAAGATGATGTGTACAAGGCTACATAGCTAGTTAATGATGGAACTGGGAATAGAGTCCCGTTTACTTGTCTCCCAGGAAAGAACACTTAGCACCCTGGATCGTAGCCAACCTAAGATGAAATATTAAGCCAACCCAACTCTTAGAAGAATAGACTGAAACACTAAAGGTTTTATCCTATTTTGAACTTCTTCTGTCCTCTCCCCACCCCTCACCCAATACTATTACACTGTCCATAAAATCTTGGTTCAATAGATTGTTAAGTCATGATTTGACTAAACGACGAGATTAGAGTTTGCTTTAGGCATTTATAGAGGGAAGGGGAAGGAGCAATATGGGAAGGAGCTCCTATTGTAAATAGTGCTGCAATGAACATTGGGGTACATGTGACTTTTCAAATTATGGTTTTCTCTGAATATATTCCCAGGAGTGGGATCGCTGGATAATATGGTAGTTCTATTTTTAGTTCTGTAAGGAACCTCCATACTGTTCTCCATAGTGACTGTACCAATTTACATTCCCACCAACAGCTTAGGAGGGTTCCCTTTTCTCCATACCCCCTCCAGAATTTATTGTTTGCAGACTTTTTGATGATGGCCATTCTGACTGGTGTGAGGTGATACCTCATTGTAGTTTTGATTTGCATTTCTCTGACAATTAGCGATGTTGAGGATCTCTTCAAGGGCTTTTTGGCCATCTGTACGTCTCTGTTGGAGAAATGTCTATTTAGATCTTCTGCCCATTTCAGACAAAGACAAATATCATGTGATATCACTTATATGTGGAATCCAAAAATATGATACAAATGAACTTATTTAGAAAACAAAAACAGACCAACAGACTTAGAAAACAAACTTATGGTTACCAAAGGGGAAAGGTGGTGGAGGAGGGATAAACTAGGAGGTTGGGATTAACAGATACTCACTACTATATATAAAACAGATAATCAACAAGAACCTATTGTATAGCATAGGGAACTCTACTCAATAGTCTGTAATAACTTGTATGGGAAAAGAATCTGAAAAAGAATAGATACATGTATATGTATAACTGAATCGCTTTGCTGTACACCTAACACAACACTGTAAATCAACTATACTCCAATATAAAATAAAAACAAGAAAAAGAAGTGAAAGGAGATCAGAGAAGGCTAAAATTCTATACTTAGTGAAATAAAGGCATTTTCAAAGAAAAAAAAAGGTGGTGGTGGGGGTGCTCCTACCAGCCATGATTCTCTCACAAATAACTACAATCAGTTGTGCAGGAAAAAGATAAAACATGACCTAGAGTTACTGGAGAGGGACCAAAAGCAGACTAAGTCTAGAGGAAGGAGGATGGCGTGGAGCAAGTGACTTGAAGTCAAGCCAAAGGCAGTGCCATGTTGCATGTCTACAAAAACAAAACAAAGCAAAAAAGCAACACCTCACTAAACATTTTTTTAAAATTCTAAGATCAAAACCAAATGAAATCTACCATCGTTCTGGGCTGTAAAACCAGAGGACAGAGATAGGAGTGACCACATTGACCAGAAAGTGAGGGAAGATCATTAGAAGGAGGAAGACAGAAAAGGGAGCCTGAATTTCTAAGTATAAACTTCCCAATCTCTTGGGTGACTCATGAACTACACAAGTATGGGACAAATTCTAGCTAAGAAGAAAAAAAATGAGCTTAAATTTGAACAACCACCCAGGAGGTAGAGTTTGCTGTTTGAGTCTAATCAAATTAAGTGCCTGATTAAACAAAACAAACAAGTAATCAAATCTAGGATCTCCAAATATAACATTAACATCTCCAGGATGAAATTTTTAAATTACTCAACAGATGAAGAACCATGAGTGTCAGGAGAGAAGGAGCCATCCCTGGCTTCAACCGGAAGAGTTCTGATTATTTTCTCCTTCTTATATGGTTTTCCATGGAACATCCCATTAATGCCACTAAAAGATGGTTTGCAGTCCTTTGAAGTAGATGATTTCCAAGGTGGTTTCTATCTCTAGCATTCAGCCGGCTTATTATTCAATCTATACACTTGAAGGGATCCTCAGAAAAGCCCTGTGTTCACCTAATTACTACTCTATAATTTGTAGCCAATGTGTGTAATAGCATGAGGCAGTGCTTCTCAATCTTTAATATGTACTCACATCACCAAGCTTCTTGCTAAAATCTGTTTCAGGAAGACTGGGATGGGGCTTGGGGGCCTGCATATCTAACAAGCTGCACGTAAAGCTGATACTGTTGGTTCAAAAATCATACTTTGAGTAGCAAGTTTCCTAGGGACACAGTTTCACAGTGAAATTCAATAGCCAAGTAAGAGTGGGGAACGCTGAATACTGTAACTGCTCTTATAAATTTATAAAGCAATTTTCTGAGAAATACTGCAGACTTCTGACTGTGTTTTAACTCAGTGTTTCCTGAATTAATTTCACTGCAGAATCTTTTTTTGCAAGAAAATCCTATTACATAACACCAAATAGGTGGTATATAAAACATAGTTTTGGAAAGTTTTATTGTATGGGAGTCTTAAAAGAAATGCATAATTCTGTGTTTTTATGCACTTAATCCCCATTTCTGTGTTAGCAAAGAAACTATTTTCTCAAATTTTTACCTGAGAATAATCAAATATAGGACTTCCCTGAACTGTGCTTGAAATTTCAAATGTGAAATTTTTGGAAACCATTTACAGAAAGAAAAATATATGTGTCAGCAGTTATCTAACTGGGTATGTTTCATGGCGTCAGCTACACTTGTCTAATTTGAAGACCTTGGAAAATGCCTTGAGCTAGAAAAATTTACTCCACTGGTTTGAGTACTCCACTGATGATGAATTATTCCTCCAGGTGAACCTTTCCTTTATCTCCTGTTCTTAAATGAGAAGACTCCCAGAGGGCTGAACGTGGGGTCACTAACCCACACTAGTTGGGGGAAGAGTTGCTATGAGCCCCTTGCTCCCTCAAGGGCTTTGAGAAACCATGAAACAGATGGTGCCATTGCCTACCATGTATGTGGCCAGTCCTTCTCAAAATGTCCCCCTATATCCCTGACTTTCCAACAACCTAATGGTAAAACTAGGGCATGGATTATCACTTCTGTTGAACAGACAAGGAAATGGCAGCGAAGATGATAAGTTACTTGTTTGAAGTCCTCTGTCTATTGGAAGAGCCAAGATAAAGGAAATAGAAAGATGCCTAAGAGCTAGTAAACTTCTCTTCTCTGCCAGGTACTTCATATGCTTAATCATTCAATCCCATTTTATACATTGGTAAACTGAAATGCAAGAAAACTAGCCACTTGTCCCAGTTAATAAATGGGAAAACTGGGATTCAGGCACCTTTGTTTGACTCTCATGCATGTGGTGCAGACACCTTCAATATTTCTTCATCTGTCTGAGATATTAGTAGCTACCAGGTCTTGAAAATGAGGGAAAAGTCCTCACCAGGATAATGAGGTAGAAGTGCAAGATCAGATACTTGCTGCAGAGTGTACTCTACTGCAGAAGTTTGCCCAAGGTCAACCTAGCGATTTAATTGCATGGTTTCCCTTTTTCTTTTGCCTTTTAAATATATTGTAGGGACTTCCCTGGTGGCACAGTGATTAAGACTCTGCACTCCCAAAGCAGCGGGCCTGGGTTCGATCCCTCATCAGAGAACTAGATCCCATATTCATGCTGCAACTAAGAGTTCACATGCCACAACTAAGGAGCCCACCTGCTGCAACTAAGACCCGGCACAACCAAATAAATAGATAAATAAATGAAAATTATTTTAAAATAAATAAATAAATAAAAATAAATATATTGTACAATATCTTGTTCCAAATGGTGTTATTACCATCTCATTATTCCTTCATGCCTTTTAGTGAAGCACTTTTTTCACAGGGTGCATTTTTAATATCATTCATCTGGGAGAAACTCTACAGATTTTTTTTAAAAGCACATGACACAAAATTTCTATTTGAGATTGATCCCGCCCACACCCCTCACCCCAACCTTCACTTTCTGGAGTCTTAAAAACATTCTTCCTGGACTTCCCTGCTGGTGCAGTGGTTGAGAGTCCGCCTGCCGATGCAGGGGACACGGGTTCGTGCCTCGGTCCGGGAAGATCCCACATACCGCGGAGCAGCTGGGCCCGTGAGCCATGGCCGCTGAGCCTGCGCGTCCGGAGCCTGTGCTCCGCAACGGGAGAGGCCACAACAGTGAGAGGCCTGCGTAATGGAAAAAAAAAAAATAAGAAAAATAAGAAAATTAAACTCTTGATTTAAAAAACAAACAAACAAACAAACAAACAAAAAAACATTCTTCCTAAGCAAAAACACCAGACAGCAGAGAAAGAAAACAATGAGACACACCTTGTAATTTTACCCCCCAAATCCCTGACAGATCAGATCTATAAATTCAGAGTCATATGGAGTGAGTCAGACCAAGAGCATGAACAGACCACGTTGTCCAGAATTCCCTCTGCTGCCAACATGGCCCAACAAGGTTCAAGGCAAAAATTCTCTTGCTCAGATTTGAGACATCCTTCTAGGAAGAGAACCTTTCAACTATCTGCCTAGGAAGCCATTTGTACCATGTCCTCATAATGAGATTTGGTATTTTTCATAGAAGTTCACACTCGACAGGCTGAATATGTCTTATAGATCATTTAAAATGTGATCTTATATTTTGTAATCAGCCAAAGCGAAAATACATGTGCTGCCAGCCAGTCAATTACTAAGTCATTTTTACACTCCCACTGGGTACCAGTCTGGACTGCGGGGAACGTGTGGCAGGCACTGGTCTAGATGCCTTCACATGCATCTTCTCCGTTAAAGTTAATAATTACAACAATCAGGATGATAGCAAGCCGTTATTTATCTTATTATGCAATAGGCACTGTGATAAATGTTCGCATGATGCCTGATTTAATGCTCACCATAATCCTACGAGATAGACAAGTCTTCCCAAACCTCATTGCTCAAGAGCATCAGCTGAGGAACTTTATTAGAATGAGTCCTAATCAAGACCTATTGAGTCAGAATCTCTGGGTTAAAAACATGAAATCTCTCTTTTTCAGTAACTTTCTGAGGAACCACAAGGCAGCTTGAAGTTAACCAGCACCTGGGAAAAATAAGACAGATGTTGTTATCTCGATTTTATTCACCGGAAATCAAAGCTCAGAGGGAAAAATGTGTGCCCAAGATGTGCTGGCTTGTCACTGACTCACCACTGCAGCCACCTTAAGAGCATCCTCAAAGGTCTCTTACAACTCAGAGTGTGGTATGAAGATTGGAGTCCTTAGCATCACCTGACACCAAATCTGCTAAGCCAAGCATCTGCATTTTAACCAGACACCCCAGAAGACAGGGTGTGAGAAGTACTGCTCTGGACCACTGAGCTGGAGACTGAAAACTGCATCTCCCAGACTCGACCATCAGCGAGCTTATTTAATTTTACCAATGGGAGGCACTGAGGGAGATCGGAAGGTGGAAGGAAGGAGGAACCATCTTTGTCCACTTTTGCAGAGACATTAGCAGAGGCGGGGGATTTAAGACAGGCTACTGTGGGCTCCAGCCACATGGATGATGTCTGGCGAGCTCCGGGGGTAGTGGGGGCGGTGGGGGGTGCGGCTTCAGGGATCCTGCTGACTGCAGTGGCACAATTCGGTAGCAACAGCTAACAGGTCAGCGTTCACGGGGGCGGGTAGAAAACTAGCTGATTTAGGGGTAACAATCTTTTCTTCTCTTTTGCTCCTTCAGCCCTTTCTGCATCATTGTAAACATTTTCCTGCATTAAGTCCCTCTTTACTTGAAATAGCAAGAGTGGTTCTCTTTCCCTGTGGATATTAGCTGATATTACAGCTTAGTTATCATACAATAGTCATGCTCCTTGTCAAAGGAGCAGGGTGAAGATTCAGCTCCAGGGTCTGAGATGGCAAAGCTCAAGTTCTTAACCAGTATCAAATACAGACGGTCCCAACTTACAATGGTTCGACTTCTGGTGGTGTGAAAGTGATATGCATTCAGCAGGTACTGTACTTCGAATTTTGATCTTTTCCCAGGCTAGTGATGTGTGGTCAGATACTCTCTCATGATGCTGGGCAGTGACAGCTAGCTGCAGCTCCCTCTCGGCCACAGACCTGAGGGTAAGCAATCCATACACTGACAACCATTCTATAAGCATACAACCATTCCCTTTTTCACTTTCAGTACAGGACACAATAAGTTACATGAGATATTCAACACTTGATTAAAAAATAGGCTTTGTTTTAGATAATTATGCCCTACTGTAGGCTAACATAAATGTTCTGAGCACGTTTAAGGTAGGCAAGGCTAAGCTATGATGGTCGGTAGATTAGGCTTATTAAATGTATTTTTGACTTGATATTTTCAACTTATGATGGGTTTATAGGGACTTAACCCCGTCATAACTTGAGAAAGATCTGTGTATCAAAAGCACTGCACAATGAAGTATTCACTTCTATAGGGTGATTGAGCTGTCTTCTTGCTATTCATTCTTTTATCTACTGAAAAATATATATATAATAAAACATTCTGTGCCAAGAAGTATGATAAGTTCTGGGAATACAAAGTTGAATAAAACATAGCTCCTGCTACCATCGAAGGAAGATTCACAGGCAATTAATTATAAGACAATGTGGTAAGTTCAAAATTGAACCAATTTCTAAGGACAGACCAATTTTAACATGACTGTTACTTGAACAATTATGAAAAAAACCAAATGATATTTAAGGCTGATACACCTGGGGACAGGAAGTCTTTTGTGAGAATAAAACAGTTACCTCTGGGTAAGGGAGACAGGTATTGACTGACCTACTTCTCTGAGGTCCCTCCTGTGCTATTCACTCATTCATTTGTTCATTCAATTAATAGCATTGAGTGCTTTATAGCAGGACCTCTCTATACCTTGGGAATAAAGCATTTGAGTAAAAGAAGAGGGATTTGATCTCATGGGTCTTCCATTTTTAGGGAGAGACAGTCACTAGGCAAGTAAACAAATAAGATCATTTTATTCTATGAAAAGTGCTCTAAAGGAAATTAGCAGGGAGATATGAATGAATGCAACTGAGAAGAGGAGGTATTTTAGGTACAGTTTTATTACAGGGGATATTCGTGTAGAAGCCACTGTCCTTGTCCCCAAGAAGGACATAATGAGTCTGAAGGCAATGCTGAAAAGTGGGTCTCAGGTTAGAAGAGCTGCCTGTGAGAACACAGCACATGGAGAGCCCCCTCAAAGCTAGCACCTTCCCTCCAGCTAAGCACTGCTACAGCCAGCATTCAGAGTGCATGATTCTTCAGGGCAGGGGCTGGCTTTTCCTTAAAGCTCCATTCTTCACAGTTGACAGTGGAAGAGGCATGGCATGGTGCAATGATCAGACACTGAGAGTCTCCAATCTTGGTTTAAAAGCTGGTTGCAACACTACTAATTAATTTGTATCTCAGTTTAACAGCCCACAAAATGGGTATAATAATTCCCAAATCACAGGATTGTTGTGAGAATTGAATACTTGGTGCATATCGTGTAGTAGATTACCTGGCTCACAATGGGTAAGCAGTAAATATTCTGTGAATTGATTTGCATGACATATACAAGCACCTTAATGTCAGAAATCATTGTGCTTTTCCCACAGTGATGGATCTCTCTCAGAAGAGATGGTGGAGTTGGATGTGAGACAGGGTTTCTTCTCCTTCAACCTCTGTTTACTTGACTAGAGGTGATGGAAGGAATGGGTGGGTCTTCCTCATGGAACTGAGGGCTTTCTGCTGGCTAAGTCTCACTGGTTGCCTCTGCCATTCCTCTTACGACCAGATCTGCCAGGAAACCCACTTGCCAATGTCCCTCTGAAATTGTGTTCCCCAGAACTGTACAGAGGCTTCTGTACATAAATAAACAAATATTTATTCACCAATAAAAAAGAATAACTTACTGATACTGGTACAAGCTTCAACATTATGAACCTCAAAAATGTTATTTAAGTAACAGAAGCCAAACACAAAATATTATACATGGTATGTTTCCATTAATATGAAATGGCCAGAAAAGGCCAAATTATAGATAGAAAGCAGGTCAGTGCGTTGCTTAGGACTGGGGTTGGGGAATATTAACAGCAAAGAGGCATAAGGTAAATTTTTAAACTGTAGAAATTTAAAAGGAACTGATTTGTGTTGATAGTTACACAACCATAAACATTTACTGAAAATTATAGATTTGTATACTTTCAACAGGTGAACTGTATTTATATAAATTATACCTCAATAAAGCTGTTAAACAACACATGGGCTAATTTTTGTCGTAAAGGAAGTGAGGTGATTAGCCAATTTATTTTGTATTTTGTTAAAAGTAAAATATTTGTAATTGAATAATGCATCCAGTTTTCCATGTTTGGATACTGCCATGGTCACTTTTTATCTGTGCTTTGGGGCATTTTACTTCATCTCCATGATTCTCAGTTCTTTTCATCTGTGGTTGGAGAAGGTTGAACTAGGCCATTTCTAAAGTCTGTTCCATCTCTGATTTTGTAGAATTCTTCAAGCTGGTCTAGTTTTCTCCTTGATCTGTTAGACTCAGTCTGCCAGCAGATTTCCTACAGCTGTCTTTGTTGTCAGGTCATGGTTTGGAATAGACCATCATGTACTTTCCTACTTAATCAAAAACTTTCAGAGAATATACTTCAGCTGATTTCCACCATCCTGATGAGCTGGACAAAGCTGACAAAATTGAGCAATACTCAGTCAATTTATTTTAAGCGGGTGCGCTCATTTTAAAACTTATTTTTACATTAAAAATAATTTTACTGGGCAAAATTTAGCTTACCTACACATAGAGGCAACATTAAAATTAAAACAGAATTAATTTTTGTCTACCAGGGCTTGCTGGTCTAGTATATGGACTACAGTGTAATATCAGAAATCCAGAAATTATTTTGTTGCTATGGGTTAAAAAGTGTAGATTTATTCTTTTTTCTTTTGCTGATCCTGACATCCTTTGATGTGGATGTGATGCCCTTGTGAAGTACTAATGGGGTAATTTGTGAAACTGCATTAGACTTTAATTTTGTAGTTATAGATCAATGCTTCTCAAACTTTAAAGCCTATGCAGATCAGATAGGGATCTTCTTAAAATATAGATGTTAAGATACAGTTGTTTTGGGAGTGGACTGAGATTCTGCATTTCTTTTTACATCTTTATTGGAGTATAAGTGCTTTACAATGGTGTGTTAGTTTCTGCTTTATAACAAAGTGAATCAGTTACACATATACATATGTTCCCATATTTCTTCCCTCTTGTGTTTCCCTCCCTCCCACCCTCCCTATCCCACCCCTCTAGGTGGACACAAAGCACGGAGCTGATCTCCCTGTGCTATGCGGCTGCTTCCCACTAGCTATCTATTTTACATCTGGTAGTGTCTATATGTCCATGCCACTCTCTCGCTTTGTCACAGCTTACCCTTCCCCCTCCCTGTGTCCTCAGGTCCATTCTCTAGTAGGTCTGCATTTCTAACAAGCAGTTAGAATTTGCCATTGTTGGTCGGTGACCGGCACCCTGAGTGGAAAGTTGTTAAGATGAAAACAGAAGCTGTGGAAGGGAAGGAGTTACAGGGAGTTGCCTCATGTTAAAGGTAATGAGAACAGTCTGCAAAAGGGATAAGATGCCTCCGGGGGTGCAGTGAATACTCCATCAGTGAGGGTGGTCCTACAGAGGCTAGCAGGAATGTACTAGCTAGAGTACTAGGCTAGAGTACTAGCTAGGAAGAGGCTAGAGCCTAGGAAGGAATTAGTGGATGGGGATAAGTGATAGACCAGGAGACCCCAAATGTCTCTGCCTCTCACTGTGAGAATGCATACTTAGGTTTTAATAGTGTCTCTTCTGACCTTGAAATGTATATATACCCACAGCTTCCTAATGAATTATTTATGAAAATTTTCCATACTAATTATAAGCTTTTGGGGTCATGCTTATGTGTGTGACCACTGTGTTATAAGTACAAGTTTATTGGTTGTATGCCCAACCCCACCTCTTTCTTTTCCTGGATCGGAAAATTTTAGTCTCCTTGTCCTCTTGTTCCTGGTCAGAAGCACACTTCATAAGGGCCTCTCTTTGAAAATCCTATAGCTGGTTGGGGACAGAAGCCTTGCATCATCTTTCTCAGCAGTTTGTTGCCCATGAAAGCATGAACTTCAGCCTTTAGGCACAATACTGATCCTCCAAGTCACCTTTCTCTTTCCTGAATATGGCATTTTGGGGAGCTACACAGATAAATAAAGATGCTATTTTACTATCAATCAACTATTGATTCTTATACATGTCCTTCATTCATCAGACCCTTAAAGGGAATAATGGAGGGTGACCATTGGACTTCTACCTGTGGAAAGGGGTCATCTCCCTGGAGGAGAGTTCCCTTCTTAAAAGATGAGGGATCACCAAGCTTCTCCCAGGACAAATGTGGGGATTCTGCCAGCTTCTGGGTTTGTCTATTCCAATTATGCATTCCAGGACTAGGGAGATAACCACAAGATGGGTTCAGGGACCCACTGGGTCCACTATGAGAGGGACCCGAGCTAAACCCCATTGACCACCTGGCCATAAGCCTCATACTCTGACTGCTGGACCACAGTGACATTTTGGATCTCCTGGAATTAGTGTCACCTCAGAGCCCACGTCCAGTAATCCCCCAAATATCGGATTCTTTCTTTTCCCCCGACACAAGTCTCCCTGGTGAAAGGCCGTAAGAGGGAGTAGTTCTCAGTGTGCTAAGAAAAATCACCTTATTTTAGATTGATGGGATTTCTGCTGGACCATCCAGGGGGTAAATCCTCTAGCTCCCTGTGTGGTAAGAGTGGCCCTGTTCTCGGCCTGTAATCACTCCCTGGAAATATTCAGCCTCAGATGCCTAAGAGAGGCCATTCTGAATCCGAGTGTAGGACCTGCTGTTGATTCTCATGTTTGGTCACACCCATAGGGATTTAGAATAAAGGGAGAGTCATGATCATTATCATCCATACATCTGACAGATATGTGTTGAATGCCTCCTGTGTGCTAGGCACTGGGTTGCTTGCCAGCACAGTGGAGAACAAGGCAGACATGGCCTCTGCCTTCCAGGAGCTTGTGGCATTGTGGAAATAGGTCACTACAGCCAAGGGAGAGATGTGCTCTAACTGGTCAAGTGTGAGTACTTTTACGAGGCTGCTGGCCTCATCTTGGAGGCATCAGAAGAAATCCTGAGGATACTGTGTTTAACCTGAGACCTGAAGGGATATCCAGATTAGAGGGAAGGGGAGGAACATGGGCCAGGCCAAGAGGTCATTAGGAGTCAAGTTCTGGAAGCAGAGGGAGCGTGAACCATTGGTCCTACTGGAAAAGGAGTGATATAACTGAAATGTAGGTTTTGGCAGGTGGAAGGTGAGAAAGACTCTCGCCTGGACCCAACTTCAGTCCAGCTCCTCTGAGCTTCCTTCCTGACTAAGCCATACCCTTGGCCCTGTTCTTGCTGGGCCTGCATAGCCCAGTCATAGTGAGAATCCTGCTGAGTTAATTTAGCAGGAATCTCCTACCCTTGTTAGATCACCCTCAAGAGCTGATCAAATTCCTCATCTCCCACCCTTATTATCTGATCACCCTGGTCTGCCTTCAACAAGTTCTGCTTAGCAAGAATCCCCCCTACACCTTGACATCTCCTCTTAGTAATTTTCCACCCACTGACCATCTCCCTCCCAACCCAGATCCTTGGCTATAAATCACCACTTTTCCTTGTATTCAAAATTGAACTCAGTTCTATACTGAAGTCTCTTTTCCTCTATTGCAATAGTTTTGTTTTTTTTTTTTTAAATAAATTCTATCTTTAACTGGTGTCTGGCTCTGGTGCTCTTTGCCAAAAAGAAGATACTGAGAGTTTGGGGAGGTAAATAATAGACAGTCTATGAAAGGGCTTCATTCCATGGAAAGCTATTGTAGGATTTTAAGAACTCTGGTGTCACTGTTTATTCACATGTAATAAAAATCAGTCTCATTGAATAACAGAATGAGGAGTGGATGAATGCAGGGGAACAGTCAGAAATCTAAGACAAATGAATACAGATAAAATGATTTTACTGTTTCCTAGTTAAAGATCATCATGCCCCTTTAAGAATCAGTCCCTGATGTTTATTGCAGCTTTAAAATAGGCCTTAAACAGTAAGGTTCAATGACAAGGAGGCCTGGAGAGGAAGTGATAGCTAAGTAAAAATCTGAAATAGAAGTAGAAATTAGCCAGGTAAAATTGGAGTGAGGTGGAAGACAGGTTGGGGTAGCTTTAAGCAGTGAAGTGAATGAAATGGGAAAATGTGTGATGTGTCCCAGGTGCACGACGGGAAACAATATCTCCCCCAAATTCAATAAAGTGTGATAACAATATTAGTCATCCCTTCTCACCTTTTGTGATTCTGTAAGTCTAGAACTAAAATAATGTATTCATTGTTATTCATTTTCATCCTAAACACCACTTGGTGCTACCTAACACATCACTACTGGTATTGTACAATTGCCGTTCTCTGCATCTGTGATGTGAGCTTCCCAAGCTTCCCATCACCCCTTCCTGGAATGCTCTCCCTCCTTCTTTGTTGCTGGACAGCTCTTACTGCTCCCCAAGGTCCATAAGGAAGTTGATGAAATAGCTAAGCAAGAGATAGTATATTCATCAGCTTGGACTCTCATAACAAAATACCACAGAGTGGCTGACTTAAAAAACAGATGTTTATTTTCTTACAAATCTGGAGGCTGGAGGTCCAAGGTCAAGATGGCAGCAGTATTTGTTTCCGGCCCTCCCCGTCCCTGGCTTGTAGATGGCCACCTTCTCACTGTGCTGCCACATGACCTTTCCTCTGTGCCTGCACGTGGAGAGGTGGGGAGGGGGAGAGAGAGAGGGAGGAAGGGAGGGAGGGAGAGAGAGAAGGGGACAGAGGGAAGGAAGGGAGGAAGGGAGAATGGACAAGAGAGCTTTCTGGTGTTTTGGTGTTTTGTTCTTTTAACCTTAATTACCTCCTTAACATTCCTACCTCAAATATAATCAATTTAGGTGTTAAGGCTTCAACATATGACTTCTAGGGGACACACTTCTGCCCATAGCAGATGATGAATTCACTAGGGCACTTGGGCACATGAGGAGTGGATCACCCAGTATTACAGTTGATGATATTTTATACTCAGCAGCATTGTATCTATTTTGGGGGAGAACTACAATGTTAAACTATATTCTTGAACATCTGCGAGGTCCCCACTGGGTTGAAGCAAGAAATAACAATGTGCACACTCAGAAATATTTCTTGACTAGAATAAGAGCTTAGCTACAAAGAAAGTCTTTTTCTGATCCAGCTGGTATCCAACTGATATATATTTAGACTTGGGCTTGATAGGAGAGAATAAAAATTGATTCTGCTCCTTGATTTTCAGAGAAAGTTGTTTCCTTAAAGAAGCTGGCCCCCTCTGCAAGCTAGCAGCCCTTTTAAGGTCTGGAATTTCTTTTTTGTTATTTGATTTCATCTCAATTCCCGCCCCCCCCCCTTTAGAGGAAACAGTATATCAAAGCAAGAATGAAACAATCTGAAGACATTGATGCTGGGTACGTGTTTAAAGACCCTCTGTTCCGAATAATTTAACAACTTCCTCAACGCAAAAATTAAATACACTTGAAAAGTCCAAGAGTGGGATTGCAGAGAAGGATTAATACGAAGCAGAAATGTTCCTATTTGAGCAGATGGAATGAATTCTCCATATTTCCTTTTATACTACAATGATTATTTGTTAGACTTATAGCATCTTAGGTTACATAATTCAACATTTTCATTTTTTAAAGTCCTCTTATTTGTATCATTTCTCAGTTTTCAAAGCATTTTCTGACCTTTTAGTGCATTTCATCCTCATAACAATCATGTGAGTTTAGCTGGGCAGGTTTTTTAAAATTCAAGTTTGTAAATAACAACCACAAAAAATATCAAGGACAGTTTAAAAATATTTATGAATATCCCTTCAATCCTCATTATTTCCTGAACCACATACCAGAGATTTTCTTTGGTTGATGGGTAGGAAATGAATTTTGAGTGAGGCTAAACCCTCACATGATGCTTGAGGAAAAGGAAACTCATTAAAAAATGGCACAGTTTTACTGTTTATGTAATCTATCTCCTTTAAAAGTCTGATTGAATTCCTCTCTTAATTAAACAAAATCTTCTTAAAGTGTTTGATAATATTAATTACTGTATTAATATCATTGGGGAGTAGACGTTCTTTTTTTTTTTTTTGCTGTACGCGGGCCTCTCACTGTTGTGGCCTCTCCCGTTATGGAGCACAGGCTCTGGACGCGCAGGCTCAGCGGCCCTGGCTCACGGGCCCAGCCCCTCCGCGGCACGTGGGATCTTCCCGGACCGGGGCACGAACCCGTGTCCCCTGCATCAGCAGGCGGACTCTCAACCACCGCGCCACCAGGGAAGCCCAACATTCTTGAATCCTACACCATATTTATTCTCCCTATGAAGTTCTTCAGAGAGATGTATGTGCACACAGGAAACAGAAACTGACGGAAGACAGAACAATGTTCCACTTTATTAGAATTCTGGAAGGTTGGCCCAAAGTACATGGCCCGAGTTCAAGGTCTAATGGGGTCTTCACTCTTCTTATTGAGCCATAACCTGAGTCTCATGATTATACCATCTTCCAGCCAACATCACAGAGAGAGAAAATTGAATAACAACAGATCAGAAACACAGGAAAGGTAGAGCCTGGGGCCCGTCTCCTGCTATCCAGTTGCAGAGAAGGATGAAACAGAAGAAAGAGAGTTCAGCCAGAAGTGCTATGGAGGGACAGGTCTTCTGTCTACTTGCCACTTTTGAAGTGTAGACACAAGAAGGAGAAAAGACAGAGGGAGACGGCTGGCATTCAGCACCAGGAAGGAAGCCACGTGTGGCCTTACTGCTGCCTTCTCATGGATGGCAGCAGAAGACGGGAGACCCATGCCTTTGTAGGAGACCTTTAGACCCTGCTCACTACTCTACTTGGCTCATCAAAATCCTGGAATCTGGGGGCTTCCCTGGTGGCGCAGTGGTTGAGAGTCCGCCTGCCGATGCAGGGGACACGGGTTCGTGCCCCGGTCCGGGAAGATCCCACATGCCGCGGAGGGGCTGGGCCCGTGAGCCATGGCCGCTGAGCCTGCGCATCCGGAGCCTGTGCTCCGCAACGGGAGAGGCCACAACAGGGAGAGGCCTGCGTACCGCAAAAAAAATAAAAATAAAAAAAATAATAATAATAATCCTGGAATCTGACCAATCAAATTGATACCCTCCGAGAAGCAAAGAAGGGGGTGATCTGAGTTTCCTCACAGAACTAGAGTTCTACAGTTCTGATGAAGGATGTTGGGTAGAAAAGAATCAGATTGCAGGGGGTTTTTTTCCCCCTGTTTTACATACTTGGTCCCAAAGTTCACTTAATAGTATCAGCAACTGTGCTCCAAACACAGCCATGTCCCAATCTCTGAAAACTAGTAGAAGATAGAAAGAAATATGTATTGGGTTGGCCAAAAAGTTCATTTGGGTTTTTCCGTAAGACGTTAGAGGCCTATCTGTCATCATGGAAGCTGTGGTCAGTATGTAATATTATTTTTTCTTGGAACCAAGAAGAAATGTGAACTTGGAACCACAGTCAGGATTAAGATCTGCTTACTAGCAACGGACTCTCTTCTAACCACTATTAGTCTTTACAAGTTTCCGTTCTTCTATGGTCTAACAATGTTTGCATTGTGTCTTTCTGACAATTCACATCTTGGGGAGCAAGAATGACCTAGTTCTAAAATATGTGTGTCCAAGCTTATTTTAGAATGCAGAGCGAACTGCTGATGAAGAGAAATGGCCCTCTTATTTGGAGCACGACATTGCTGACATCATGAATGGAGAACAAAAGATCAGTATCCCATCCCCTTGTGTCAGAGAAAAGCGAGTTGAAAAAAAAAGCTAATAACACTACCATTTCTAATTGCATTTTGATTCCATTTGCTAGAAAGGTAATATTCTCTTATCTGAAGATGGTTTTCCTTTCCTCATATCTTCAGTACAGATAGTATTATTCAACCCTGGGTCCAGAGATGTGAAATACTGACAATTTTGGATGGCTCTCTAAGCATTTAATACAGGAAATTTACTTTTGTTAAGAATAACTCAGAAGGCATTTTTCAGCGATTTCAGGCTTTAAGCTGGAATCCACAGCTGTTTCATACTACGTTGTGAGAAACTGTGATGGGGGTCTTCTCTGAAAATATGCCAAGTTCTCACAACTTGGCATATAGTCGTGCCCATTGCTATATTTCTTTCCTCTTTTTCCCCACCCCATGTGATGCAATGTGCTATGATGGACAAGCACATAAACTTTGGTTTCATCCAGTTCTAGATTTGTAGCCTGATTACATACACTATTTCTGTGACTTCAGGCCCATTACTAGAACATGTCCTGTTTCTTCATTTGTATGAAGAGAATAAGAATAAGCACATGAGATATTGTAAAGATCAAATAATTTTTAAAATAGAGATATTTTAAACAAACTTCAAGCAGTTATTACCTCCGCAGCCCCCATCTGCCTCAGTGAATCTGGTTTATCTACTTGATGTCTTGCTCCTAATTTTCCCAACCAGGACCATTTAACCATGGCATGGGATTTCTTCCAGAACCGAGCTTGTTAGAGGGCTGCCCTCTTGATATGTGTTAATTACTGTTACTTCTAGTCCTGCTGTAATCAGATGGGTGGAGAGTTGGCAAGCAATTACCCATTTGCTAAATCTGGCCCATTGCTTGTTTTTTTGTACAGCCTGCATGCTAACAGTAGATTTTACATTTTAAATGGTTGAAATTAAATCAAGATAAGAATGATATTTTGTGACATATAAAAATTGTATAATATCAAATTTCAATGTCCATAATTAAAATTTTATTGGAACACAACCATGTTCATTTACTTATATATTATCTATGGCTAATTTTGCACTAAACTAGAGTTAAGTAGTTTTAACAGAGTTCCCATGGAACACAAATTCTAAAATATTTACTATCCCATCTTATTCAGAAAATGTTTGCTGACCTCCAATATAGAAAATAAATCACACTTAGGTAAACCTGGCTACTACTTACTAGCCACATGACCTTGTAAGAATCACCTTTTAAAAATGATTCTCATTATAGCATTTCTTCAAAGTGTCTAGAGAAAAATAAATGGCATATCATCTATGAAAGTGCTTGGTGAACTGCTTTCCTCATGACTTCAGTATAGATCGTATTATTCAATGCTGGGTCCATATAACTTTGTAAAACTATATGATTTTCAAACCTTGTTTTTATCCTTGAAACATTTTATTCACCTAAGTCTTACATGAAACCTCTTAAAGTAAAGCAGATAGAAGTAGGACAGGTGGTTGAAATAGGGAAGGGAGCTTGAAACGCTAAACACCCATCCACTACCCCTGGGTAATTTGCTGAACCCCTACGGCTTGCAAGAGTTTGAAGCCACTAGGGGGATAAGGAAAACAAGGACTTCTCATCTTTTCCATTACTAATGCTCCTTTTCCCATTTAAAAATTACTTAGTGCAACTCATGCATCCTGGGCTTCAGCATCCAGTGACTACAAAATAAGAGGATGTAAAAAATGTGCCAGTGATAGGAGAATTTCTAGTTGTTGTCAAGGTGATCAACTAATGGGTTGCTGGCTATTTACCTGACATCCAACCTTGAGACACCACAAAAAATGATAGAGAGGTTGATTGGGTTTGAGCAATGACCTTGAAAACCATGGGGAAGCCTCAGGGAAGACAGACAGTCGGGTCTTGTTTTGGGACAAGTAGTATCACAGAGGGCTACAGAGTGAGATTATTCAGATGGGGCCTAGAATGGACTTCCGTTTAAGATATGCTCCCATCTTTCCCTCAAGATGCTCATGGCTGAACAAAAGCAACACAGACATGGGCTGGCAAAGGATGACAAGGAAATAGCAGTGGGGTCTAAGACTTAGGTGAGGAAGACCTAATAGCATGTGCAGGTAGACCAGCTGGCCCTCTACACTCAGTAAACCATCTTGAAAAAGAGCATGGCCCTGCTCAGAGATGCAAGGTGCGTCCCTGAGAGGCACAGTTATCTGGAGGAGGGATAGTAAAGAGGAAGTTGTTTTTCCTCCCTCACCCCCTCATTGAAATTTCCAAGGGAGGACTAGGGGTTCACAGAGCTAAAGCAGGTGACAAATGAGGAGTACAACATCAACAAAGTAAAGATAATAGGATAGACAATCCAGACAAAGTGCGACAAAAGGAACCATCAGACAGAGCAGGCACTTAAAGAACTCTCAAGGAGACAAAGGAAGGTATTTGTAACAAAAAGCAGAGACAAGCAATTATAAAGGAAAAAAAATTGGGGCCATTATGGTCAGGAAAAATATAGTTGAAATAAAGATATCGGTATCTGAGTAGAAAAACAGAACATATATAGTCAAAGAACAGATTATTGATCTGAAATACCAGGCTAAGGACCCTTTCTGGAAAGCACCCAAGAGGAATAAAGAGGAAGTATAATTACACAGCTAATAGATCTAAAACGGTAGAAGGAGAATATCAACCTCTTTAAGATAGGAATTCCAGGAAAGAGAAACATTACAGGAGAAGAAATAGCTAAAGAAATATTGGCTGAGAATTTCTCAGTTTTAAAGGGCAGATGGTATGATCCTGGTTTAAAAACATACACGGGCACATTTTGACACAAAAAGGTGAAATTTTAGAAGATCGCAAAGAAAATTCCAAAAGCTTTCAAAGAGAAACGTAGATCACACACAAAGGAAGGGGAGATATAATAGATTGATGTCATGTCTCCAAAGCAACACTGGATGCAAGAAGCCCCCCCAAATAATACTTTCACTGTATTCAAGGAAATATAGAATTTTATTTCCAGCTTAAACATGGGGAGAAAACAAAGATATCCTTGAACATCTAAGGCCACAGCCTTCAGGCCACTCTCCCTTCCCCTGTGATCCTGTTAGCCTGCTTTCCATGCTTACTCTTTTGTTATATATGTCAAGCACCTTCATTTGAAATTAAAAGCCAAGAATTTGACTCTGTATTCTCCAGGCTAAATAATTCTCTCCCATGAATACAGTGAGTTTAGAAGATTATTCTTCGGCCTGAATTGTAGAAAAAAGGGTGCTGGCTACAAGATATATGGAAAAAACAACCTGGATCGATATCTCAAAATATCTTCTCTATAGAAACGCCTTAATGAAGGTGGACACAAAGTGCTTTGGGAACAGGAACAGTAATGAGGGGGCAAGGACTCCAGATCAGCATGGTTTTAAGAAAGCCACAGATCTTCTAGAGTAGGTGAGTTTCTGATAAACCTGTGACTCTCACTATAATACTGGGAGTCAGAATGGGCCATCTTTCACATCTTTATTCTACAGGCATGAGCTTGGCTTGAAATGTTAAGGTGTTCCTTGAGATACTGACATTTTATTGCTACTAGAACATGATGATAATTTGAGTAATTGAAAGCAATCCACTTTTTCTTTATGTTCTAATAGCACTCTGATAAACATGGAATGTTTCATGTTTCTTCCTAATCAGCAATGTCTTCAAAAGCAAAAGACCTCCCAGATATTACAACATGAGGTTATTTTTAATATTTAATGCAGAATCAAGGAAGCTCCTTTTGGTTCTGTATTCAGTGGAATAGATGTAGAAATGCTGGTATATAAAAAGCAGGATTGAAGGAATTTTTGCACCATATCTCTTTTACATTTCTGTGCAACATTTCTACCTTGGAAGGAGTTAAGTCTTTTTATTCCATTTCTACACTGTATTTTCAAACAGTGCATTTCACTAATGATTCACTACAGTTGAACCATTTTTATTTCATTTTTATGATATATTTACATGTAGTGCATTTTACACTGGGGGACATAGACTCGTTTACGGGCTCTTTCTCATCTCAGTTTTTTGAACAGTGTTTTTCTATCTTGTGAAGAGTGTAATCATTTCTATGTTATTTCTACACCAATAGATCGTTACAACAACAAAAATAATATGAATAGCTACCAATTACCAAGCCATGTGTGCCAGGTAGAACAGTAAGCAATGGGCATCTGGTTACAGAATTTATCTTTACAAACAAACCTGTGAAGTAGTACTGATTATCATCTCCATTTTACTTATGAGAAAACTGGGGCTCAGAGAAATAAATTAACTTATCCAAGCCTCATATCTAGAAAGTGGTGCAGACACGTTTGAATTCGGATCTGATTTTAAAATCTTCACTTTCTAAAATATGACACAAATGAACCTATCTATGAAATAGAAGCAGAATCATGGACACAGAGAATAGACTGGTGGGTGCCAAGGGGGAGGGGGAATGGGGGAGGGATGGGTTGGGAGTTTGGGATGAGCAGATGCAAACTCGTATATATAGACTAGATAAACAACAAGATCCTACTGTATAGCACAGGGAACTGTATTCAATATCCTGTGATAAACCATAATGGAGAGGAATATGAAAAAGAATGTATATATATGTATAACTGAATCGCTTTGCTATACAGCAGTAATTAACACAACATTGTAATTCAACTATATGTCAATAAAAATAAATTCTAACAAATCTTCACTTTCAATATTATGCTTTGGTGCTATGTCATCAGGATGTTATGATATTGTTATCACCATGGTGATGACCATGATCTGCATAACGATCATCGTTGTTACCTCCGGTATTCTGAGACAGTTTCATTGTATCTGGTCTCTCTATCCTGAATCCTCAGTTTATCCCATCAGATATTCACACTTGTATAGTCATATCAGGGTTGATAAATCCTATCATCCCATGGGACATTTGAGTAACAGACTAATTTCACCTACTGTTTCACTTACTGTTCACAAAGTCTTTGCAAAGTACCTAGAGGAGAGAAAGCAGCACCAACATACAGATGAAGGAAGTGAGGCTGAAGGAGGTACCTGACTGAGCTGAAGTGAGCAAGCGGTTGCTTTCAGTCATAAAATGCATGTTTCTGAGCCTGAAGAGCCCAGTTTTCTACCACATTATATTGCCTAGTACAGTGCCTGGGGCAGACAAAGTGCTCAATCTGTAGAGGTCAAATTAATGGGTGAATAAATGAAGTAATTATGAGTCCCTTGTGAGCAGAGATATGTGTGTGTGTCTGCGTGTGTGTGTGTGTGTGTGAATTCTCCAGTGTTTAGCACAGTGCTGCTTATAGTGAGCACCTAGCAGATATATATCAGTCAGTTGAATGGATGCACAAAAGACCCAATGAATGAGTGGACTGATATGAGTTCTTTGAAGGTAGGGTTATTGTTATTTGTTTATTAACAGTGCCTTGCACTGTACCTGACTTACAGTAGGAACTGAGTAAAAGTTGTTGAATGTTTGGTGAATGGGTAACTTATCACCATCCCCACCACTCTTACTCCTGGTACTACTGCCAACAAATATAGGGAACACACCATGTTCCAGGCACTGCTCTAACTCACTCATTTCCATAACAACTTTTTACTTATAAGAATACCCATATTTTATAAATAAGGGGTACACAGAGGTTAAGTAACCTTCACGCAAATTTCCCAAGATAGAGAGCCAGACATTCTGGATTCAGAGTCCATGAAACTTAGATCTGAGACAGTGTGTTTTTTTTTAAAGCAAGAACACGGTACAAAAGTTTTACGTTTCCATTAATAGTATGGCCACTGACTTTAAACTGTTCCTCCTAAATCCTAACCAGCATGTCCCCAATTCCAGCTTTCATCTCAGACAGCATCCAGATTGTCCTGCGTCTTCTGCATTTGGTTCTCAGAGTATCTCCTGAGCAGGGGGTTAAATGGACAACGACAGAGAAACGAGACCATAATCACCCTCCCAATCATCTTCCTAATGTCATATTATACTTTGAAACTTCCATCCTTTCAGGAGGATTTGTTGGAAGAATGTCGGTACGCAGAACTGGCCATGCACTGCCCATTAAGTTAATGAAGGGGGCTCAGCGCATTCCCTTAGAGCTCTCACTGAAAAGGAAGTGCCAGGCATGTCAGAATAATAATCACCATATAGCACACTGATTTTCATTCACAACGAGCTTCATGAGCATTAACAAATGAGTCCTAACTACCCACTCTGTGAGGCTGAAAAGCCTACAATCCCCTCCATGGTGAATAGGGGCATAGGATGGAATTAGAAAAATATCTCTTTTCTCCCACTCTCTATTCCCTTACTAAACAAACAAAAAAGAAAAGAAAAGGAAATTTCATTTCAAGCAGAGCTGAAATGGCTCCTGAGTTCTGACATTTCATTAATGCTGACAAAATCATCTTTTTTCCCACCCAATTCGGGCCAGAAGCCGCTGCTTCTGGCTGTGTTTCAAAAGAGGGCTACAAGCTGAACCCAGTATCTTGGGCTTTGCCAAGAAGGCTGAGCCACATTTGTGGTCTGACAGGGGCTCCATCCTTGCCCTGAGCTTCCTCTCAGCCAGTGGTCCCACCATTCTCTTACCTGGAACTTGCTCTTGACTCTTCTTCCTAGTCCCCAATTTCCCATATTCTGTTGATTAGGTTTCCTAAATATTTTTAAATTAATTTTTATTGGAGTATAGGTGCTTTACAGTGTTGTGTTAGCTTCGACTGTACAGCAAAGTGAATCATCTATACGTATACATATATCCCCTCTTTTTTGGATTTCCTTTCCATTTAGGTCACCACAGAGCACTGAGTAGAGTTTCCTGAGCTATACAGTAGGTTCTCATTAGTTATCTATTTTATACATAGTATCAATAGTGCATATATGTCAATCCCAATCTCCCAATTCATCCCACCACTCTCCCTTTGCCCCTTGGTGTCCGTACGTTTGTTCTCTATGTCTGTGTCTCTATTTCTGCTTTGCAAATAAGATCATCTATATCATTTTTTCTAGATTCCACATATATGCGTTAATATATTTGTTTTTCTTTCTGACTTACTTCACTCTGTATGACAGTCTCTAGGTCCATCCACGTCTCTACAAATGACCCAATTTCGTTCCTTTTTATGGCTGAATAATATTCCATTGTACATATGCAAGACAGGAACACACACCCACCCATCAGCATATGTTTCCTAAATAGTAATTGAATCCATCTCTTCCCTTCAAAACCCATCCCTACTGTTAATTACAGCTGCCATCATCTCTTCTCCTTAACACTGAAAGTATCTCCTAATAGGTCTCCTTGATTCCAGTTTTATGCCCCTCCTATGAATGGCACATATTTCTGAGACTCTTATCTGGCACTCTCTCTCCCCTGCTTTTAAGTCTCTAATGACTCCCAGTTGTCTATAGGATAATGTAGAGGATGTATATTCATACATCGTGGCAGACTAAAGTTATGGTATCTGAAATTTTCTTGATTTAAAGCATAAGGTCTATGCCAAGTGTCCTATTTAAAACATAGTGTCATCCATTAAAACATAGGGTCATCCATTAAAACATAGGGTCTATTTATTCTCCTGTTAAATCTGAGATAATGACCATTTTGACCAATAGAGTATGGCAAAATTATGCTTTCCAAATTTGGGGCATTATTTTAACAAGACTGTTAGCTTTAGCCTATCCTAATGCCATGAGCCAACACGCAAAATGTCTAAACTCCCTACTGAAGAGACTCTGATCTGTGCTCAGTAGTTACTCACTGAAGGATTAAAAGGGCACATAAATTTGTAGAAGACCAGAAAATTTTGCTTCACCAAGGAGGCTGCTTGGAACTGAAGCCAGGAATCTAAATGACATATTCTTAGAATGATTGGAACTGATGGGTGTATCAAGTTAAGGAGCTTTCTGTCTAATCCCTGGGCAAGATTTGCTCCACTGGGAACCCAGACAGAACACCAAAAAACAATATTAAAGAGTGCCCTGGTGCTTCCCTGGTGGCGCAGTGGTTAAGAATCCTCCTGCCAGGGCTTCCCTGGTGGCGCAATGGTTGAGAGTCCGCCTGCCGATGCAGGGAACATGGGTTCGTGCCCCGGTCCGGGAGGATCCCACATGCCGCGGAGCGGCTGGCCGCTGGGCCTGTGCGTCCGGAGCTTGTGCTCCGCAACGGGAGAGGCCGGAACGGTGAGAGGCCTGCGTACCGCAAAAAAAAAAAAAAAAAAAAAAAAAAAAGAATCCTCCTGCCAGTGCAGGGGATACAGGTTCGAGCCCTGGTCCAGGAAGATCCCACATGCCGTGGAGCAACGAAGCCCATGCACCACAACTACTGAGCCTGCACTCTAGAGCCTGTGAGCCACAACTACTGAGCCAGCGTGCCACAACTACTGAAGCCCGCACGCCTAGAGCTTGTTTTCCACAACAAGAGAAGCCACCGCAATGAGAAGCCCACACACCACAACGAAGAGTGGCCCCTGCTCGCTGCAACTAGAGAAAGCCCTCATGCAGCAATGAAGACCCAACGCAGCCAAAAATAAATTAAAAAAAAAAAAAAGAGAGAATGCCCTAGAATATGAAAAAGTGATTCCAGCTCCCAGAGTCTCAATTATCCAGAAATTCACACCTGGGCCTCCCCAGAAAGCAGGTCGGCCAAACAAGTCCAAGGTCTTTTCATATTGTAGACCTTGGCTTACACGTTTTCACTTCCTATAGAAAGCTTCTGCTGATATGGCTGCCCCTTCCTCCCATCCCACACACATACACTACACTGCTCAGGGTTCCAATAGCACTCTACACCTCTCGTTATTTAGCATTGTCACACTCCATTAGAACTGCTTACTTAAATGTCTATCTCCTTTAATACCATAATTGCCATAGAGGCAGGGACAATCTTGTTCATTATTACATTCCTAGCATCTAACTACAGTGTCTGTTGAGCAATATACCCTAAGTAAGTATTTGTTGAGTGAGTTGGCTCAGTCTCTTTGAGGACAGTTGCTCTTTCCTTTCTTTATCCAGTTATCGTCTACTCATCATCTAGATCCTTGACTGCTCATCATGTCTTTGGGAAAGTGTTCTCTGATCTAGCCTTCTAAATCAAACTCCCGTTTTTATACTCTCTTGTCATTTGGTATTTCTCTTATTGCACTTTTCATTATTGCAATTTGATATTTTCACAAAAAGTATTAGGTAGTTTGATACTTTTAGTTTAGGTAAGACTAGGATAATTATATCAATATATTACTGCACTGACAGATCTGAGAATTTGGCTATGAAATACAAAATAATAGTTTAAAACACATTTTCGTAAATTCTTTGACTTTAGTATTTTATGAAAAAGATGGAATTTTACTTTGTTGAATTTGAGGGACTTCCCTGGTGGCACAGTGGTTGAGAATCTGCCTGCCAATGCAGGGGACATGGGTTCGATCCCTGGTCTGGGAAGATCCCACGTGCCGCGGAGCAACGAAGCCCAAGAGCCACAACTACTGAGCCCATGTACCTCAACTACTGAAGCCCATGGGCTGGCGCTCATGAACCACAACAAGAGAAGCCACCACAATGAGAAACCCGTGCACCACAACGAAGAGTAGCCCCCGCTCGCCGCAACTAGAGAAAACCTGCTCACAGCAACGAAGACCTAACGCAGCCAAAAATAAATAAATAAAATAAATAAATTAAAATAATAAAAAATGAAAATAAAGATAGGATTAAAAAGAAATGTTGAACTTGACAAGTAAATAGGTAATAGATCCTGGTAAATAAATCTTTCCATTCTGTGGGCACTGATTGATTTGGTTATCAATAGTGACACGGACCTCTTTCCCCTTGATTGTCATGGTGCTGGATTTGTTTCAAAGGTGACGAAAGGGGTTCCCATATGTGATTTTTAAAAATCCCGTTAACAACCCCACGAGGTAGTCAGTGTAGGGCTGGGATCACTTTTATCCCTACCTACAGATAAGTATTTATGCAATTTGCTAAATGTCACAAACATTTGTGGGTTATCTGAACTAGGATAAAAACAAAAATAAAATCAAAAACAAAAGACTGAGAGTCTTTGTCTTACTGTCTTAAATGATGTTAGTAAAATATTATTTAGGTATAAAGCAATGTTGATAAACAACAGACTCCAAATGTCAGCAGTAGGGCTTTATTGGCTATCATCTTTAATATTTCTTAGATACCCATCAACTGTTTTGAGCTTTACGGATTTGTGGGACAATCGTGCCCTTCAGGTAACTTCTGTGCATTACTCCTTGGGTTTTATCCCTATAGGTCTAAACTTCTTCCTGAGAGTAGATTGTGTCATTCCCTTTGCCTCAAACATCAAACTCCTTGGAAGTCTTCTTAGGTGCTGAGATTACACCACGTAAGCTACACTTCACATCTTGGCATTGTTGATCATAAGGTGTGGGTGTAGTTAGGACCACCCATGAATAGTCTGGGGCTCCCTTCCTGGGCACAAGGATTGAGTAGGCAATGCTGTGTAACTTGCTTTGGCCAGTGGGATGTCAGTGAAAGTGACGTGCATTTCTGGAAAGAAACTTCAAGAGCCAGTGAACAGTTCTCATATCCTCTTGTCTCTGCTGTGGTGATTATAAAAGCTTGCTTGATATGGAGTCTCCATCAGCCTCATTCCGCAAGTGACAACAATGATTGGAGGCTTCCTGCCAATCTGCTTTGCACAAGTAGCATGAGGAAACAATAAACCTTGACTGGTCTTCTTCTTGGTTGGTGAATCTGCTTCTGTTTTGTAAATAAGTTCATTTGTATCCTTTTTTTTTTTGCGGTACGCGGGCCTCTCACTGTTGCGGCCTCTCCCGTTGCGGAGCACAGGCTCCGGACGCGCAAGCTCAGCAGCCATGGCTCACGGGCCCAGCCGCTCCGCGGCATGTGGGATCCTCCCGGACCGGGGCACGAACCCGCGTCCCCTACATCGGCAGGCGGACCCCCAACCACTGCGCCACCAAGGAAGCCCTGTATCCCTTTTTTAGGAAAAGTATTTGAAAAAGAATAGATATATGTATATGTATAACCGAATCACTTGGCTGTATACCTGAAACTAATACAACATTGTAAATCAACTACACTCCAATATAAAATAAAAAAATTAAAAAAAACCCCAAAACAACAAAAAAAAAACCAAAAATAAACTTTTATTGGTCTTAACCATGGAGACTTCCAGGCTACGTGTTACCATAATATAATCAAATCTATTTTTTAATAGAAATCCATTTTTAATTAATTTATTTTATTTTTGGCTGCGTTGGGTCTTTGTTGATGCACGCAGGCTTTCTCTAGTTGCGGCAAACAGGAGCTACTCTTTGTTGCAGTGCATGGGCTTCTCATTGAGGTGGCTGTTCTTGTTGCAGAGCATGGGCTCTAGGCATGCGGGCTTCAGTAGTTGTGGCACGTGGGCTCAGTAGTTGTGGCTCGCGAGCTCCAGAGAGAAGGCTCAGTAGTTGTGGCACACGGGCTCATTTGCTCCGTGGCATGTGGGATCTTCCTGGACCAGGGCTTGAACCCATGTCCCCTGCATTGGCAGGCGGATTCTTAACTACTGCCCCACCAGGGAAGCCCATCAAATCTATTTTGATGGACTTAGAAATTGACATCTGAAAGGGAGAGTGCTGCTCTTACTATATATATGTGTATATACAGAGAGAGAGCTGGCTTACAGTTTGGCTACTGGGCAGTGAGGGAGCTCTTGTTGGAGGCTGGAGAATGGAGATTTGTTTTATGCTGTAGCAAATATTTGACAAAATTTTACCCTGTTGAAACTTGAGATGCAGATAATATAACTAATGCACTTGTAGTTCTAAGGGAAGTGGTAAAAAATCAGAATGTTACTATCTTCTTGGGACATCACAAGGAGTGGGACTGAATGAGGGTGACACAGGAAAGCCCGGGAACTTCACTTCCTAAATTATTGGGCATCAGAAGAGGTCTTCCCTCAGGGAGGGGTGACCATGTTGCACGTTTATAAGTCAGTAGTGTGGACATGCATAAACCAAGTGGGAAAAACCTTGTGTCCATTTCACATGCTGTCAACAGGTAGCTATTGAGTACCAGCAGTTTGCCTGGTTTGGGAAATATAAAAGAAGAAAACAGAGCCTGCTGTTCTCTGGGACCTCATGTTTTCTGCAGGGAAAGACAGAGTGGCTCACAGCTTGACATTAGACCTAGGTTCTCATTAGAGGTTCACTGCTCACTAGCTGTGTGACCTTGAGCAACTTCCGTCACCCCTCCGAGCTTCAGTTCTCTTCACCATAAAGTGGAGATAATGGTATCAATCACAGTAGATTGATGTGGGAATGAAGAGACATTCAGTGGTTGCTATAATTATATTTGAATTGTGATAATAGGGAGGGTTATATTTGAATTATGATAGTAGGGAGTGTTATAATGGCACTGAAGCCAAGGCATAAAATGAGTGAAGTGAGGAAGAGCTTTGCTTTGGCTGCAGGATCCCGGGAAGGCTGCTTAGGAGAGGCAACACTGGTCCAGATGTTCCCAGATAGATAAGCAGGGGAAGGGCATTTTAGGCAATGGGTAAAGCATATGAGAAAAGATGGTACCCTGGGCAGCATTGCTTATTCACAGGATTACAAGCAATTCTCTTGGCTGGACAAAAACCGTCAACTGACTGGGTAGCAGCTGAGGTCCAAGAGCTAAGAAGGGACTCGATGCAAATCCACTCATCATTTCAGAGCGTTTGTCCTTTTCTCTTCAATGGATGGTTCCAAAGGTAAGCTAAGAGCAAAAAAATGCTTATTCACTTAAATTTCATCCCCATCACTGTGTTTTCCTATTAAATTTAGATCCATTTTTCTACCAAAATGTATGCTTTCTTGGGCAGGAGGGAGCAAACTCGATGACTTTGGATGTCGGTAAGTTCTTTGGACTCAGCAGAGAAATCTTTCCAAATGAAAATTCTGAGAAAAACCCTGTTCCCTATGCTTAGAGGGCCTCTATATTCCACTCCTTATCTACCCATGAAAAATGCTTCCAATTATCTGCCTGTCTCTATTATTTGAAATAGTTCTGCATCCACCATTCAACCCAGATAACTGAGCTAAACCTTTAGAATGGGTTTTTAATGAGAGAACCAGGCAGTGGGGAATACGTTGATCTTGGTAAGTAAAGTTTCTCACGATCAAAGGCAGACTAATTAAAGCTTGACAGCCTATGTGAATATGCACTTAAAAAAAATGTAGCTCTCCACGGAGGCATATTAGCTCAGTATCTATGTCCTTTCTCTAAGGCATTGGAACAAGGTGTTTTAAAGAAAGAGATTTGCAGGCTTAAGAAAAAAGCTCTAGAACCCGTTTTTTTCCCAAATAAAAACTTTTATGGAACAACAACATATATAACGTTCATTTATGGCTGCTCTGGGGTTAACAGGGCAGGGGTACACTCCCTTGAAATTTCCCTTAATCTATCCTAGTGTCCCAAGTCTTCCATGCCAGATTCGAAGGCTTTGGAGCACACAGGGAGGTGACCTCTAGCCAGGAGATCTTTCTCTGATTTTTCTGTGGGTTCTTAGGCAAAGCATTTTAGCCTTATTTTCATCATCTGCAGATCTGAGGGCTTGACTAAATGATCTTCGAAATCCCTCATGGCTGCCCCATTCTGTGAATTCCAATAGATTCTTTACTGCAGATAGGGGCTGCACTTAGAGTTAACATTAACAGCTGCTTTTCAAGGTTCTGGGTCATAGGCTTTATTTAAATAATCTCTCATTCTCATTGCAACACTAATTTTTAGATTCCAATGTTTCCATTTTATAAATAAGGAATATAAAACTCGGTGATGTTCAGAGACTTGCCAACATTTGTGTAGCTTGTAAGAGAGGAAGCAGTGATTGGAACCCAGTTCTCTCTGATTCCAAAGTCCGCACGCTTTCCATTGGGCTGTCCTGTCTCTGGCTGAGTGAAGGTAAAACTGTCTGTAGCTGGGTTTCAGGGCGGTTATGTGCGTAAATAATTAGTGCTTACGATGGTAGTAGACTTCCTATTCAGGCTATATTGTCAACTAATAATAAACCCACCTTCTGGGGTAAAATAAACTTTTCCCTTTTGATTGAGTCAGGAGAAACACTAGAGATTTATGAGAACCATCTTCACACATATAAAAGGCTGGTCATATGTAGTGAGCATCACATAGTAGGTGCTCAGAAGTCTTTGTTAGATAACATATTCTTGGAAGCCCTAACGGGTTGAACTAAGCCCAGTGGGTAAAACTGATTTAAAACAATTTAAGGACAGTCTTTCTGCAAGAATTGTCTGGAGACTTGATTGGCTGCTCTGGGAGATGTGGTTGTTCGCATGGCAGGACAGCTAGAAGTGCTCAGTAAATTCTCATTTCTTCCTCTTCCCCTTAACATGCCCTTTTTCTTCTCAAATCAAATCGGCATGGAGACATGTTTACTCTGGTAAGAAGGCAAAGAAGCCTACAGAATGGAGGGCAAAGGCAGGGAGCAGTTCCATTAACAGAGGCACTGGCAGTAGCAAAGCCATTCTCTGCTTGTCACCTTCTCTTGGCCTTCTTTGCTGAGCGAACATTTGAGCCCCAGATACCATTTGATTTGCATGCTTGGGGGAATAATAAAAGAACCTGATTATGAAATGAAATGGCCTGCGAGCTCATCAAAGAGTTGGAGATTGCTGCAGGGGAAAAGTTACTGTCGAGTTCCGCCCCTCGCAAATAAGAAAATAAAGTAATTTCTAAGAAAGAGCAAAGGTGAAGTTGCTAGGCCAACGGATCCTGTGTGTGTTAGCAAAGGACTAGAAGTGAATCAACAACTCTTTTTGTGATAATCCAAGCAGAGAGTAAAAGTGGTAAAGTAACCCCAGGCTTGGCAAGTTTTGAGAAAATGTCACCTTGGGTAAATTGCTGCATTCCTGTAATGAATTCTAAAGGAAGACTTTTGAGAAAATGGACAACTTCAGATTTTGTCCCCGGCCACCACCATTTTGATTTGATTTGGTCTGAGTAAGATTTGAGAACTACTCTTTTCCAACAGAATACCTCCCCCTCCCACTACGGCAACCCGCATGGTAACAGCTGATCATTTGACAATGGGCAACTGACCCAAGCTTGTCCGATAGAATAAGTTCCTCTCGACTTGAACTGAGAAAGTCACCATGTTCTTCTTCGTCCAAGAGAATTCCGAAGTGTGAAATTTGTAAACCCCAGTTGCCATATTTCCCAAAACAAGGGGAATCTGACTACAATGAGAATGCAGCTGAGCCATGGAGAGAGGTGGAAAGGAGATACAGGCCGAGGAAAAGAAACCTGATGAGTTCAAATCCTTGCTTTCAGTTCTCCTTGGAACCCTCTTGCATCCCTGCCATCCTCTCATTGTCCTTGAGGAAGAGAAAAATAACCCCTGACACACAGCACATGGCCTGGCACCCACAGGGCACCTGGAACAGGTGACCCTGTTCTCCTGCTGAACATAAACAATTACACAGAACATCAACAGCAGAAAAGCCACTATGTGACAGTGATGGATCAAGGCAAACACAGAAACACAGAAACAAACATGAATGTTGTCCAAGCCACAAAATAACAAACACTGCCCGTCCTGGCTAATTTTAGTGCCTGAACTTCTTTACTGATCGTAGTTTAGCCTCGATTAGCTTTCTCTCCTTAGAGCTAAGATTTACTAAGGTCCCCAGTCATAGGAATACCCTTGCTACCTGAGAGCATCCTGTCTGGAACATACCCTCGCTTCTTTCAGACCTCCACAAAATCACCCAACCAAAGGCCAAATCCTATCACAGTTTCTCTTTTTTCTTTTCCTTTTTTAAAATTAATTAATTAATTAATTTTATTTTGGGCTGCATTGGGTCTTTTTTTTTTTTTTTTTTTTTTTTTTGCCGTACGCGGGCCTCTCACTGTTGTGGCCTCTCCTGTTGCGGAGCACAGGCTCCAGACGCGCAGGCTTAGCGGCCACGGCTCACGGGCCCAGCCGCTCCACAGCATGTGGGATCTTCCCGGACCAGGGCACGAACCCGTGTCCCCTGCATCGGCAGGCGGACTCTCAACCACTGCACCACCAGGGAAGCCCTGCATTGGGTCTTCGTTGCTGCACGCGGACCTTTCTCTACTTCCCCACTTTCTAGGCGAGCGGGGGCTACTCTTTGTCGTGGTTCGCGGGCTTATTGCTGTGGCTACTCTTGTTGCGGAGCACGGGCTTTAGGCACATGGGCTTCAGTAGTTGTGGCACGCGGGTTCAGTAGTTGTGGAGCATGGGCTTAGTTGCTCCACGGCATGTGGGATCTTCTTGGACCAGGGCTCGAGCCCGTGTCCCCTGCACTGGCAGGCAGATTCTTAACCACTGTGCCACCAGGGAAGCCCAATCACAGGTTCTTTCAACACCTTTTTACTGAGAATTCTCCCTTGATGCAATGAGTGAGAAACATGATTTGTTTAACTACAGATGAGTTTCTGGTGGTTTTTGGCTGGAGGACATTGACCTGCTGGTCAACCCGATCCCTAATCCCCTGGTATAACCCTGGCAGTCATCTAATTAATTTCTCCTTTTCCCTGAGCTCATCCAAGTTGGGTTTCTGTCACTTGCTATCAAAGGCCCTGACTAATGTGGTTCAATATGATCTCAGTGTAAAAACCATGTAGCACTTGTGCTCTTTCTGGAGTTGCCCAAGTTTGCTTGTTCATATCTTTGCTTATTGAAACTTCCTTCATTCCACCGACTGAGTTTCCACTGTATGCCGGGCGCTGTCCAGGCGGCTGAGGACACAGAAGTGAATACAACACACAACACCCTGCCCCCGTGGATATTTCATTTCAGTGCCACGTGGTTCCCTCTACCTGGGACGACTTTTTCCTCCGTGTTGAAGTACTTCTTATCTTCAGTGCTCTATGTAAATGACACTAGACTTGGGGAAACTTCCAAGGTAGTGAGCATGCACTACCTGGGAGGGTCTTCTCAGGAAGAACATATAACAAGTGCAAAGGCACTGGCATGGCCTCTGTTGCTGGAGAAATTGCAAGGAAGCTGGACTGGCTGGAAAAGAGGCAGCGAGAGACCAGGGGGTAGGAAACAAGGTCAAAGATGTGAGGAAGAGACAGTTCAGATAGTTCAGACGAAGCCTTAAAGGCCATGGTTAGGATTTTTAGTTTCACTGTTAGAAGTGGTTGGATCTGGGTATCATCTGAAGGGAGAGTTAATGAAACTTGCTAGTGGATTCTACGTGGGTATGAGAAAAGGAAACACGTGGAGTTTGCTCCAAATATTTTTGCCTATGAAACTGAGAGAATGGAATTACCATTTACTAAGTTGCAAGCATAGAGATAGGTCTTTTGGGAGGTGGGCAGGGCCAAAGTATTTAGAAATAAGAGTGTAGTTTGGAATATGATGCGTTTAAGATGCCTACTAGACATCCAAGTATGAAATCAGTTAATCTATGCTAAGAGCCACTTGGCAAATTCTTTTTTTTTTAATTCCGTTTTAAAAAATTTTTTATTGGAGTGTAGTTGATTTACAATGTTGTGTTAGTTTCAGGTGTACAGCAAAGTGAACCAGTTTTACATATATATATATATATATATATATATATATACCCATTCTTTTTCAGATTCTTTTCCCATAGAGGTTGTTATAGAATACTGAGTAGAGTTCCATGTGCTGTACAGTAGGTCCTTACTGGTAATCTATTTTATATATAGAAGTGTGTATATGTTAGTCCCAATCTCCTAATTTATCACTTCCTCCCATGTTTTGCCTTTGACACAGCAAATTCTTAAAAAAAGTAAATTTCCTACCATCTCTCATTTTTTTTGTTCAATACAGACAAATTTTCCCTCTTTTCTCCCAGTTGAAACCCTACTCATTCTTCAAAGAATAGTTTGAAGCCTTTCTTTTCTGCAGCTAGCATTTATTTCATATTTACTCTCTGCTCCACGAAGTCATACAGGGACTCAAGGTTCCTTCCACAGGGTGGCTCCATCCATGCAGGAGGCCATCCGGCATTCTGCTGGATACTCAGCAGCTGCCCGGCACATACGCCAGGATGGGCAGGAGAGGAAGGAAGGAGAACTGTGAGACTGGTAGATGTGACCTCTCACCTTGACTCTCACTTTGTCTATAAGAACATAGACATATGACCCCCGCTAACTGCAAGCAAGACCAGGAGTTTAGGTTAGCAGACTGGACACAGCAGAGAAAAAAATGGGGTCTAGTGAACGCATAATTTTTTCAGCTGCCCCTCTCCCCCACATTATAAAAAATACAGTATTTTGTTGAGCAGTGTAGTGGGGTCTCTGAAGCTTGGGCCGGATGCTCTCTCATCCCCTTTGCTGACAGAGGATGGTGATGTAGCTCCGGTCGGTGGTCCCGTGGATGGCTTTGGCCATCTGGCTCTGACCCAGAGCATGGAGAATTCACAGAACCTTGGCATCTTCCCAGACACTCTCTTTTCCACATGCAGATGTGTTCCATGCAAATAGGAAGAAAGCAAAATCCCATGCAGAAGAGCAAAGTCCATTTGGGAGCCTCCATTAAATGAAACCCAATAAATAAGTCATTCCAATCGGGCCTCTTGGGTTTTACAAGGTTTCATTCTTATGCCTCTCTGGAATCTCTGGTGGGTAATTGCTGTTAACAGGTTTAAGCCTCCTGATGGGCGTTTTGTCACTCAGCTCCAGATCTCGAAAACAACTTTACAGTCTGTCGAGCCCAAGCCTCTTTAAGCTGTGGCAATTGATGTCAGATAACGTTTGCTATTGTGATTCAAGGCTGATGCTTACTCTGGCATGAAATAAAGGGAATCTTTACGGAGGAAGGAAATGGAAAACTCAAAGAAGGGGAAGCTGCTGCAGGCAGAGGAACAGAGGCTGGCAGACATGGACCCACGTGAGGCCTGACACATTTGGGCCCCAACAGCCCCTGGGTCAGTAAGTCAGCAGATGTGCTGGGGCGCCTACCCCATCCCTGGTACTGAGTGAAGAGCGGGGGCACTTTGGGTGTGAGGTTTGGGGCCATAGTTTTCTCTGTCCCGTATGAAGACTCTTGTCACCCCCATGGCTCTTGAGGTCAGATGACATCCCCATATTCTAAACGTTTGCTGGTCTCATATCTCATTCCGAAGCGTATGATCCATCTCAGATGTCCAGTAGAGGGATGCTTAGCTTCCGTGCCTTAATTCTTTTTAGTGATGCTCAGTTAATCTGCCCAGTTTAAATCTAGCAAATCACTGACTTCTCACAGTGTCAGTGGAGGGCTCTTCCGACTCCCCTCCCCCATCCCTGCCTCACCACCCCCCCGCAAAAGGTGACCCTTACTCTCTTCCACTCCTGCCATTCATCCACCTCACTGGAGGGCAAGCTACGCTGACTGTCCACTCTTCCATTAACATGACTCACATGCTCTCAGGGCTACACCTTCATTTACTCTTCCCTGGCCTGGGCCTGGCCTGCCCTGCCCTCGCATGAACCTATGAACTACTGAGATGAGGAAAACAATTCAGAGGCTGCAGTTTCATTCAGATGAAAGACTTCTCCTAGGGGCTTCCCTGGTGGCACAGTGGTTGAGAGTCCGCCTGCCGATGCAGGGGACATGGGTTCGTGCCCTGGTCCAGGAGGATCCCACATGCCGCGGTGCGGCTGGGCCCGTGAGCCATGGCCGCTGAGCCTGCACGTCCGGAGCCTGTGCTCCGCAACGGGAGAGGCCACAGCAGTGAGAGGCCCGCGTACCACAGAAAAACAAAAAAACAAACAAACAAAAAAAGACTTCTAGTGTCCTCATCATCTCCTTTTTCCTTCTCCTTCCCCTCCTCCTCCATCTTCTTCCTCTTATTGACGTATGCTAGCTTCAGGTGTACAGCACGATTCAGTTATACATACATACATATATGTATATTCTTTTCCATATTCTTTTCTATTATAGGTTATTATAAAATATTGAGTAGAGCCCCCTGTGCTGTACAGTAGGTCCTGATGGTTATCTATTTTCTATATAGTAGTGTGTATACCCTCATCCCCTTTTTTAAAGGGAGTTTCCTTGTGATGGGCAAGACCTTATAAGAGAGACTGAAAATTGAAGTTTTTACTTTGAATTATGTTTATAACATTGATTTCAGAATTATAACATTTCAGATTTGCGACAACCGCAGATTTGTGAACGGCCACGACACATCCCCTCGGATCTGTGTTATTCCTAATTGAGGCCAGCAGAGACCTCTTCACAAGCTGCCTTCCAGCCTGGGGTGAGTCACATCTTTATGCCATTTTTGCCCCAGCCAGCGTGTCTCTCTCAATCTAATGGGAGCAATTACTTCACAAGAATTGCCCGGTTGTTGTCAGGAACATGGCAGTCTAGAGACAATTTAGAAGAAAAACAACCTCAAGCCTTCCGGGGTATACCATGGCCTTTGTATCCAATTTGCTTTTCTGAAGAGAAATCTCAGTCTGAAGCATCTGCTTTTGGGTCATTTGATTATACTCACTTCTCCTCCTGCAAAAAAAAAAAAAAAAAAAAAAATTAAAAAAGGAGGTTCTGCCTCAAATTCAAATTCAGTTGTCACACTAGAAGCAAAATCTGCTTGTGATTTTTAAAATAGAAATTTGCCTTCTAAAAAAAATCTGGAACTGCATTCTCTCATTCTCTTCATATGTAGATGTGTGCGTCCATACCTACCTGCATGTATTATGCATATTCATATACATGTATGTAATACATGTGTGCTATACACATGTGTACTGTAATATATCATATACACATAGCATATGGGTTGTATATAGGCTTTAAGAATAATACCAGATAAAACTTAGTCCTTTAGAATCATTCATGGCCATCTGTGAATTAGGAACTTTGATGTTCTGGGTTTTTCAGCTTTAAATTTCTACCTCAGTTCTTGCTCTCAGTGTCTTTATACTTGCGCATGACCTTGAGCAAGTCATTTAAAGTCCCTGAGACCGTGTGTTCTCTTAGTGCAATTTTAACCACTAGTATATGCGTGGTCCTCACAGGTTACAAGGTGCTTTCATATCCTGTATCTCTTTTGCTCTACAGAACAATCACTAAGTGTGGATAACTCTGCCATACTTATTTTAAAGATGAGGAAACTGATGCTCAGAGAGGTTGGGTTACCCACTGCATCACACAGCTGGGCAGAGCCAGGGATTCCAATTCCGATCACTTTCACCAGCAGGCAAATAGCCAGGCAGGTAGTAGGGGGCTGGAGGGAAGGACGCAGAAGGAAAATTGATAGGACAACGCAACAAATGACTACTCTCCCTCTTTCTTTTTTAACATAGTTAACAGAGACTAGCATACCATTTTCTGGGCTGGATGTACACAGTCCCATTTATTTTTATTACATCTCTTGACTGAGAGGCATTAGGAGGCCTATTTACAGAGACTCAGCAAGTTAGTTGGAAGCTTATTTGCCTGAAGTCTCACAGCTGACACTGAGACTTGAATCCAGGTCTCTGAAGCCCACGTTGCCTTTTAGAGAGAGAGAACCACAGACAGAGAGATACTGTTAGCTGACGTTTACAGCTGAAGGAATTGACCACCACGGATGCTAAGTTTTATTTTGCCCCAGTCACCTGGCAAATAGCTGTGTCTCCAGAAGTTGAGCCAAGCCCCTCTCATCCCCCTTAAATCATGAGCAATGCCTTCCACTACCAATTTCTGAAAAAACTTCCAGCCTTATTAGCTCTTTGAGAGCTTTTTGCTGAGAACGTCTGAGGCAAGCTTTCTCTTTTCTTCCCCACCTCTGCTTTTCTATGATTAGGGTCTTTCTGACACCGGACTGCTATCAAGTTTCTATTGCTCTGTAGCACCCATCATGCAGAAGCAAGACGTCCTTCATTTAGACAGCGTTGTAGCTTCTGGAATAATGGATACACATTTTAAATGCAGCTGGCTCTGCAGGTTGTAAGGTGACATTGGGTTTAGCCCTGGGATTGTCTTGTCGACCTTTATTCTACTATAGCTAGTGATGTAGACCTAGTATTAATCTGTGATGTTAATTGATCAGGGTACAATAATGTATCTACAATTGCTTCAATAAACTTCTAAGAGCAAAACATTTGGAAAGAATTATTCTTTTGTGTGCTAAGACAGAACTTACTTAAAGGGAATTATGAGCAATGGGGTCTCAGCCAGTACAAAAGTTAAAGTATTTACACTTCTTCGTAACTGCTGGTCGACAACTTTGGGACTTGTGCTACAAGCATTTATTAGTTACTCAGCCACCTTAGATGTTCACATAATATTTTACACTGGAATACAAAAAAGTAAACTGGCCCTGATAAATACCCAAATACACATATGAACTTATTTATTTCATACTTTGTTTTTTTTCCCTTCCGCAGGAGAATGAAGGTAAAGATTCATTAAATTCTTGTTATGTGATGGGCTCTTGAGATCAAAAATCTCTATACCCTTTCCTGTTGATACTTGTATAAATTTCAACTACTTCCTCACAACTTAAATGTCATTATTGTCTGCCTTTGCTTCTCTTTCTTGTTTCCTTACTTTTCCCCTGTTTCCTTCCCCCTCCGTTTCTCTCTCTCATGCCGTAAGAGAAGGAAATGGGAAAAGAAATGTGTTCATATGAGTAAAATAAAAGAAGAAACATGACAAATGTTTTAAGGGAGATAACAAAAGGAAAGGGAACTGTAAAGGAGGTAGTAATTATACGTGGTTCTGTTACAAGTGGAAGAGAGTATTGTAATAAAGAAAAGACCATTTAAACTCCCAGTCTATCCCTCCCCCCGACCCTTCCCCCCTGGTAACCATAAGTTCCTTCTCTAAGTCTGTGAGCCTATTTCTGTTTTGTAAATAAGTTCCTTTGTATCATTTTTTTTTTAGATTCTGCATATGGGATTGACACGTACACACTGCTATATTTAAAACAGATAACCAACAAGGACCTACAATGAAAAAACAAAAAAAGACCAGTTAAGACCCCAAAAGGAGATGATGTCCCACCTATTTGATGAAAGTAGGAAAATGTTACCAGGCACACAATGGACCTGGAGAAATCGTTTTCAAGGTAGATGAGACAACATGATCAAAGACCCAAAGTTACAGAGTGTGAGTCCCAGTAGAGTTTTAACAGCCAACTCCCAGCCCATTTTCTCCCATGGTGAGATAAACTGAAACACTTCCTTGAGCTTGTTTCCTGTCCAGCTCCCCAACCCTAAGTTCACTGCCCCCAAAACAAGCAACTTCTATCAGGAAAAATGTTGAGGGTTTGCTTAATACATTTGGAGATTAATATATGGTGCACATTGAACCATTCCCGGCTAAGTTAATGACTCTTTGTAATTAATTTAGGCTCAGCAAGGAGCTGTCAATAAGTGATATCAGTAGTAATAGGAGAGATACGGTTTTTCTACATGAAACTAGGTGGCATTGTCTTTGAAAATATATCAAAAATTGTTTATGATGAGAAATGTTTATCCTAAAGTAACTGGGGAAAAACAGCTTCAGCATCCATATTTTCTTTCCGATCCAGGAACCAGAGCCCATGGCTGATCTCTGTGGAGCCAAAACTTGAAAAAAGGAGAGTGTCCTTTAACTACCGGTATTTTCAGGATAGAAGAAGGGCCTTAGGGTGGGCTGCTTCTCACAGATGCCATGTGGAGTTTTGAAGTGGAGTTTTTCCAGGAAAGAGAGGAGCGTTTACAAAAGGACTACAGTAGGGGGTAACAGGACTTCTAGAAAGGACTTCTTTTTCTAAAAATATAGTGGGTCTCAGATAATCTAAAGATGCTCCTGCTACAAGCAAGCTCAACTTTTCATTAAAATAATATATTTGATAAATGCATACAAAACTAAGAGTAAAGGGAATGCAATTCTCAGGTGCTAGGAAGGAAGCAGAAATTGAAAAACCAAATGGGAAGTGGTTTTGTGAATGCTGTAGTTGTTCTGGGGATGGAGTGTGGTGTTAGAGATCTTGGTACCTGGATCTGTCAGGGTGTGATTAGAGCAGCAGAACCACTGTAAGGGATATCAGAAGGATCTGACCTTACACGCTTGTGGGAGGCTGGTTAAACGGCCTTCTCTCCTGCGGCTGGTGCTGGGCTTGAAGTGAAGCAGGCAAGGAGTTGGGAAGGGAAGGAGGTCCTGAAGTGGGGGGAGAGCAAGGACAAACTGGGACCTGTGAGGACAAACTGGAACCACTGAGGATGAGCTGCGTCTGTCTGCCTCTCACTACCTGCATGATTTCACTTGTCATGATGCAGGGGACCTTTGGGGGAATTTGTTGTCCTTCGGCAGGGAGCTACCAGCAGCTTTGAAGGAAGCTGAAGACAGAAGCTCAGTGAGTGCTGGAGGCTGGAGTTCAGTGCGGCCGCCTCGTGCCAGCCAGGTCAGTCAGGGGATCATGATAAGTTCACGGGACATGGACCTTCCGTGCATAGACATGGCTGCCACTTCTCTTCCTCCTTCCAAGGCTTGAGGGGAATGTTAACCAAGAACCATGCAGAGAAGGGGATTCTGGAAAATGCAGTTCCTGCTGAGTTAAGTTGATAGAGTATAAAGCACCCGTTAACTTGTGGGTATGGCTCTACAAACTATTGAGGGCGTGAAAAGAGGTGCCGGGTCCCTGGTACCTGGGAGTCAGAGCCCAGACCTTTCGTAAAGCTCTAGAGCCAATCTGAGATTTCCTATTGTATTTTCAAAGTAATCTATTTGTCACCCGCTTTCGCTTATGAATATATCCATTTTTTGCTTCATTGATTTCACATCTTATTTTCATTTTGATTATTCCCATTACTTTCTTTAGATTTAATTTGCTCATATTTTTCTAGGATTTTAAAGTGGGTTTGAATTCCAATTTTGACATGATTAAGTGTAAACCTTAGGCAAGTTACCTAATCACCCTGCCTCAGTTTCCTTATTAAAATGGGGATAATCCTGTTACCTAATTCCTATGGTTTCCATGAGAGGTAAACAAGATAGTACATGAAGAGAATTTCTACCCCATTCGTGTACATAGTAAGGACTGAATGCATGTTAGCAGTTATTAGCCAATTAAGTAATAACAATAAGAATATGCATTAATTGACTGCTTTAGTGAGAGAGGCTCACAATAGTTTAATGAGACAGGTACTTTAATTTTTACCATTTTGCATGTGAGAGAACAGCTATTTAGAAAGATTCCTTGTGCAAAGAAAATATACGGTAGAACCAGGACTAAAACCCAGCTCGTTCTGACTGTAAAGTCTATGCTCCGTGTATTTGCCCTTTAAAAACAAAAGTAGCTGCCACTTATAGGATATTTACCCATACACTCATTACACCAGCCCCTCTGCTAAATATTCTACATGCATTGTTTCAGTTCCTCTCTGCACATTGCTGTGACTTTGATGGTATTGCTCCTGATTTACAGATGAAGACTTTGAAACACAGAGAGGTTAACTAACTCATCAGATGTCTCACGGTGAGGACGTGGAATTGTAGCCATTCAAACAACCCATGATATTTGACATGATTTTTTAAATGTTTTTTGCTAGAAAACTAGACTACCTCTTTAGCTCTTCGTTCGATTATTTTTATTATCCAAGTTACAACTCAGGGACCGAGCTACTATTTACCATGAACCAGTTACTACCCCTACGGTTGAGCACAGCCTCTGTTTCCTCAGTTCTGTGAAACAAATATGGTGGCGGGGATGATGGTGAAGGGGATGGTATGGCTGCCAGTCATTAGCAGTTCTTACGTGCTAGGCACTCTTTCTAAGCATTTTGCACATGTTGATAGATTATATCAGCTCAAAAAAATGAGATAGCCTTATCTCCACCTGAGATAAAACAATAAGTCACCCTAGCCCTTCTCTTCTCTTGGGGAAAACTCACATAATTTCTTAGTTTTTCACTTTCTCCATCTGCCCATCTAAGGCAAAAACATTAGCCTCTCCCTCCTTTGGGGCGAAGTCTTGAGGCCAGATGAAGTCTTTACCAAGAAAACACTCAAAGCAGAATGTCTCAGAAGGCAACCCATAAATAGAGAACAGTATTTATTAGCTATTTTGTATCTCCAGGGCACAGAAGTGAGTCAAGCCAGACATCTGTCTGCTGTGCCCTTTCCAGCCACCACTTTGTATGTTAATTTCACACCCTTAACATTTATTATCCAGTTGGCTGGTTTAAATTTCTGAGATGAGGGGTGGAAGGCGGTCTTCACTCAGGGGACCCATCTTCCATCACTTTATGGAAATGAAACTCGGAGTTTGTTTACTGCTGGTCTGCGAAATCCCAGGTGGGGAAATGCTAATTGTGGAAAGATGGAGGCTTGAGGCTGAGTCAAATGTGTACCATAAAATCAGATGCATAGGAAGCCTGAATTCTGATTCTTCTCTGCCCACAGCAACCCGCTTGTATAATGACATCTCTTCGCTTTATGTGCTTTATATCACCCTAAAAAAGCATGCATGATGAATAGATTACAAACACTTATCAGAAGTGTTCCATTAGGTCCACCTTTGCTATTCACAGCAGAAGTGGTAAACAGACACCGAAAGAGACATCACAAAATGCTTGCACTACACTCACACTTATTTTGATTGATAAAGGAACTCCTTCGGTTCTCATTAGATCCTATTTCCTTCTGTCTTATGACAGTGATGACATGTACAGTATTGATTAAGGCTGATAGACTGTGAGTAGTGACAACTGGTAGCTCATTATAATATTAAAGAAAACACATGATAAAAGAAAGCAAAAAAAAATGTGCAATACGCTGAAGACTGTTTAGTTTAGGGATAAAGAGCCCTATTCATCTACATACATAAACCATCTACCACAGCCGTTGCCACATTTTCACCTGCATTAAATTCTGCACTCCCCACTGTATTTGGGCACCATTAAGTGACATACAAAATAAATTCCGTGCACCACAATGTAGAGAACATGTGTTCCATGTTCATACAGGAACAAAACAGAACAGTTGCTTCTGGGAATGCTGTTTCTTCCTATGATTTATTTATGTTATCTCTGTGTTTAGGTAGTTAGTCAAGCAATTAGGTTAAAAAAAATAGTCCATTCACCTGCTGAGGAGAGACCCCTTGAAAGAAAATAAGGTTTATTTCTCACCTTTTTCGTTCTTTCTTTTTTTACTGCAGTATAGTTGATTTACAATGTTGTGTTAATTACTGCTGTACAGCAAAGTGACTCAGTTTTTACATATATATATTCTTTTTCATATTCTTTCCCATTATGGTTTATCACAGGATATTGAATATAGTTCCCTGTGCTATACACCAGATCCTGTTGTTTATCCATTCTGTATATACGAGTTTGCATCTGCTAATCTCCAACTCCCAGTCCATCCCTCTCCCAGCCCCCTCCCCCTTGGCAACCACCAGTCTATTCTCCATGTCTGTGATTCTGTTTCCGTTCCACAGATAGGTTCATTTGTGTCGTATTTTAGATTCCACCTATAAGTGATATCATATGGTATTTGTCCTTCTCTTTCTGACTTACTTCACTTAGGATGGTAATCTCTAGGTCCATCCACGTTGCTGCAAGTGGCACTATTTCATTCTGAGTAGTATTCCATTGTATATATGTACCACATCTTCTTTATCCATTCATCTGTCGATGGACATTTAGGTTGTTTCCAAGTCTTGGTTATTGTGAATAGTGCTGCTACGCTATTTCTCATCTTATCTCCTATTTTCTTTGAAAAACTTAAAGCCAGACTCCTGGCCATTCCAACTGTGATTATTTTGGAGTGAAATGTCAGTGGACAGGGGATTGCTGGCCACCTCTGGTATGAGACACAAAAGGAGAGAATCTTTATATTGAATAATTAAAGGGCATGCACTTAGTTCCAGGGCTTTTGATAATTACCTTTCATTGTTTGTTGTTTTTTGTTTGTTTGTTTTTATCTTCCCCCAAATTGCAAACGGCAGATTCTATAATACATCAAGTTTGTAGTTAAGGTCACTACAATGATATTTCAACTTTGCTTGTTCTAACACATTCTGTCCTACAGTATAGAAATATGTTAAAATTTTTTATAGGACTAGAAAGGGGGAATGGTTAATTCTGCCAGGGTTCTTTTGGGAAAACTAAATAGATTAAATGACATCTAGTCTGTGGCTTGAGAAATTATTATAACTGTTATCAGCTCATCTCTTCAAACCTAGGGTATCATGGGATTGAAACTTTATCTGCATTTCATGTACTGTGTGTATAATATTGGGCTCAAGTGCCACTAAAGAGAGATAATTCTTCCTTTAATAAGTGTGGAAATAAGACCTTATCAGCTCGATGCTAATGAGAGGCAAATTCATGCCAAGACAAGAGTCTGAAACGTCTATATTTTTATTAGGTCTCTCAGTTGGCTCTTGCTTCTTCCTATGATTTCCTTCCATAGCAAACAGTCTGATATAGATATGGCAATCCCTCTATACTACTGTTCATTTAAGGCATGGTTCCTGGAAGCCTCTGTCTTTGTCTCTAAGACTCTGGAGAAGGTGATGATATTTTGTTATGTCTTTTAAACATCTAAGTCTGGTTTAGTTATATATATATATATATATATATATATATATATATATATATATATATATATATATATATATATATATATATATATATATATCATCTCTCTTGTTTGAAACCATACCTCTATTGCTAACTTTTTAAAGAAGTTTAGCTTTTAAAAGGGAATGCAGAACAGTAGTCGGTAGAGGAAAATATGAAGTCAGCAGTACTTTCCCCTTTTTGTAAAGTTGGGAGATATTACGATAGACTTATGAGTAACTGAGATTGATCCAGGAGAAAGAGGAAAACTTGATGGTGCAGGAGAAAGGAGGGTTGAATACAGGAACAAATCCCTCTTGGGTGAGAGGAGAGGAGATCCAGTGAAATGTGGAGTCATTGGTTAGCTTTAAATAGAGACAGAGTCAGTTCATTCATTGCAACAAAAGAGAGAGTTTGTGGTGGTCTCAGAGTGAAAGAGGCTGCATCTGACTGTAGGCTATAGGGACCCAGTTCAACTGGCTTGGCCAGGGCTGTAGCCTGAGACAGCTTGCACTGGGGACTTCTCATCTTTGCTTCTCTTTGCACGTTGCTTTGAGTCGCTTTAACTTTAGATCCATTTTTTGTCCGTGGTGGAGGATCTGCTCAACAGTAGCACATACCCTCACAGCTGCGCCACCCTGCCTGGTACAGGTTGGAAAACCGTCCCACAGAAGCTCTCCAATGGCTCTGATTTGGGTCACATGCACACCCTTGGCCAAACCAGGAGGCAAGGTTCAGTACTCACCACTTGACCAACTGCTGTAGCTAGGAGGTAGGGTCTTATACAAAGGTTGCAAGCTCCCTTTTGAATCCTATGGTGAGTAAAGAGAGGGGCACCCCGATCCAAAAACACAGGCATGACCACAGGCAAGATTCTACCGATGTGCACAGTTTTCCCAACTTGGTGTCCATGATTGCCAATTGCATCCTAGATAGATTTGCCAATTCTCAGCCTGGCACTCCCAGGGTATAGTTCCAAGTTTCCCTTATGACCTCATCTCCTACCATTCCTCTTCGCATACCTGGCACTTCCTGCTTAAAGGTATTTCCTCCTATTGCTCCATCCACTTCATTTCTATCCGGTTGCCCAGCCATCCAATCTATTAATTAGACATTCATTGAGTTCCTCTACGTGGCAAGAGCTATGCTGGCACAGAAGCCACAAAATGAAGGCGATATTATCTCTATGATGAAGGATGAATGAGATATTGTCTCTGTTATGAAGCATTTACAACTGGATGGGCAAGACACACGTGCAAAAATTCCGTTACCAATGTGAAAATACACAGATATGCCCGGGTGGCATAGAAGCAGAGTGGAGATACCTGGCTAAGCCTGGGGCTACCAGGGGAGGCTTCCTGGGAGAGATGATGCCTTCACTGACTCCGAAAGTTAAATACATGAGGAACAGAGGGAACGAGGATCATGAAAAAAACAGAGCAGTGTGGGCACGAGTAAGAAGTGAAAAACCACAGTGACCAGAGTGGGAGGCTATATCCTTGACATCAGCCAAGGCATAGGGCAAATGTGATCCCCTTCAGGAATATTTCCCCGACTTAGAGAGTTAAAAAAAATTATATCTTAGGCTCCTATGCCACTTTCTTTGCGCCTTTTAAAGACCCTAGTTACTTTTCATGTGTTGAATTGCTGGCTTATTTTTCCCCTCCCCTTTCTAGAGTGTGAGCTCTTTTCAGATAGGGATTGCATCCCTCTATCCCAACATTAACAGCAGACAATCTCACATACAGTAGGCATTAGTAAATGTGGCCTAATGAACCTATGCAAAAAATTAGAAATAGACCCATTCAGGACATGCCCTAGTTCTGCTGAATTCAATATCTAAGCTTGCAAAGGGATTCTCATAGGACAGAGTGCATATGAAGTGGTTTCCATTGAAAGGTCTATTGATCTCATGAAGAAGTGGCAATGCGTTTGGGGAGGGAGATGAAGCAAGATTTTTTTTTTAACATCTTTATTGGAGTATAATTGCTTTACAATGTTGTGTTAGTTTCTGCTGTATAACAAGGTGAATCAGCTATACATATACATATAACTCCATATCCCCTCCCTCTTGCGTCTCCCTTCTTCCCTCCCTATCCCACCCCTCTAGGTGATCACAGAGCACCGAGCTGATCTCCCTGTGCTATGTGGTTGCTTTCCACTAGCTATCTGTTTGACATTTGGTAGTGTATATATGTCAATGCCACTCTCTCACTGGTTTATCAATTTTGTTTATCTTCTCAAAGAAACAGCTTTTAGTTTTATTGATCTTTGCGATCTTTTCCTTCTCTTCTTTTTCACTTATTTCTGATCTGATCTTTATGATTTCTTTCCTTCTGCTAATATTGAGGTTTTTTTGTTCTTCTTTCTCTAGTTGCTTTAGGTGTAAGGTCAAGTTGTTTACTTGAGATTTCTCTTGTTTCTTGAGGTAGGATTGTATTGCTATCAATTTCCCTCTTAGAACTGCTTTTGCTGTATCCCACAGGATTTGGGCTGTTGTGTTTTCATTGTCATTTGTTCCTAGGTATTTTTTTATTTCCTCTTTGATTTCTTCAGTAATCTCTTGTTTATTTAGTAGTGTATTGTTTAGCTTCCGTGTGTTTGTATTTTCTACAGTTTTTTTCCTGTAATTGATATCTAGTCTCATAGTGTTGTGGTGAGAAAAGATACTTGATATGATTTCAATTTTCTTAAATTTACCAAGGCTTGATTTGTGACACAAGATATGATCTATTTTGGAGAATGTTCCATGAACACTTGAGAAGAAAGTGTATTCTGTTGTTTTTGGATGGAATGTCCTATAATATCAATTAAGTCCATCTTGTCTAATGTGTCATTTAAAGCTTGTGTTTCCTTATTTATTTTCATTTTGGATGATCTGTCCATTGGTGAAAGTGGGGTGTTAAAGTCCCCTAGTATGATTGTGTTACTGTTGATTTCCCCTTTTATGGCTGTTAGCATTTGCCTTATGTGTTGATGTGCTCCTAGGTTGGGTGCATAAATATTTTCCATTGTTATATCTTCTTCTTGGATTGATCCCTTGATCATTATGTAGTGTCCTTCTTTGTCTCTTGTAATAGTCTTTATTTTAAAGTCTATTTTTTCTGATATGAGAATTGCTACTCCAGCTTTCTTCTGATTTCCATTTGTATGGATTATCTTTTTCCATCCCCTCACTTTCAGTCTGTATGTGTCCCTAGGTCTCAAGTGGGTCTATTGTAGACAGCATATATATGGATCCTTTTTTTTTTGTATCCATTCAGCTAGTCTATGTCTTTTGGTTGGAGCACTTAATCCATTTACATTTAAAGTAATTATCGATATGTATGTTCCTATTCCCATTTTCTTAATTGTTTTGGGTTTGTTATTGTAGGTCTTTTCGTCTCTTGTGTTTCCTGCCTAGAGAAGTTCCTTTAGCATTTGTTGTAATGCTGGTTTGGTGGTGCTGAATTCTCTTAGCTTTTGCTTGTCTGTAAAGGTTTTAATTTCTCTGTCGGACCTGAAGGAAATTTTTGCTGGGTAGAGTCATCTTGGTTGCAGGTTCTTCCCTTTCATCACTTTAAATATGTCCTGCCACTCCCTTTTGGCTTTCAGAGTTTCTGCTGAAAGATCAGCTGTTAACCTTATGGGGATTCCCTTGTGAGTTATTTGTTGCTTTTCCCTTGCTGCTTTTTATATTTTTTCTTTGTATTTAATTTTTGATAGTTTGATTAATATGTCTTGATGTGTTTCTCCTTGGATTTATCCTGTATGGGACTCTCTGCGCTTCCTGGACTCGATTAACTATTTCCTTTCCCATATTAGGGAAGTTTTCAACTATAATCTCTTCAAATATTTTCTCAGTCCCTTTCTTTTTCTCTTCTTCTTCTGAGACCCCGAATGTTGGTGCATTTTAATGTTGTCCCAGATGTCTCTGAGACTGTCCTCAATTTTTTTCATTCTTTTTTTTTATTCTGCTCTGTGGTAGTTATTTCCACTATTTTATCTTCCAGGTCACTTATCCGTTCTTCTGCCTCAGTTATTCTGCTATTGATTCCTTCTGGAGAATTTTTAATTTCATTTATTGTGTTGTTCATCATTGTTTGTTTGCTCTTTAGTTCTTCTAGGTCCTTGTTAAACGTTTCTTGTATTTTCTCCATTCTATTTCCAAGATTTTGGATTATGTTTATTATCATTACTCTGAATTCTTTTTCAGGTAGACTGCCATTTCCTTTTCATTTGTTTGGTCTGGTGGGTTTTTACCTTGCTCCTTCATCTGCTGTGTATTTCTCTGTCTTCTAATTTTGCTTAACTTACTGTGTTTGGGGTCTCCTTTTCACAGGCTGCAGGTTCGTAGTTCCTGTTGTTTTTGGTGTCTGCTTCCAGAGGAAAAGGTTAGTTCAGTGGGTTGTGTAGACTTCCTGATGAAGGGTGTGGTGCCTGTGTTCTGGTGGATGAGGCTGGATCTTGTCTTTCTGTTGGGCAGGACTGCTTCTGGTGGTGTGTTTTGGGGTCTGTGAACTTATCATGATTTTAGACAGCCTCTCTGCTAATGGGTGGGGTTGTGTTCCTGTCTTGCTAGTTGTTTCGCATGGGGTGTCCAGCACTGGAGCTTACTGGTCGTTGAGTGGAGCTGGGTCTTAGTGTTGAAACGGAGATCCCCGGGAGACCTCTCGCCAATTTGTATTATGTGGGTCCGGGAGGTCTCTCTTGGTCCAATATCCTGAACTTGGCTCTCCCACCTCAGAGGCTCAGGCCTGACACCCGACCGGAGCACCAAGACGCTGTCAGCCACACAGCACAGAAGAAAAGGGAGAAGAAAAAGAAATAAATAAAATAAAATAAAATAAGTTATTAAAATAAAAAATAAAAAACTATTACTAAAATTTAAAAAGTATTTTTAGAAAAAAGAAGAGAGCAATGAAACCAATAAACAAATCCACCAGTGATAACAAGTGCTAAAAACTAAACTAAGATAAACACAGAAATCAGCAAGTAGTCAGTTGCCTACAGCAAACGCCAAGTCTACAGTTGCTCCCAAAGTCCACTGCCTCAATTTTGGGATGATTCGTTGTCTCTTCAGGTATTCCACAGATACAGGGTACATCAAGCTGATTGTGGAGATTTAACCCACTGTTCCTGAGGCTGCATGGAGAGATTCCCCTTTCTCTTCTTTGTTCACACAGCTCCTGGGGTTCAGCTTTGGATTTGGCCCTGCCTCTGCATGTAGGTCTCTCTGTGGCATGTGTTCCTCACCCACACAGGATGAGGTTAAAGGAGCGGCTGATTAGGGGGCTTTGGCTCACTCAGGCTGGCGGGAAGGGAGGGGTACGGAATGCAGGGCGAGCCTGCGGAGGCAGAGACCGGCGTGACGTTACAACAGCCTGAGGCGCACAGTGTGTTCTCCCGGGGAAGTTGTCCCTGGATCACGGGACCCTGGCAGTGGCCGGCTGCACAGGCTCCCGGGAGGGGAGGTGTGGATAGTGACCTATGCTTGCACACAGGCTTCTTGGTGGCTGCAGCAGCAGCCTTAGCGTCTCATGCCCGTCTCTGGTGTCCACACTGATAGCTGCAGCTCATTCCTGTCTCTGGAGCTCGTTTAGGCCATGCTCTGAACCCCCTCTCCTTGTGCACCCCAAAACAATGGTCTCTTGCCTCTTAGGCAGGTCCAGACTTTTTCCCGGACTCCCTCTTGGCTAGCTGTGGCACACTAGCCCACTTCAGGCTGTGTTCACTCAGCCAACCCCAGTCCTCTCCCTGGGGTCTGACCTCCGAAGCCCGAGCCTCAGCTCCCAGCCCCTGCCTACCCCGGCGGGTGAGCAGACAAGCCTCTCAGGCTGGTGAGTGCTGGTCAGCACCGATCCTCTGTGCGGAAATCTCTCTGCTTTGCCCTCTGCACCCCTGTTGCTGCGCTCTCCTCCGTGGCTCCAAAGCTTCCCCCCCACCCGGCCACCCCCTGTTTCCGCCAGTGAAGGGGCTTCCTAGTATGTGGAAACTTTTCCTCCTTCACAGCTCCCTCCCAGAGGTGCGGGTCCTGTCCCTATCCTTTTGTCTCTGTTTATTCTTTTTTCTTTTGCCCTACCTAGGTACGTGGGGAGTTTCTTGCCTTTGGGGAAGTCTGAGGTTTTCTGCCAACGTTCAGTAGGTGTTCTGTAGGAGTTGTTCCACATGTATATGTGTTTTTGATGTATTCATGGGGAGGAAGGTGATCCCATGTCTTACTCCTCCGCCATCTTGAAGGTCCCCCCCGGCAGCAGCATTTTTAAATCTACATCATAGGTCATCACAATGGGAAGACCGGTGAAAGCAATTTCACACTGAAACACTCTCCTGCTGCCTGTAACTTGGCTCAGCAAATGTCACCCCACAACTATTTACTACCATATTTATTGTTTTGACATTAGCTTATAAATAATGCCAGCCTAGAGACCAAGGGATGATGCTATGCAACAGCAGCTGTGATGGGATGGTCCAGAAAGGCAACGAAAGCCTCACTAACATCTGAGGAGGAGGCGTTCAAAGTAAACTCCAGCAATTACCAAGAATCATAACTTACCCCATAAAAACAGTCTGAGCAAAGCCTAAATGGTGCTTAAAATAGCATTTCTCGCCAAAACTGCCTCATAAAATTGCAGAACCCAGTTGAGATAGCTATATCTGTCATAGGCCTTCAGGCAAATAAACCTCAGATTGATGGGGATGATGTCAAATGGAATTCCTTTGGGTTTTATATTCACATTGACATACTGATTCCAGGCCCCAGATGAGAGCTGGGAGCCAAATGGTTTATTAGTCATGTTTTTCAAAGTGAGAGCTGAGGGATATAAAGAAACTTAGCGGGGGAAATCCTATTGTTGATATTGTGCACGATCATTGTAAAACTCTGAATGCTTTATGATGGTCTTTCCACATCATACATTAAACTTATATTTTCCCAAATCATTTTTGCATCTCTGTTCTGCTGCTAGGAAGATGGCTTTCTAGAATGAGCCATAGCCATGATTCCTATCATCTCAACAGCTCTGATCACCGTTTTCCAGTGAAAAGGGAGGCATCCAACCTCTCTGCATTTAAGTTCCCTCATTGGCTACTTGGGTGATTTTGATACCTCCGTCCTAGTTTTGCTGGGATGATTAAGTGAGCAAGAGGGGTTCTAGAGAGTGCTAAGTCTGATGCCTGGTACCCAGGAAGCACACAACTAATTTTTATTGTTTTAGGTTTTACATTTAGGTCTGTTATCATTTTGAATTAATTTTTTCAGCGGCTACAATGTATGGAATAAGATTCATTATTTTGCATATGGGTATCTAATTATATGAACACTATTTGTTTAAAAAGGCTATCCTTTGTTCATTGAATTGCTCTTGCAGCATTATTGCAAATCAATTGACCAAGTACTTGTAAATTTTTTCCTGTACTTTTAATTATTTTTTCTTTGATCTATACATCTATCCATTCTCTAATACCACACTGGTTTGACTACTGTAGCTTTATAGTAAGTCTGGAAACATTTAGTGTGAATACTGAATAGTTCTTATATTCCAAAATTATTTTGAATATTTCATTTCCTTTTATTTTCCATACAATCTTTAGAATCAGTCTATCAATTTCTACCAAAAACGCTGCTGGTATTTATTTGGAATTACATTGAATTTGTAGATTGGTTTAAGGAGAACTGACATCTTAAAATTGATTCTTCCAATTTATGAACATAGTATATCTCTCCATTAACTCAGGTCTTCCTTGATTTCTTTAATTAAGATTTTGTAGTTTTCAGCACAAAGATCTTTCAGGTATTTTGTAAGAGTTATACTTAAATATTTCATGTTCTTTGATTCCATGGTAAATGGTAAGGGTTTATTTCAAATTGCAGTTGTTCATTACCAGGATATAAAAATGTGTTGTATATTGATCTGGTATTCAGCAATCTTGCTAACTTCATTTATTAGTTTTATGAGGTTATTTTGCAGATTCTTTGAGATTTTCTACATGGAAAAAAAATCACATTGTATATGAAGAGACAGTTTTATTTCTTCCTTTCCAAGCTCTATGTTTTTTGTTGTTGTTGCTTGTTTTTGTTTTATTTCTTTTTTGCCTCATTGCACTAAGACCTCTGGTTGATTTTGAATGAGTCATGAGTTCTTAGGTTGTTCTTAGGTTGAAGGAATTTAGTTGCCTTTAGGTAGGATGTTAATTCTACTTTTCTTTGTATGTGTATTTCATCAGGTTGAGGATCCCCTTATATTCTTATTTTGCTGAGAAATATTTCTTAAAAATCAAGAATGATGTTGAATTTTGTCAAAGGCTTTTATTTTTTGCATCTACTAAATTATCATGTTTTTTTCTTCTTTATTCTGTTGGTACGATGAGTCTTATTGATTGATTTTCAAATGTTGAGCTAGCCTAGCATTCGCAGAGTAAAACTACTTGGTCATAATGCATTATACATTTTATAAACTGTTGGAATTGATTTGCTAGGTTTTCAAAAATCGTATTTCAATCTGTGTTCATAAGGGGTCATGGCCTGTAGTTTTCAGATATTCTATATTTTTGTCATTTTTCAATAATTTTTATCTTTCAAGAAATGTATTCACTTTGACTAGCTTGTTATATTTGTTGTTGTGTTGTTGATAATCTTTCCTTTCTACAATTTTAATGTCTTAAGACCTAAGGTAATAACCCCTCTTTTATTCCTGATGTTGGCAATGTGTGTCCTCTCTTTTTCTCTTTTTTCCTGATTGGTCTGACTCTAGGCTTATCAAATTTATTGATCTTTCCAAAGAACTAGCTTTTGATTTCATTGAATTTCCATTTGTCAATGTTTTATTTCATTGACTTACATTGGAATATTAATTTTTTCCTTCCTTTTACTTCTTTCTGTTTAATTTGATTTTCTTTTTCTAGGTCCTTCTGGTGAAAGTTGGTCAACAATGCAAATTTATTTGGCTAGCTAATAGCACAGCAGTAATGTTTAATGTGTAATTAGCATTTTAAACCATAGAACCAGCCCTATAGACCTGGAAGGATTTTCCCTTGACCTGGCTGCTGATAAACTGGCAGTTACTTCATATGACTACAGGATGTGACAAAGGAAATAATGAAAGAATGCCAGGGATTTAGAGAACCTTGTATGCAGGGCTAAGTAATTGCCCTTTTGTTAAAGTATATTGACAGATTTGAGTTGTAGAAACATTGTTCTGGCTTTAGTGAGAATAGATAAGAATGGGCCTGAGTAGAGATAAACTTCCCAGGTGGCTCCTGCAATAGTACAGGAATGTGATAACATGTCTTAACTAAAGTAGGGGTGGTGAGGAGGGAGGAAAAATGCAGACTTAAAAGATTGGAGGGATAGACTTTGTGATGTGGAGGGACCGGAGGAAAGAGAAAAAGGATGACACCCTGGTGGCTGGCTCAGGTAGTGGGCAGGAAAATGATAGACTGAGAATATAGGAAGCAATTTATTCAATGAATATAATGCCTCTATACACACACACATATGGCAGTGATTTGGGGCATCTTGGTTTTAAATACCGATGGAATTTCCAGCTTGAGAGGTCCAAGGACTATTGGATGAGCCGATTTTGCTATCTGGAGAGGGGTCTGAGTGGAGACATGGAACATAGATTTGATGAATTCTGTATCAAAAAAAGTTATAAAATTCTTATGAAACCGGACATTATTGGTCACAGAGAGGTTTTCCAGGAATATAATCTTCTCTGACACTGGACTCTATTCATGGTCATGAGATGTATACTAGAAAACGTCACATATTTCCAAAGGAAAAATTAATTTCAAAAATTAACTTCACGATTAAATTAATTTTATGTTGAGAGAATTAATTCCATGATGATCTCTGCTTTGAAAGCTGATTTGGTCAGCTGGAAGGAAAGCCTGTTACGAACAGTAATAGAAATAGCAGGAAGACATTCTTGCTACAGAAGGTATTTTTATGGTTGATTTTTCTTATTTCCGAAGTAACACTTGCACATAATTTTGTTGCTGTGTTAAAGTAGTACTGTGTGTCTTCCAGTCCCAGGCCTCAATCACTCTACCTAGTAACCCTCACACCCCTATTTCCCAGAGGCAGCCACTTTCTATACTTTGGATTGTCTAATTTAGCAGTTAATTTCATATGTAAAAATAACATGCTATTTCATCTTTTATATATTTAAATATATTTCTTATCTTCCATTTGGGGTAGAGAATTTAGTTTTTGTAACTCCTTCTGAGAGGCACAGAGCCTTCTCTTTATCTGAAATTCTCAAAATAATAACACCATAATTTTAAGTAAGTCCATATTTAATGTTTACACTAATATGACCATGTAAATAGTGTCCTCTGCTAAGTCACGTAGTCTACTACCATTATGTTTCTATTCTTATATGACTTTTTGTTTTATAAAAAAGTTAACTATGTTCTCATTTTATGTGATTAGGAGTTGTCTATGCACTGATCACTAATTCTTGCCCTCAACACCCTCCCCCAGATCTATGAACTTCTCTCTGTACTATTTTCTATTTGATAATCAGCTCCATTTACCTACTCAGTTTTTATTCCAAACTTCCCTCCTGAATCTCTCTAGTTTCCTGTTCCCATCTATATTGGAGAATGTGGCTAGCTCTACAGGTGCAGATACCTCGTGATAACTTTACTTGTAAGTTGAGATTGCTCAGTGAGGAGGTAGTGAGTAAGAGGGAAGAGAAGAGGGCAAAAAAGGTAGAAATTCCTATTTAATCATCTCAGACAAAAAAGGGGAGAGAGGGCAACTTCTTCCTGAAGTCCAGTAATTGGTTTATTTGGGCTCAACCTCCAAAGTTGCAAATGCTTTACTGTCACCTTAAATTTCTCCTTCAACCTTCTTCCTGGACTTACTTTCTTTTCTGCCTTCATCTACCTACAATCATTTTTCTGTAGACTTCACGTAGAGTGTAACCTATGATCACCTGCTTTTCCCCTCAGACCCCTGCACTTTGTTTATTCTTTCTTTAATTTGTTATGTTTACCCTGCTTACTTCCAGAGAATTCTTGAAATGAAACAGATCTTTTTATCAGTCTGCCTTCTACTGAGCCCCTGATGCTTGATCTCTGAGCACCTCCATCAGTCCTCTCCCCTTCCCCTGCTCTGCCCTGGGAGGTGCTCCCCCCCCCTCTGGCATGTGCCAAGCTCTGAAGACCCCACTCCTTGCAGATATACCTGTTCAGTCTGTTCCCAGCTGACTGAGCCACTCTTGGGTATAGAAGGGTCTATTGACCCTCTATCTTTCAGGATGCTCCATCATTTGGGAAAGGAAAAGAACTGTCACCTAGAGGATGGTCCCTCCTAGATACAAACTGCAAATCCCACGTCCTGTCACTCCTACGTGGGAGGGCAGTATCATGGCAGAGCCTGCCCCGTCACTAGTCACCTACATGGATTCTATACATTTGTTACATCGAGTCCCCATTTTTAGTAAATGCCTCCCTTCCACTAAGTTTAGATGCTCCTTAAGGCAGCAGCAGAACATTTTGTATTCACTGCAGTCATGGGCATAAGAAGAGTCAAGTCACTTGCTGCTTCTCCATCTTCAGCTGGACCTGGGTACCAGCTAACATCATCAAAGGTTGTCAGCGTCCGTCCTCAGAGACTGCAGGAGGAGATTAATCCCTACCCTTATGCTCTCAAGGGAGTGGTCCGTGCTGAAAGTTTCCTCTGCCCTGCAGAGAAACAGGTGCCAGAGAAAACAGAAAAAGTCTTTCTCTTTTTCTTTTCTCTTTTTCTCCATGTCAGACAAGGAGCTGACATGTTTACCTTAAATCACCTCCGCTGCAAGGGGATGCAGGTCTCCAGAACAACCACAGGATTAAAGCAATAAAATTCAAAGTCTCTAGCTCTAATTAACAGAAGGAACTACAAGAAGCTGGGCATCGTGGTCATGGTCAAAGCTAAAGGTTTAATCAGACTCTCTAAATATGACTTGAATCTCAAACAAATTATTTTCATATTTTAAAATTCCAAACTCTTTTATAAGATTTTTTTTTTTTACTCAAAAAAGAAAATCTCACACAGCAACTGTAAACATCACATTTCTGAGCTTTTTCTTAACAGAAACTTGAAAGCCTGACTCATTAATCAACCACGGCAGACATGGCAACCCACCCTCCCGGAAACCTTCTTTTCCTCCTCCATTTATGGGATTTGATTTGCTTTTATATTCCTTGGTTAGGTGTATCTGGCCTCTAAATATTCTCCCTTCCTCTATCTCTCATTCTTCTCTTCTCCCGAGATTCTGTCCCATGGAGTTTCTTAAATCTCTTTCCCAAAGTAATACAGGCACCCAGGTCCCAACCAGGATGCCAATTAGCCATCTCACTCTGGGTACCACCTGGACTTACTGGTGCCATTCAAGCAGGTACCCTGAGATGCTCGCTGAGTTTTAGCATGGCATGATTCACCTTGGACTGAAACAATTCAGATGAGCCACAGGGTGAAGCCGTCCAGACTTTTACAAGTCACTGCCTTGGTGCCCTTGCTGTGCCTCTGGAGCTAGTGGTGCCTGAGGGAACCAATCCCATGATTGCCTGTCAAGAAGGAAACTGAAGCATAGCCCAGAGCCATACGAGATCATCAATGGTGGGTTCTGGAGTTAACACTGAACCTATGCCTCTGACCTCAAAATTCAGTCTTCTTTTATGACTCTTCACAGCCTACACAGTATCTTCCCCCTAAATAAATTAAGCAATTCAAATCAGAGATAGAGCACCACACAATGCTGGCCATCTTCTTGGGAGACCTGGGAATCCTCCTTCAGAAAGTCAGGTCCTCGGAGCTTGGAGCACCCATACCCTGAAGCCGATGGACATCCAAGTGGCATTGCTCACTAATGACTGAACTTCGAGTGCATCTCTTCCTCCATCCTTTCTACTTTCACAGCTGCCTCCATTCTGTCAGTTAAGGTGATGAGAGCTGCTGAAAATCCATCAATGTATCACCACTTCTGCATAACACTGACTTATGACTGACAATTTATACCCGTCAGAACTCAGAGAGGATATTGCAATTCCCCAAGGCAGGGCCGCAGGAGGGGTCTGTCTCTTCACCTGAGGCAGCCTGCAAGATGGAAGAGCAGAGGCTCGGGGGGAGTTAGAAGGTCAACACGTATAGGGGTGGTCTGTGGTCTCCAGCTGAGAAAGCAAAAAATTAATACAGCATTAGTTTAAAGCTTTGGAAGAATGTTCCACAAGACACATTCCACTAAATTATTGTTTCGTGGATGTTAATAATAGTGCCTTTTGGGAAGTTTCTGTAGTGAAATAGGGTAGAAAACAACAGCTCAACCAGGTTTATTTGGGATTATTTCTACAGGACTGTGTGTAAGCATTTTCCAAACATACTAAAAAAAGCATTCTGCAAAGCCTATTTTGCAGAATACATTTTGTTTTTTCCTACTGATTTCTTTGTTTCTGTCATATATTCTTCTTTTGTCTCCACAATAGTTCTGTGACTTAGTTATGGTTCTAAGTCCCACTTTGAAGATGAGGAACATGGAGGTTTAGCAAAATACGGATATTTCCAGGGCCACGTGGATCACAAGTGGTAGAACTTTGGGTTGGTTTGCTGGCTGCAGGATCAGCTCTGGATATGCTCTGCAGTCACCCTTGGAAGACCCTACTTTTTCAATCTTCACATTGGATAATATTATTACTCAGTTCTTAGAGGGTAAAAAGAGTTTCAAATGCAAATGTAGCATAAAATACAAAGTTCTCTATAAATGCTAGTTATACTATTGCAGAAATTCACTAGCCCTAACATCTTTATATGTAAATTCAAACCTTTGGCCGACATGATTTTTTAGTCTCTTCCAGTTCAGTAGGTCTCAGATTTGGGTAAGATAAGACTAAATGAGGGTCAGAACACTTGGGCTAAGGTGACAACTGTGGGATACCAGGGAGATTGTGTCCCTTCTCCAAGTTTCAAATCTGGATTTTTAAATAATTTTTTTTTCTTCTTCTCTCCTCCTCCCCTCCTCCTTTTTCTCCTTCCCCCTTCCCCCTCCTTTTCCCCCGTCCCCCTCCTTTTCCTCCTTCCCCCTCCTTTTCCTCCTTCCCCTCTTCCTCTTCCTCCTTCTTCTTCTTCTTGATGTACTGTTGATTTACAATGTGTTACTTTCAGGTGTACAGCAAAATGATTCAGTTATACATACATATTTATCTATTCTTTTTCAGATTCTTTTCCCTTATAGGTTATTAGAAGGTATTCAGTAGAGTTCCCTGTGCTATACAGTAAGTCCTTGTTGGTTATCTATTTTATATATAGTATTTTGTATATATTTAATATTTTTTTATTTTTAAATGGTGCATCGTATTGTTTCCTCTGACTCTTATAGAGCTTTTGGAAATCTAATGTGGTAATAAACATGTGAATCGTTCCATGAGAATACACTGAATTGTATGTTATAAGCTACTCGCATTATTCTCTTCCCTGTGACATGAAGGATGGCCGCAATTGCGGGTGATTTTTGTCTGAGCCTTTTGCTCAGGGGAAGGAACATGCAAACAGCAGGGAGAAGCACAAGTGGAAAATAGGACACGGATGAAGTAAATCTTTCATGAAGATGCAGAAGGGTCGTTAGGACAGAGCCTTCGGCTGCCTGGCTGGCTAATTTCCTAGACAGAATTCCTCCACTCCTGAGAACAAACAGCACATTGTGACAAAAATGAGAATCATTTCTTTCTGAAGGAATATTGTTTTATTCAGGCAAAAAGGGCAGACAGCAGAGAGCAGAAGTACAAAGGGCAAATTGAAATTGGAGGACAGAGCTTAAAGGAAGGCTTATGGGTATTTTTAAAAACAAAAGTAGGACATGACTTAAAACATTAAAAGAAGAAAGCATCATCTAAATGTACACGTATAGCATGATTAGAACTATATATAAAAAAGCAATGCATAGGAAAAAAGTCCATGAGAAAATTCACCATATGTTGTTAAGAATGGATGCTTGGATTATTGTTAGTTGCAAAGACCAAAATTTACTGAGAATTTATCTATTCCAGATACAATCCACATGTTAGCTTGGAACAACCCAGCTGAGTAAATTTCATATTCCATTTCACAGGCGAGGAAGTTAACATTTGGAAAGATTTTTGTTGTTGCTGTGTCTTGTCTTTAATCTTTCATGTTATAAGCAGGTGTTATGGTTTAATTTTAAAAATTTGACTAATACATGTGTGATGAATCATAATTATTTCAACTTGCCTTAAGGTTTATAAAAGTGAACAGATCATGAGAACACATTTTTCCTGGTTGTCGTTCCTCATCACTGACTTCCTTCCACGATAACGTTGTGAGTTTTTCTTTCCCCTTTGCCTTTCTCCACATTCTTTTTCAACTCTTGCTGTTCTTGGAACCCAACCCATTCATCTATTCCCCCGGCCAGATCTTCATCCTCTCCATTCTGTGACTTTTAACTCATAAGCTGCAGAAGCCATTCCTGGAGCAACGCTACATGTTATCTGCACATTCTCTTTCTAGCAAAAGGCTCAGTGAGGCGGAAAAATGGAGGGGTTGTCACCTTATCCCAGTGGCCATCATGGATCCCAGCATGGAGCTTTGTCCAGTCAGGTTCTCTGCAACCTTTGTAAAAGCCTCTCCCCCAGATTTTCTGCTGGTTTAGCTCAGAGAATATGCACCACCTCGTTCTTGGCCCCTTTCTCTTCCCCTCCCCAGTCCCCTCTTTCACCTCTTCCCCATATACTGCAGGCCGTCCTCACCAGAATCTCTGACTGCAGGAAAGGGTGAATCAATCAATGTCACTTTAAAATAATAAAATAATAGTCAATGTTTTTAAAGTAGTGACAAACACTGTTTTGAATATTTTACCCATAATATTTAATTTAATTCTTTTAACTATTCTAAGAGGTAGGCACCTTTATCATTCCCATTTACAAAGGAGGAAACTTGGCACAGAGAACTTAATTAACTCACCCAAGGTAAGACAGCTGGTAAGTGGTGGTGCTTTTATATACGTTCAAATATATGGAATTTAGCTCTAATATAAACATTTTCTTAATGGATAAGCAGTGAGAGGAAGATATCTAGGAAGGAAGAAACAAACCCTCCCAAGCCCCACCTTCCCAATAACCAAATATCAAGGTCAAGCTTGGTGAGCCTGAGTGACAGCAATACATCCTAAACATCACATGTCTGTGGGCCATCAGCGAGAATCTTATTGCAAAAACATTGACAATTCTAATATTCCTATAATTTCTATTACTAAGTTATACTTTAATTGTTGATTTCTAACTTAATCATATTGAAGTCACAAAAAATGGTCTGCAAGCTACTGATTCTTTGGCCGGTAGTCATTTTTGTCCAAGTGTTTTAGTAAAGAATGTATGTTCTCTGCTTAGAGACAGGCTCTATGTAAGTCCTCTAAAACAAGTCTGTGGATATACATAAAATCAAATTAACAATCCCTGCCTGGGACCTGATGCGCTTCTTGAATGACGCATTCTTCTCTTTCATCAATTTGGAAATTCACAGCCTTGGAGACCGTCTCAGCCCCACTCTCTCTAATCCTTCCCACTTTGCTCCTTCTTGAGCTCCTGTAAGATATATGTTGGATTTGCTCATTTTAGTTTCCACATCTCCTGACCTCTCTTTTAAATTTTCCCCATGTTGTTTTTCTGTGTTGCATTCTGGGTAAATACATGCAATTCCATGTTCTAGTTTCCTAATTATTTCTTCAGTTGTGTACATTTGGGCTGTCTAATTTGTCCATTGTGATTCTAATTGCAATGACTATATTTTTCATTTCTGCAAGTGCTGTTTGGTTCTTTTACAAAAATGACTGGCTTTTCTAGATAAGATCTCAATTCTGTCTCACTTGTTTAGTCATTCATAATTTAAATTTTAAAAAATATATTTATTTTTAATCTATATCAAAATATTATCTTAAAGTCTGGGGAGTCTAAATAGCTTGCTTGTTTGCTTGCTTTGTATTCTGCTACTGTTACTCTCACTGGCTAGCTCCTCTTGTGTTTTATAATTTTAATTTTGAGCTCATTCATTCTGATTTCATTTCTGTGAATCCTGAATGAACTGGATTGAGAGTACGCCTTCCAGAGAAGATTTGAGGACCAGTTTGCCATGTGTTTCTGGGGCCTTACAAGTCTCTGACTGTATTTGTGATAATATTTAAAGTTTGGGAATCTTGGACTTTGTACACAGTTGGGATCTTGAACCCCATTGTAGCAGAACTGTGTTAGCACATGACAGACGCTCTTTGGATGTATGTATATTGGATGTGAAAAGGAGTGAGGAAAAAAAAGAATGAAACCAGTGCATTATTTTCATGCTTTCTTTGAAAAAATTGCCAAAATCAAGCAAAATTTTTTTTTTTAATTAAGAAAAACTAAATGTAATCCTGGTTCTTCCAGAGGGCATGTCTTTACAGGCTTTTAAGTGCTGCAGTTTGATAATTCCTAAATCATTATTGACTAAATCAGAATTTATATATTCCTCTGACTAATCATAAAACATTGGAACTAAATAGGAGCTCAGAGACCCTGCAGGCCACCTGCCTCATGGCATAATTTAGGATCACACTGCTTCTCCAAGGCTGAGCATTTGCCAGTTGCTCTAAGGAAAGGATTTGAATTGTTCCTAGTGTGTATCCAATTGGAAAAAGAAATATGTGAACAGGAAAAAACGTTTGAAGTTCAAATTGGCCTTAGCCAGTGAAATGCTGTATCTCAGATCACTGATAAAACCATCCTGACAACACATTCTGCTGTGTTTTCTCCCCAAGGGCCTTTCTGTGGAACGCCTCTTCCCTACCAAAATGTGGCGATAGTTCTAAAGTAGCACATGATGTGATTGAACAGCCCACCAGTCTCAAGCTTAGGGATTTCAAAGGATTTAGTTTTGATTCACCCCCCAAACAGGGCATTTCAACGACTCTGGAAATGTTATTTGATTTTATTAATATTGGCTGGTTCCGGAGGTACAGACCAAAACCTAATCCCAGGGCACAAGTGACTTCTGTTTTCACCTCTCTGTTATCCAAGAACACTTACTATCAGGCAAGTCCTGGGATCACTGGGACATGACGGCACTGGAAGCTGGCAAAAACTGTGACCCCCATCTGGATCTCCTGGTTTCTACCTGCTCCTGATTCTTTGTTTGGAAACACCATCTCCCTAAACAAGTCACTCTCTGGGGTCTAATGACTCAGCCATAACCAAATAAACATGAGACTTCCTTGAGTATCCATTAAGCATTTCCTTGCTTGAGTGATTGTTTTTACAACTTATGTCCAAGATGGGCTCCCATCCAGTCCTCAGAGAGCAGCTCTTATAAGAAGGATCCACTGTCCTGTGGTCTTGTGAGTTTAAAGAAGATGCACATACTGGGGTCTTGGGCATGAGGAAGTCAGTCAAGATACATAGGAACCTTTTGTTTAACTGTAGAGAGAGGATGGATGGGTGAACAAGTGGTGCTGATAACAGGGCCAGAGCCACTGTAGCCGAAAATACTCTGCAGGCTTCAAGCTTGTTCTGCTAACACAGAAAAACATTTTGAAAATTGCTCCCAGGAATTAAGATAGAACCAAAACTGACCTTGGGTTATCAGGGCCTGGGATCATGCCCCTTGATCTTGCACTGGCTGTGTGACCCGCGAGAGATAACTTGACATTTCTGAGCTTCGATTCCCTTACCTGGGAAATGAGGCAACTCAAACCTGAAGATCTCAAAAATCAACTCAAACATTGAAGTTCTGTGATTCTGGTTTCATCCTTTGACCATTGGAGAGACTGAGCCTTGAGAACTTAAATGTCTTGCCCACAGTGACGTGGTCAGGAAGTGACAGAACCGAGGCCAGAAGTCAGGTCCCCTCACCTCCCTGACCCCCATTTCCAGGACCCTCCCATCACCTCCCACTCCCCTGCAAACACCAGGAGGAATTTCATCACACTCTGCAGTCAAGGAGGAGTTGGGGGACTTTGGGCTCTCAGGTCTCCGAGTCCTCGTTTTCACATATTTGTCTGTTTCTTCTACTGTTTACATTTGTTAAATTGTCTATAAAATGTTTGTGCTTTGGGCAAGTCCTTTTTCCCTGGAAGGGAAATAGAACTGTATGACTCATCCTTTCTTCATAATTAAACTGCTGTCAGGACCATGGATCGATCACCGCACACGGATGTCCTGCCTAGGTCCACCTGGGGCTCCAGTGACATCACTCTTGGACTGAGAGATGGGGTGGGTGGAGTTCCCTCCTTCCCTTCCCTTCCAGAATCAGCCTGAGCTCAAACTACATTCCCACCTGTGCAGTCGGCATTGATAAAATATGCCAGTTCCAGGCCATTTTGCCTTGCCCCTGTCACCAACCCGACCTCCGACATTTGTATACACAGCAACCTTTTTTGGACAGCTCTTCTTACCTTGTTTAATTGGAGAACACCTACCTGTTTGTCATGAGTCAGCCCAACGTCACCTCCACTGTGAAGCCTTCCTGGGTTTCACCACCTCCCCAAACCCGGATGAACATGGTGCTTCCCTTCCCTGTGCCTTCCCGAGGAGGTCTATCAAAGTGTCCCCCTGACAGGGGGTCTCTCCTCCCACCGTGGTGCCCTCGGACTGGAGTGCTGGCCCTCCTTCCACCCTTTGTTTGTTTAATTCTCCAGCAAATTCTAAACCTCCACTATGGTTTACTCCTCAGGGAAGCCAGTCCTGACCTGTGCATCCCCACAAGACAGTAAGTTCCTTTGTACTGCACTGTATGGATTCTAAATATGAAATAGCTGTCTCCGTTAGAATTTAACCTCTAGGATGGCAAGGACAGGGTTGATTTTGATCATTATAGCAATTTTTGTAGTACTTTATTGATGCATAATGGTGCTCAATAAATAGTTGCTGAATGAACACATCTACTGAGATCCCCGTTGGGTCCATTCTTCCTGGTGGGCTGTGAGCTTTGTGGGGCAGGGGCTGTGCCCACTCGTCTTGTAGCCTCAGCACCTAGAACAGTGGTTGGCAATTAGTAACTGCTTACTAATTCATCAATATCATAATTTTAATTGTCACCAGCATGTATTAAATGAGGCATGTATTATACCCATTTCACAGGTGAGGCAACTGAGGCTTCGAAGGTTCAAGTTACATGCCCCGTTCCCATCCCAAAGCCCCTGCTCTTAACTATTGCTTCACCAAGCCTCTCAGCTAACAACACAAATAAAGAAAATGCACAGAACCTCTGATACAAGTGACTGGAAACAGGGGTTCATTGATTAAAGGAAAAGAATAACGTGGGAAATAATAAAAAGGATATGACTACATTCCTTAAACGTTTTATTTCACATTATACAAATATATAAATATAAACTGTAATGTAAATATACATGTATTTACCAACTGCGGTGCAGACCAAGGCTGCTTCTTTGAGGCTTTCGGCTAGGGTTCTGCTTTGTCTTTCTAGCATAAACGACCTGCATGAAGTATCTTCTACTCCTTCCATTTTTTCTTCCTTTAGAGTGAAGAGAGAATTTAAGACACTTGAGCTACAATCTCAATGCAGACATCTTCTAGATTTTCTTGTTCCCACTTCCATTTTTTTTCTAGTTATAATGACCACACGTAATAGTCCAGTAATTTTTAAAGCAATATATGTACATTATTTTTTGAAGTCTTTGCAAGGTGCACACTTTTTCATTGTAGTTCTCTTAGAAACAACATTATCTCTTTCTGCCTTAATATGTCTTTGGTTTGCAAAACAGTTTTCAGAAAAATACGGGATTCTTAGCACATGGCAGACCAGTTGAGAGTAGTAAAGCATCTTAGATGAGTATTAAAGCTCATTCTGCTGACAGCTTCAGTCAGGAATGTTTTACAGGGGATGGGATTATACTGGTTAACCAGAGAGGCAGCTAAGTAGAGTGAGTTTAGGAGAGCTTTTGCTGTAAATGTTTCCAAGATTCAGTTAAATAGAATTGAGAAGTATTAACCATTTTGGGTAGTGACAATCTCTGAGCTCTTAGGCTCAAAGGAGCTTGAGAAAGATGTTTGAGCAGAAAACAGAACAGAAAAATGACTTAATGGGACTTTTCCCTTCACCTTCTGGATCTTTCGGTCTTTATCGTTCATCATGGATCTTTATCACCAGCTTACCCTTCTCCACACAGAATGTCTCCCTCATCTCATCCTGCTGTGCTGAGTCAAGACCTGTGCTTCACCTGTAGTCACCTGCATACCGCCAGTCTTCGGTTTCCAATGATGGCAGAAAAGAGAAATGCAGCCACATGCTTCACTAGGGTTCCACCTCAAATTGATAGGGGTCGTCACCACCTTTGGCCAAGCATGTTGCTTTGGGAACGAGTGCAGGGGGTAGTAAGGAGAGTAAAGGACAGCAGCCCACACAGGCCAAGATGCTGAATCAACATTAGCCAGAGACAACCCTGATGTGGCGGAAGCTAAGTCACAAAGTAAACCATAGGGGTGGGGAAGGGGGTTATTCCCATTACCTAAGAGGCAATGAGCTCCAAATTCAGAGTGTCTATCAACAATAACACTAGCCACAGAGAGAGCAAGAGAGATGAACCTCAAAGGAGAAATTTGAGGGGTCCAGCCTGGTCCCCAAGATTGAAGACCACTGGTGAACTTCTCCACTCGTGTGAAGGAAGTTACTGTACGTGCGATGGGTGGGTATATCCACCAACCTTACAGTCCTGCACTGCAGTGAGGTCGGCCTCATCCATGAGTGCTGAGGACCTTGGACAGAATTCTGGCTGCAGGGAAACAGCCCTGCAGTAGACTGAGCTTCAGGGCTGCCTTCTCTGCCTCGGGCAAAACATTTCTACAGGCCCAGTGTTTCCCAAGAGCGGCAGGAGGCAGATGTGCTCACAGAGGGTGACAGCCTTGTAGATGAGCTCGAAATGTCAGCTCAGGACAGGCCCCAGCTTAAGCTGGAATAGCTCTGTCGCTTTTCCTCAAAGATTGTGTTAATTTTTTTTTTTTTTTAATTTTGAGATAGTCGCAGATTTACCTGCAGTTGTACGAAATAATACAGAGAGATCCCTGTGTACCCCTTTTCCACTTTCCCTCAAGGATAACATCTTGCAAAACGAGAATGCAGTATCACAACCAGGATATTGACATTGATTCAATCCGTAATCTTTTTTTTAATTTTTAAAATTTTTTTGTGGTACACGGGCCTCTCACTGCTGTGGCCTTTCCCGTTGCAGAGCACAGCCTCCGGACGCGCAGGCTCAGCGGCCATGGCTCACGGGCCCAGCCGCTCCGCGGCATGTGGGATCTTCCCAGACCGGGGCACGAACCCGTGTCCCCCGCATCGGCAGGCGGACTCTCAACCACTGCGCCACCATGGAAGCCCCCTCAATCGCTAATTTTATTCAGATCTCCCCAGTGTTATGTCTACTCATGTGTTTAATAGTTCTGTGTCATTTTAGCACCTGTGTAGGTTGTGTATCTGCCACCGCAGTGAACAGACAGAATGGCCATCACCACAAGGATCCCTCCTGTTGCCCTCTTTTAATCACACCCATTTCTATTCTCTCTACCCCACAACTACTAATCTGTTCTCCATTTCTGTAATTATGTCATTTAACAAATGTTATATAAATGGAATCAACTAGTATGTAACTTTTTGAGATTGGCCTTTTTTTACTCAACGTAATTCTCTGGAGATTCATCAAGGTGGCTGTGTTTATCAATAGTACATTCTTGTGTGCTCCTGTGTAGTATTCCATGGTGTGGATGGACCACATTTTGTTCAACCCATCCCTCATTCGAGGGCAAAACAGTCGCTTCCAGTTTGGGGCTGTTATGAATAAAACTGATAAAACATTTATGCGTAGGCTTTTGTGAGTGTACATCCTTAGTTCTGTAGAATAAATGTTCAGAAGTGCAAGTACAGGGTTGTAGCATGCAAGCCCATGTGGATGAGACCACGTCTTTGTTAGTAACAGATGTATGTCCAGGGCCTATCTTAATGCCCAACACATAATCAAAAATCAATAAATAAAGGAATGGACTGACTCTCAGTAATTTTTGGAGATTCATTTGTGGCTTCATATCCTCCAGAAGGCCTTCTGCACATCCCAGAAGATACCTTTCTCTCCTTAGCAATTTGGCTTCTGTATGAAATTATCTATTTATGTCCCCGTCTCCACCAGACGGAGGTCTCTTCAAGGGACAGAGATGTTGTATTTATCTTTGTCACCATAGCATTTAGCCTATTGTCTGTCCCATAAGACATTATCAGTAAGTAAATGCTGAATGGAAAAAAATGAACTAGATTATCTGTTTTCACCTTAGACACCCTGCTCCCTCTGGAGCCATCAGGATCTCTCATGTATTTATCATTTTATAAACTGGGAAAGAAAGAACACAGACACTTCATGGAAGAGGCAAACACTTGAGTGGCAGGAAGCTACTTCTGCCTTCAAGGGCTATGTAATTCCTATCATTGGTGCATTCATCTTTACGTGGCTCTCCATCATTTTCAAATAATGGCAGAAAGGGATAAAAGGAAAAAATGATATTAAAATATATTGCCTGTTCCTCAGGGTTATTAAAGGTGAAATAGATGGAGGTTATAGGTGTCAGTCACCCCTCTTCTCCTCATGCTTTCTAGAACATACTGTATAAAAATAGAAGAAAACTGAGCCAAATAAGTATTGCCACACATATTATTTTGCTAAGCAGTGTGAAGGATGAAGCTTAGATGGGAGACAAAATAGGGGTAGACAAATATTCTCAGCCTACCAAACTCCAGATAACAGACCTGCAGAAAGGATAATCTGAACTTTAGTCCTGGTGACAGTTAGCGAAATAGGAATAGAAGGAACATAGCCTTGGTTAGGACCACCAGGTGGAGACCCCAAGTAGCCTGCTTACCATGAGGAGCCCGGAAGCATGAAAGGAGCCTGCAATGCAGAGTCAGAGAGAAAACAAGAGATCTCCTGAATAAGGCCAGGATTTCCAAGAGCTTCTAGCGAAAAAGATTCTGCTCACCAGCAAATAAAAAGAACAAGCAAGATTATCTATCTATGGGAGGGGAGAAAGGCTCCGAAAGTCCCAATTCATGTATGTTTTGGATTTCAGTTTACCCTTTGTTTGCACTTTGTGTTTCCCTTTGTTTATCCTCTGTTTATGTGGGCTGGAGAACATAAGCTGAGAAATTAAGTAAAGTCATCTTGGGTTAGTAGTACCGTTGGGTACCTGCCAGAAACAAATGAAAACGCTTTCTGCAACCCAGACCTCCAAGGATTCTTGAAGATAAAGTCTCTCAGAAGATGACCTCACAATCCAAAACTGCAAAACACAGGAGGATATGCATCACCCCATGAGAGTGGGTCACAGAAACAATACCAGGATTAGACACCCTAGAACTACAGTAAAATCATTAGTAACCTAAATTGTGTGTTTAAAATGTTGAGAGAAGGGCTTCCCTGGTGGCACAGTGGTTGAGAGTCCACCTGCCAATGCAGGGGACACGGGTTTGTGCCCCGGTCCAGGAAGATCCCACATGCCGCAGAGCAGCTGGGCCCATGAGCCATGGCCGCTGAGCCTGTGCATCCGGAGCCTGTGCTCCACAATGGGAGAGGCCACAACATTGAGCGACCCACGTACCACAAAAAAAAAAAAAAAAAAAGGACAATGGAGGAAAATATTCTTTAAAAAGAATTGGTGATGAAATTCACAAATCATCAGATTTAGGTAGTCGATTTGATGGAAGAGAAATCCAAACTTAGATTCTTTAGAGTCAAATCGCTATACATCAAGGATAAAAACAAAAATCTTAAAGATAACCTGAAAAAAAAAAGTCAGATTACAAAAAAGGAATAACAGTTTGACTCATAGTTTTCTCTATGGGAGCTGGAAGAGAGTGAAAACAATCTGTCCAAAGTGCTGAAATAAAATAGCTACTACTGTAACATGTTATACTAGTAATACTAGTATTCCAAAGTGAAGGTGAGATGAACAAACTACGGCTGAAAGAAATGTGGAAATGATAACTCATGAAGAAAAAACTGATCTCAGAAAGTAGGCCTAAGAAGTAACAAAGAATGGTGAAGAGAGGAACGTATAAGTCTGTGGGCAAATCTACGTTAACATTGGTTTTACAAAACAACAATAACAGCAGTTAATAGTGGCTTGAAAAAACAAGGTGGAACTGAAATATCCAAAATCTAAAAAAATATGGAAGGAGATGAACTGATTCTTGGATTGTGTGATAGAATACTAGATACATGATTAAATTGATATGGTTTTAATTTACTATGTAAGTCGAATTTTTAAGAGTAATGGCTAAAAGAAAGTAAATATAGTACAAACATTTTAAAGCAGTAGAAAGAATAAAAAATTAATAGTAAAAATATTGTGTTAATAGAAAATAAAGCAAGAAATAGGGAAAAAATTAACAGAAAAGCAAGTCAAGCAGAAAGCAAAATACAATAGTAGAAATAAATCCAAATATTTATATGCATATAGATATCATTAATATACATAATGCCAGTAAAAAATAAAATAATAGAAATATATTCAAATATATCAGGGCTTCCCTGGTGGCGCAGTGGTTGGGAGTCCGCCTGCCGATGCAGGGGACATGGGTTCGTGCCCTGGTCCGGGAAGATCCCACATGCTGTGGAGCGGCTGGGCCTGTGAGCCGTGGCTGCTGATCCTGCGCGTCCAGGGCCTGTGCTCCACAATGGGAGAGGCCACAGCAGTGAGAGGCCCGTGTACCGCAAAAAAACAAAAAAACAAAAAAACAAATATATCAGTAATTGGGACTTCCTGGGTGGCGCAGTTGTTGAGAATCCACCTGCCATGCAGGGGACATGGGTTCGAGCCCTGGTCCAGGAAGATCCCACATGCCACGGAGCAACTGAGCCTGTGTGCCACAACTACTGAGCCTTCTCTCTGGAGCCTGTGAGCCACAACTACTGAGCCCACATGCCACAACTACTGAAGCCCGTGCACCTAGAGCCCGTGCTCCGCAAGAGAAGCCACCGCAAGGAGAAGCCCGCGCGCTGCAACGAAGAGTAGCCCCTGCTCGCCACAACTAGAGAAAGCCTGCACGCAGCAACGAAGACCCAACGCAGCCAAAAATAAAATTAAAAATTAAAAAAATATGTATATCAGTAATCACAAAAATGTATTCAATTATTCACTCATACTTTTTCAACGTACTTCTTGTTAAGAGCCTACTATGTGATTGGCCTACTCTAATAATGGACAAAGTTTACAAGTTATTAAAAATTTCCAGATAGAATGAAAAAGCAAGACTAGCAATCAATATTATAACAGAGACTGATCTAAAAGATAACAACACACGAAGTAAAAAAAAGGACAGGGATGGACAAAGCTATAAAAGGTAAACAAAAACCAAGGGAATGCTATTGTTAAAGTGATATCTAACAAAAGAGACTTTTAGGTAAAGTATCAGTAGAGAGACATTATTATATGGCATTAAAGAGTTTAACTTAGCAGGATGTTATAACAATTCTAAACTTATGTGCACTTGGCAATATAACTTTAAAATATATAAAACAGAATTGACAGAATTACAAAACACATGTACAAGTGTGAAATAAATAGTGTGAAATTTTAACAACACTTTCTTAATAAATGATATTCAAGGTGAAAAAATTAAGCAAGAATATAGAAGATTTATATAACACAGTTTATAAAATGATGTACTGGACATGGAAAGAAACCTTATATCCCAAAATTAGAGACTATACACTACTTTTAAAATTTACAGGGAACATTTATGAATATTCACAGTCCATGAGACTATGAAGAAAACCTCAACATATTTCAAAAGTTCTTTAGCAAACATCATTTTTATAATTTTGATTTAATTAATGTATAAATTAAAATAATGATACATTTGAAAATTTAATACAGTTTCTAGATAACAAATGAGTCAAAGAATAAAATATAAGAGAAATAAGAAAATACTTAGGACTAAGAGGTGATTTAAATATTGCATACAATTGATATGAATATAAAATTGTGCTTAGAAGAAAATTCATTTATTCATTCATTCAGTACATTTTTAGCATGGGTCTATGCTTTTCCAAGACTGCTCAAAGCAGTTAAGATTCATTAGTGAACGAAACAGAGAAAAATTCTACCCCCATAGAGTTTTCATTTGGGGGGACGCAAATGGCAATTATCATGGAAGAATATTCATCATAAATATTTCTTTAGGTCATTAAATACAGATTAAATATCTCATTTTCAAAAGCCTGTGTAATATTACCTAATATGTACATGCATAATATTGTTTCAGTTGATTAAAATATTTGCTGTACTCTAAGAGGTTCATATCTACAAATCCCCTCTCTGGAGCCCCTCTTCGTAGGAGAAGATTTCACCTCCCATTGGCATTAGGTTTATCCATGTGCCTTATTTTTGCTGATTGAATGAGTGGGAGTTATTTATGCCATGTCCAAGCAGAACCTTCCAGGGTCATCATGTGGTTCCGTGACTGGTGTTTCATTTTTGCCTCCGCCCACCAAATCACAGCTGAAATCTGCTCCTTCAGCCTGGATCCTGGAATAAGAGGTGGGGCAGGCTGTATCTTACTCCCACAGACAGGAATATGCACAAAATCTTTGTAGCTGGAAGCTACTAGGATTTCTGTGATCATCTGTTACTATATCATAACCTACTGAAAACTGACTGACACTAGACATAGCAAAAGATATTCAGCTATTTCGTTATGATAAACTTTTAGGTTGCATCCATTTTCTACACTTCAAAAATTGTGGCTTTTTAAAGATATAAATATATGGTTAAGATATAAATATGTTTTCAAGATATATATACATGTATATATACATATATATCCATATTGAATATGTACATATATATTTCCTTTAGGAGGCTAATTTTAGGCACATTCTTCTTGTAGTTATAAACATAGTGAAGGGAAGGGGTCTAAGGTTAAGTGAGAGTTCTACTTCTGCCAGTTTCTTGCTGTGTAACATTATTTAAGATACTAGGCAAACAAAAAAAAGATACTTGGCTTCTCTGGCCCCTCAGTTTTTCTACTTGTAAAATCCAAATGGGAATAATTATCATCATAATAATAAACAACCTCCTCCATGAAGAGGCTTTGTGGGTTAAATGAGAGACTATGCAATAAAAGCCATTTGAAAATACTGATTCAGTTGTCAGTTATTGGAGCTTCTTTCCCAAATCAGACTAAGTGGAGCTCTGTAAATGCTGGAAGAATTGACCATGTCTTCGATATAAATCTTCCTGTGAAATCATAATGCTTGTAATTCTTAAAGGTGATGTTTCTGTCATGGGGAAGGGCTAGGTCTTCTGAGGAAGCTTGAACAGTTGGTTAATTCCTCTGCACTCCTATGAATCATTCTGCTAGTTGACACTAGGGATTAAGTGCCTTCTGATTAGGATAATGAGGGCAAAGCATTTGGATTTATTTCAAGCACGGATAACAGGCATAAGTTGGGCAAGATCACTCAATAATTCATCAGTGGTTTTCATGAAGGATTTGGAAAAGCACAGAACTTACTTAACTGTACTTCTTAATAATAAAACAAAGTAATCCAGACACACAAAAATATTAAGGAAAAAAAAATTCAGCCAAGGACAAAAGGTGAGCCTTTTCACTAATTGTAAGTTATATTGTAGTCGTTTCCAAGTAATTCCAAATAAGGAATTTTTCATCTTACTATTATATATAAGCAATTAAAATTAACCAGCATGAGAGGCGTATGCTTTACTAATGCTAGAGGAAAGATGTGAAGCACTGCATTGCTGCAAACTTCTGTGCATATGTATGTTGGGGGGTGGGAGGGGTCGTCATCAGTATGTAGAACCCCCCATAGATTTCTGCTTCCTTTTAAATAGTCTCTCACTTTCCATTCCCCAAAATAGTAACCTTGTCCCTAGGATGCATTCCGCTAATGTCTTACCTACTTGAGTTCTGCACCAGTGACAAAAAAAAAAAATTACATCTTAAAGCTGTGTGTGTGTGTGTGTGTGTGTGTGTGTGTGATGGTTCATGCCACTGGGCATACGTTTTTCATATCACTTCTTTCACTTTTAAAGGTACTGAACAACATTTAGCTTTTTTTTTTTTTTTCCTAATTTTTCACAGAAATAGACTCACTCCTGCTTTTCTAAATCTGCATGGTATATTGGCAGAGGGCAGAAAGCTGGTGGGCACCAAAGGGAAGAGATCTTAGAAGGGCAGTGAGAAACATATTTTGTATCTTATCCAGATAAATATGCAAAACTTCTAATGTTTATGGGAAAAGCAGGAGATCACCATTGAAATCCACCACTGTCCTTCCACATGACTTAGAGGGTCTTCAGTGGCACAGGAAGTAGACAACGAGCTGTGCTAAGACCCAGGCAGGAACTGTGACAGTCTCCTTCCTGCTGACCTCTTGATGACTGTCCTCAGTGTAAGGAAAGAGGCTTTATTTAATAGTAAATGTCTCCTTACCTTCTACACTTTTGCCAAAGAGAATTAGTCTTTTTGCCCCCCTCCCTGTCCACACGTACTTTTAAAAAAAAAATATTTATTTATTTATTTATTTTTGGCTGCATTGGGTCTTTGTTGCTGCGCACAGGCTTTCTCTAGTTGCGGTGCGTGGGCCTCTCACTGTGGTGGCTTCTCTTGTTGTGGAGCATGGGCTCTAGGCATGCGAGCTTCAGTAGTTTCAGCACACGGGCTCAGTAGTTGCGGCTCGCAGGTTCTAGAGCTCAGGCTCAGTAGTTGTGGCACACGGGTTTATTTGCTCCGCGGCATGTGGGATCTTCCCAGACCAGGGCTCGAACCTGTGTCCGCTGCACTGGCAGGCGGATTCTTAGCCACTGCACCACCAGGGAAGCCCCACACGTACTTTTATGCCTTCTTATATTGATGAATGTGAATCTCTCAGTCTGGTTTCTAACCACTGCTCCAAAACCTATGTCCTCTCTCTGACTTTTAGAAATTCTTCATCTCTTCAGAAATTATTTATTTTGGAAAGAATACAAAACTAGAGTTTATTCATTACCAGATATCAAGATCTAATATGAAACTGTATTAGTTAAGAAACTATGTTAATGGTAAATAAAACTGACCGTGGAACAGAAGTGAGATTCTAAAAACATAGCAACATGTGTACAGTTATCTGATTTACAATAAAGATGACACTTTATTGTAGTAAAGAAAGGATTATCTTAATTGCTTATTCTTTAAGGTCTCATTCAATGCTGTTATCTCAGTGAATCTTCCCCCAGTCTAACATGATAAGACAGGGGGCCACAAACTTTGTTAATCCTAAATCTCATCTATCCAAAAAATTCTGTGAGTCTGTTTATGTTTTGTAAATAAGTTCATTTGTATCATTTTTTTAGATTTCACATGTAAGTGATATAAAATGATATTTGTCTTTCTCTGACTTACTTCCTTGAAAAGAATAGATACATGTATATGTATAACTGAATCACTTTGCTGTACACCTGAAACTAACACAACATTGTTAATCAACTATACTCCAATATAAAATAAAAAATTTTAAATTCTATTAATTCCCTCAATAGATGCATATTTATTTACTTCAAATCATATGTAACAACTATATATATATATACATATATATAGGTTGAACAGTATGAAATTGCCAATGCTCAACATTTTTGACCTATGAAAAGTGGCCATTTCATTTAGTTCAACTTAATATGCTATAATAATGCCCAAAATATAAATGGAAAATGAATGATGTAAATATGAAATAAATAATGTTTTAAAAATAATGTCCTTTTACTTTATTTTTTCCTAGTACAGGGAGACATTTTCTTCACTGAAGCATATTATTATTTATAATGTTCTGCACGCTTAGATGTTAAATGTTTTCCTAACTGTGATGGCGTTATGCTCTTTTTAGCTAGTACCTCAAGGCTCACTATACACTTGATTTATCATTAAGAATAGTGGCTTTTCAATCCATATTTCAAATAACTGGGCCATTTTCTCACTGGTTCCTTTTTGGGCATTGTTATCATTATGTTCAAGTTATGATTTCTTGGCAGGGATTTTTTTTTACATCATTTATCCATGTTGCTGAGTTACATTACTCAAAACTACGTATAATCTGTGAAGCCTCTTTGTAGGCACACAAAATGAAATACATTGGAATAACCTGTAAGCAAATGAATGAGTGGGTGCAACCTTTTTTTTTTGGACATGCCTCAAGGCTTGCGAGATCTTAGTTCCTTGACCAGGGACTGAACCCGGACCCCGGCAGTGAAAGAGCCGAGTCCTAACCACTGACTGCCAAGGAATTCCCCATGGGTGCCACCTTTAAGTTCCCTAAGCGGAAGATCTGTGCCCTGTCTCTATAATACTGTTACCATTGGATATAAGAACCAAGTCAAAGGCTCAGTGTGAGTCTGTGTATTAAATCTATGTAAACCTTAATTTACTTTTTACTTGTCCATTAAAAATAAATCTTTTTAAATCCAGTGGATTATAGTGTCCTTCAAAAACTACTAATTTAATAGGAATCACAAGCTACATAGTCAGAGAGACCTGAGATCAAATCTACATACTCATCAACTGGGTGACGATAACTTACTGAAATTTTCTGGGTGTCAGTTTCTTCCTTAGTGAACTGGGATAATCTTGTTGAAAGAGACCTCTCCGGGGAATCTGTTCAGCTCGTAGCTTCTTATCCAACGACTACTTCTCCTGCTGCTCATGAAGCAGACATGTTTATACTCCATGAGCTTTCCTCCCTGGCCAGAACTGATTGAACAGAGGAGGTCCTAGCCCACACAGGGCTAATTAGATCTCTTTCCCTGGAATTTAGAACTGGAACATTGTGTTCGGAAATCATGTAGTTGGATGCATATGCCTACTGAGAGTTAAGGTCATTTCATGTCTGGGCTACAGGCCACTTACTTGCCATGTGCACAGAGAAACCTGAAAAGCAGGTTTGCAGAGTGAGATGAAGCAGACACACAGATTGAGACAGGGGTGCGACTTGCAGGTAAATGAGCTCTCCAAATGAAGTTGAAGAACAATTCTGTGGCCCTCTTACCTTACTATTTGTCTGCTTAGCTTTTCTGGGAAAATGATAATTTCTCTAAATGGACTTAACTACATAAATGTCAGAAATAAAAGACTGAAAAGCTTTCATGGAAAGAGGCAGAAAGCACAAAATGATATTTTGGCTCTGTCCAAAAAATCTCATCATAAGGTACTTCCCCTGCAAGACTATAATTACAGCAGACTTTACCCTGAGTTCCAGCAAAAGCCATTAAAAAAGCAATTATTGCCAGCAGCTCTTGTTCTCAGGCTGAAAGTTGAATGGGAAATTTAATAGTATTATGAAATTTTTTTCCTCTGCTAAACTAGTTCTAAGAAATGGTATAAACTGAATGTGTGTTTATTTTTTAAAGGCAAGCTTATCTTAACTGTGTTTTTCATAATTGTGTTATGCTGGTTACATGTGAAATGGAAAAAGAGGAAGGGTGCGTTGGAAAGCACGCCCTTGAGTGTCGAAATTATTTGTGCCTCTACTTGGCTTCAGGCCTTTTTTCCATCATCCGGAGATGCCCCATAGTACTCAGCATTGCACAGAGGGTTTGCAGAGGCTCTGTTATTGATTACTACCAAGATATTCTAAAACTCGGAATAATGACCAGAGGGCATTGCGTGAAGGGATGTGTGGCAGCTGATGCACGCAGGAATCTCTGACTGTGTGTGCAACATCTCAATACAAGACAGAGTCTCATGAGAATACCATTTATTCATCATGAACTCTGTGCAATAGTGATGCTAAAAGTATTGCTTATGTTACTCATAAGTATTGCTTATGTTATGTGGGAATCCTTGCAACATTCATAAAGCATGCTAATTTTAAAGATGAGGAAAATTAAGCTGAGAGAGGATAATTAAGTTGTTTAAAGCCATAACATAAGTAGATGGTAAAGTAGGGATCCAGCCCAGGGCTAGTCTGCTGTGAAGCCCAGGGTCTTAACCACTCTGCTTTCCTGCCCTTCAGCCGTATAATATTATATTATTATCTGAGTGAATGTATAAGATACCTCACTGAGTCCTAATGTTTGTGAGAATAATGTGTTTCAATTGGAAAACTGTTAATAAGGATTTATATAAATTCTTCCTTTTATGGTGTTTTCTCTTTATTAACAGTGGTCCATGAGTTACAAATTTGGATTAAATTTTTCTGTTAGTTAAAAAAAAATCCAGTGTGTTACACTAATGCTCAATGACACCATAGAAAATATGAGGGTACCTTTCCAGACGCCTTCATCTGGGAGTGACAAACTTAATGAAAAAGGGAATTAACTGGAAAGCTACTTGATTGGTTCACATAATTATAGGATGAGCCACAAGAGCTAAAAATGTTCCAAGGGTATCAGAGACCAGAATTGGAAACTCAACGTTGGGCTCACCTTGTCTCTGTCCCTTTCTCAATTCTGTCTTTCCCTAAAAAGATAAATTGGGCATCAAATTGTCCAGGGATTCATCCTTGAAGCTCCAAGGCTCCTGAAAATAAGAAAAGAAATTTCCTCAATGGTTGTAGTAGGAAAATCCCAAATAAAGACTCAGATTGGTCCTGAAATAATCTGAGAGGAAGAATAATATGAGAGGACCCCATCTGGACTTGTGCCCCTATCGGTGGTGATCAAAAGATGTGATTTTTAATTACCAGAAAGAACGAACACTTGTGTAGTGTATACAATCTAGTGTTTGATGCCCCCCCAGCATATTTACAAACACTTGTTAGCACGCATTAAATTCCCAAGGTGCTGCCACCTAGTAAAATGCAGCTACACTGAGTGTAGACAAAATTACTGCTTCCAAGACCATGCCCAGATGTTGCCTTCATCCCCAAGTCCAAATGGTTTGCCCTTCTCTCTCTAACTTGTTAGAGCTTACAAAGATTTTGCAAATGTTAGGCTTTGAAGATGACAAATAGAAGTATTTGCTTCCTGTAGTATACATGTCTGAGGTAAAAGAGAATAGTCAAAATAAGAATCCCATGGAGAAAAAGGAGAAAGAGGAAGTGAAGTGCAGTGGCCACAATACTTCAATGCATAGAGATAGAAATGCTCACCCTTTGTTGTCTTGTCTGCAATAGACTAAGTTCCTCGTTCAGCCAACATGGCTTCCACAGGACCTGCCTACTGGGTGAACTCTCTCACCTAGCATCATTTCTGGCCTTTTCTAAGAGGAGTAGTACCATGAGAATTCCCATGCTGAGGCTGAACCTTTACTTAATATACTTTAATGAGCCTGGGGTTTATTCTAGGGACTAGCAATCCATGGCCTTGTTGTATGATATTTGTTGTTTCTCTAGCCATAAATATCCCTTAAAATCCCAGTCAGCTATCTGACTGCTTCATTTTCTAAAGACTGTAGGACTGATGCCAGCAACTGGTCATTATCTTTGAAGCAGGACCTTACCCTTTTGCTTGCTTATCAATAGACCTGGCGTTCTGGCCATCCTCCTTGGCCTCTGATTAATGACTCTGTCTCGACTCTTGCCTCAGAGAAAAGTGAGAGACAGGGTAGGGTGATAAGGCAAAGCTAATCCTCATCCCTCCCCACAACCGGATCCAAGTTCCTCCTGCCATAGGGGAATTGTTGCCTTTGTCAAATGGAGGAGAAACTGAATTTCGGTCACATTTCTCACTGCCCTGATTTTGCTCCTACCAACTTTATCATGGGGTAGAAACTTAGTTTTGCAATCCTACAGGATACTTTACTGTCTGACCTTTACCGTTTCACATTGCTGAGGCCATCAAGAAAGTGTTTCTTACACAAGGGTGCATACAGTTTTCTTCCTGCCAATTTGCCTCCTTGTTGTGGAAGTTTACTGAAGACTAAAAAACAGAGCCTACAATCCCATATGCTGACAGTTTTCTACCCAGTCATTCAAGTTCCAGTTTTGGGGGGGCACAAGATTGCACTCCCAAGATGCTGCAAGAAACCTGTAACCAGATGCTGTGCTATCTTGCAACCAAATGTTTGCAGCATCCCTGCCGAGGACGGAAGGAGGGATGAAGATTCCCCTATCCTATCTGGATGAAGTCAGTTACCTAATTTGGTTCCGAAAGCTTTTATCCCAACTTCCAGTACAATCCCCATATTAACCAGGGTTCTTTCAATTTGAAATGTAAAAAAGTCAGCCTAATCTAAATTAAGCAAAACAACCACAACACCCAAAAAACCAAAACCAAAAATTTATTGTAAGAATGCCGACTAGGCCTTCCCTGGTGGCGCAGTGGTTGAGAATCCGCCTGCCAGTGCAGGGGACACGGGTTCAAGCCCTGGTCTGGGAAGATCCCACATGCCGCAGAGCAACTAGGCCTGTGAGCCACAACTACTGAGCCTGCGTGTCCGATGCCTGTGCTCCGCAACAAGAGAGGCCGCGATAGTGAGAGGCCCGCACACCACGATGAAGAGTGGCCCTCGCTTGCCGCAACTAGAGAAAGCCCTCACGCAGAAACGAAGAGCCAACACAGCCAAAAATAAATAAATTAATTAATTAAAAAAAGAATACGACTAGAGAGTCCCAGGTATATCAGTACAGGGACAAGTGACTTGGTACTGTTGATATCTTTCTGTCTGGGGTTCATCACCACTTTTCTTTAGAGATCATCTTGATTCTCATAGGTGTCTCCAGGTGGCAGGGAATGTGCTGTCCAGTGGATTCACCTCCTCATAGCTCTACCAAACGTAAAGTGGAAGATGAATGATGTTATAACACAATTACATGCTTCTCACCACAGGCGCACAGAGGCAAGAGTGGGAGGAAACTTACTATTTTGCTTCCCAACTGGACTATGAGATGCTTGAGATCAGACACTGGGTCACATTTGCCTTTGTGTCCACATAACTTAGCACAGAGAGAACGTTATGGTAGGTATTTAAAAAATTGGTAAATGTGGAAAGCAATCAGGTAGG